>NC_133318.1:14053579-14394345 GCF_012295235.1 Primulina huaijiensis
TGTTTGGTATTAAATGACCCTTAAAGCACAGACATTTGTGGCCCCGATGATTGGATATAAGATTTGGGATTTGATGGCGCTTCGTCGACGCTATCATACGAGTATCCCTTATTGAGGCCGGTGTGCCAGCTCGAGCATTGATTTGATACCGATTCGATTGACTCTGACATGTGCTCAGTGGATGTGCATTTGACCTGATACCTCCACGACATACATGCATTGCATATCATATATCTTTGTTTAGATATCTGTGGTATATATTGTGGTTGCTTCAGACTGAGCTTTGCTCACCCCAGATGGGGCTGTTGTTGTCTTTGTATGTGGACAATGACAGGTACTCCAGGATATCAGGAGACCGGAGATGGTACTTCTGGAGGGAGTCACGGTTTGAGCTGAGGTTTATGTTTTCCCAGTATATATATGTATCTATATACCGGGGCATGTCCCGAGGATATGATTTATTGTTGTATGAGTTGTTTTGATTATGTGTGGGTAGATTTTATGATGTGAGATGAAATACTATTTTTAGTATTCAAATTATATTTTGGGCTCATTGTAAAGAAATTGTAAACTCGTTTTCCGCTGTGAGTAATTAAACCTAATCAGATTGTATTGTAATAACGATTAGGAGCTAAGGGCCCCACACGGAGTGGTATCAGAGCATAGCTGGGAATGCTCAATTGAGTCTTGTGTACACTTGAATAGGCACAAATGAATTGTGCGTTTGTGTTTGATTTATTTGTATTACTTGCTCTTACTTGATTTGATTTGAGTAAGTATTTGATGAGATTGATGATATGAGATGGTGAAGATGTGAAAGTGATATGAAATGTGATATTCATCTTTTGATTTGTAGATGGATCCCACAAATGAAACTGCGAGTATTTGTACTGAAAGAATGGTTGGACAATTCGAAGGATTGTCCATGGATGTAGTGATGGCTCGGTTCCAGGATTTGAAACCACCGAGGTTTTTTGGCACTGAGAGTGCGGAAAGAGCTGAGGCCTGGTTGAAAGATATCAAGCACTTATTTAATATCGTTGAATATTCCAAGGCTCGGAGACTGAAACTTGCTTTGTATCAGTTGAAAGACCGAGCTAAATCTTGTTGCGAAGCCGCTGAGATTGGATTGAAAGAGGCCGGGATAGGAGTCACATGGGATGTCTTCAAGGCCCAGTTTTTGGAGCAGTATTCTCCTTCTTCTTATTATATTGCCCAAGAGAATGAATTTAATAGTCTGCAGCAGGGAACGATGACTGTTGCGGAATATGCTTCGAAGTTTTCAACTCTGTTGAAGTATGCACCTCACGTAGCTGTGAATGCAAGGGCGAAATATAACAGGTTTGTAAATGGTTTGCATCCTGCTATATATACTTATGTTGTTTCTGGATTGCCTACCAGCTACACAGAGGCAGTGGAACGAGCCAAGGCAGCTGAGGCTGGACTCTGGCGAGGAGGTTCACAGTATACTCCTCCACCAGTGTCAGCTCAGCAGCCTGCATTGCGTCCAAGGGGTAAGAAGTTCAAGAAGACTGGTTCTGTTTCTTCGTCTTCTTCGAGTTCGAGTGGATCCCAGAGAGGGCGTCCTGTGATTGCTCCTTACTGTAGTCATTGTGGGGGTAAACATACTATCGAGCAGTGTCGAGGTATGTTTGGTACTTGTTATCAGTGTGGGCAGGAAGGTCATTTCTCTCGAGTATGTCCGAACAGGGTTACGACTTCTTCTCAACCCCAGCCAGGATTCAGAGGTGGCCCTAGTATGATGAGACCTGCTGTTCCTGTTCCATCTTTTCAGTAGTCGAGTGTCCCGCGATATCGAGGACCAGGTGGTCAGACTGCCCAGGTTCCTCCTCAAGTTCGAGTGTATGCTATGACTGAGGATCAGGCGAAAGAAGCTCCTGGTGGTGTGATTGTAGGTATCTGCATGCTTTGCGATTATCCTGCACGTGTTTTATTTGATACAGGAGCATCTCACTCATTCATATCGCATGCATTTGTTGCATCTCATGGTATTGAGTGTACCCCGTTGTATGATGTTTTGTCGATAGCCACGCCAGCAGGAAAGATTATTTTGTCTGAGCAAGTTGTGCATAATTGTGTATTGATATATGAGGATAATGTGATGTTCTTGAATTTGATTGTCCTCCCAATGCACGACTTTGATTGTATTGTTGGCATGGATATCTTGACNGAAGTTGAGTTTAGTATTGATCTTGTGCCGGGAACTGCGCCTATATCGAAAGCTCCTTATCGCATGGCACCTCTTGAATTGAAAGAATTAAAAGAACAATTACAGGATCTTCTCGATAAGGGATATATTCGACCGAGTGTATCACCTTGGGGAGCTCCAGTGTTATTTGTTCGGAAGAAAGATGGTACTATGCGAATGTGTATCGATTATAGGCAATTGAATCGGGCTACTGTGAAAAATAAGTACCCACTTCCTCGTATTGATGATCTCTTTGATCAGCTTCAGGGTACTTCTGTATACTCGAAGATTGATCTTCGTTCTGGGTATCATCAAGTACGTGTTCGAGAAGAAGATGTGCCTAAAACTGCTTTTCGTACCAGGTATGGCCACTATGAATTCTTGGTTATGCCTTTTGGTCTCACGAATGCTCCTGCCGTATTTATGGATCTAATGAATCGTGTTTTTCGAGATTATCTTGACCGATTCGTTATTGTATTTATCGATGATATTCTTGTATATTCGAAATCGAAAAAGGAGCATGCTGAACATCTGAGACTGGTACTCCAAACTCTTCGTAATGGACATTTATATGCTAAATTGTCCAAATGCGAATTCTGGATGGATAGAGTAGTATTTTTAGGCCACGTTATTTCGAGACATGGCATATCTGTTGATCCTGTTAAGGTTGAAGCTGTATTGAAGTGGCCGAGACCTACGAATGTTCCTGAGATTCGTAGCTTCATGGGTTTGATTGGTTATTATCGTCGTTTTATTGAAGGATTTTCGAAAATAGCTAAACCTATTACTCAACTGACACAGAAGAATCAGCGATTCATTTGGTCAGAGGAATGTGAAGCTAGTTTTCTTAAATTGAAGACGAGATTGACCACAGCACCTGTGCTTACTATTCCCTCAGGTACCGGAGGATTTCTAGTGTGTACAGATGCGTCTGGTAAAGGTTTGGGCTGTGTTCTGATGCAACATGGCAAAGTGATTGCTTATGCGTCTCGTTAATTGAAATATCATGAAACACGTTATCCTGTTCATGATCTTGAATTGGCCGCCATTGTATTTGCTCTGAAGATTTGGCGCCATTATTTGTATGGAGAGAAGTTTGTTATTTATTCAGATCACAAGAGTCTGAAATATCTCTTTTCTCAATCGGATTTGAACATGAGGCAACGCAGGTGGATGGATCTCCTGAAAGATTTTGATTGTGAGATTCAATATCACCCGGGATCGGTGAATGTTACTGCGGATGCCCTTAGTCGGAAAGTTCATGATTCTGTTTTAGCTTCTGTCAGTGCCGCCAAAGTACACGAGGATATATGTACTTCTGGTTGGACTTTTCACTCAAATTGGAATTCTGTCACTGTTTCAGCATTGCAAATTGAGCCGAACTTGATATCTAAAATCCGGAAGGCCCAACGAAGCGATGCTCAGATTCAGAAGTAGAAAGAACTTGTATCTGCAGGACATCAGTCTGGATTTCAGATTTCTTTTGATTGTTCTTTACGACTTAATGGTCGGCTGGTAGTTCCTGATAATTCTGATTTAAAATCTGCCCTTCTTCCAGAAGCACATTGTAGCAAATACAGTATTCACCCTGGAGGTCGAAAGATGTATTTGACATTGAGACCCCAATTCTGGTGGAGACGTATGAAGAAGGAGATTGCTGAGTTTATTTCGAAATGCTTGGTCTGTCAGCAAGTGAAAGCCGAGAGAATGGAACCGGGAGGATTACTCCATAGTCTCGAAATCCCGAAATGGAATTGGGAACATATTGCTATGGACTTTGTGACTCATTTGCCTCGTTCGCCCAAGGGATGTGATGCTATTTGGGTCATTATTGATCGGCTTTCAAAATCTGCACATTTTATTCCGTATGAACGGACTTATCCTTATAAGAGAATGGCCCGTTTATACATTGAGAATGTTGTGAGACTGCACGGTGTGCCAGTCTCAATTGTATCTGATCGTGATCCCAGGTTTGCTTCTAAATTCTGGGGTAGTTTTCAGGAAGCGATGGGTATGCGTTTGGCTATGAGTACTGCTTATCATCCTCAAACTGATGGCCAGACTGAGCGTACAATTCAAACGTTAGAAGATATGTTGCGTGCGATTGTGATGGATTTCAGAATAGGATGGCAAGATGCTTTACCATTGGTGGAATTTTCTTATAATAATAGCTTCCAAACGAGCATTGGTATGGCACCGTTTGAAGCCTTATACGGGAGACGATGTAGATCACCGTTATTCTGGGATGAAATTGGTGAAAGACAATTGACTGGACCTGAAATGATACAGGAAATGAATGATAAGGTTCAGTTGATTCGACAGAGGATGAAAGCTGCTCAGGATCGTCAAACGAGTTATGCAAATAAACGAAGACGACCCTTGGAATTCCAGAAAGGTGATAAAGTATTCTTGAAAATATCTCCCTTTAGAGGCACTGTTCGATTTGGTATGCAAGGAAAATTGTCTCCTCGTTATGTTGGTCCATACGAGATTCTGGATCGAGTTGGTGATCTTGCGTATCGACTAGCATTGCCACCAGCATTATCTGCCATTCACGAGGTATTTCATGTTTCTATGTTGAGAAAGTATGAACCAGATCCATCACATGTACTTGCACCTGATGAGGTTGAACTCGATCCATCCCTTTCTTATGTTGAGCAGCCTGTTCGTATTGTGGATCGAAAGGAGAATATATTGCGCAACAAATCGATTCCGTTGGTTCGAGTACAATGGACACGACATGGTGTGGAGGAGTCAACGTGGGAATTGGAAAGCAAGATGCGAGAATCATATCCGCACTTGTTCGATTATATTCCACCTGTTCCATTGTATTCAATGTACAATGATCCATTTACTGATTTTAGTTTTGATATGTACTATAACTGGTGACGTATTATATGTTTGCCAATGTTATGTATAAAGAGATGTTTGAGATTTCGAGGACGAAATCTTTTAAGAGGGGGGAGAAATGTAAGGACCGTGTATCGTATTATCGAAAATCCTGTGTGATTATCGATAATCTATGTAATTGTCATGTGATTATGTAGTTGATGTATATCCTGACAAGGGAAATTGAGAAAATGAATATTGAATACGAATTGACGTGGTAAGAGATCGAGTGGAAAAGCCGGACGCCAATATAATACCAAAATCAATATTTGGACAGAACATGTGGCGCCCGAGCGGTAGAAAATGACCGCCCGAGCGCCAGTGTGGAATAAGGGGTGTTCTCGGACAGAACATGCCGCGCCCGAGCGGTAGTTTTTGACCGCCCGATCGCGGAGCAAGTGACACTCGGGGGCAGAACATCTCGCGCTCGGGCGCGAGAATTCTACCGCCCGAGCGCGAGAGCGGTGGAGTGATAAGAACGAGGCTTCTTTCTCATTTTCTTTATTTCCTTCGCTACAATTCGAGAATAAACGAGAGAATTCGATTTTCTTAGCCTGAATCGACTTCGAAACGCTGTCTAAACGCGAAACAAATTATATATTCGGAATCTTCGCGTCAAGAGCTTTCTATTGAGGTAAGTTTTTTCCAGTTCCAACAACTCTAAATATCAAAGCGCTGGAATAGCGTGTATTTGAAGTTGAATTTCTTATATGTAGTAGAATAACCGACAAGAAACTCATATTCGAAGTCGGAATTGAATTATATTATGATTTGAATTTTATATGAATTTTTGAAGTTTCAAATAATATTTGAAACTCATATTAATGATTTTTGAGTAGGTTATTGATTGGAATGAGTATGTTATTGATGTAGATAAAGTATTATACCGATATCTTCAAACTACAACAACTGGAACGAAGAATTGAGGTATGTTGCGACCGGGTAACATACGACAGGTATCTGTATCATATGACATATGTTTGATTGATTTGATTGATTGGATTGAGAATACATGTCTATATGTCTTATGTGTTGAGTTTATGTGGCATACATGACATGCACGTTGAGCTATGATCCTTGGATACCCTGATATGATTTGATTTGATTCTGAGGTTTGTGAACACAATGCTATGTTTGGTATTAAATGACCCTTAAAGCATAGACATTTGTGGCCCCGATGATTGGATATGAGATTTGGGATTTGATGGCGCTTCGTCGACGCTATCATACGAGTATCCCTTATTGAGGCTGGTGTGCCAGCTCGAGCATTGATTTGATACCGATTCGATTGACTCTGACATGTGCTCAGTGGATGGGCATTTGACCTGATACCTCCACGGCATACATGCATTGCATATCATATATCTTTGTTTAGATATCTGTGGTATATATTGTTGTTGCTTCAGACTGAGCTTTGTTCACCCCAGATGGGGCTGTTGTTGTCTTTGTATGTGGACAATGACAGGTACTCCAGGATATCAGTAGACCGGAGATGGTACTTCTGGAGGGAGTCACGGTTTGAGCTGTGGTTTATGTTTTCCCAGTATATATATGTATCTATATACCGGGGCATGTCCCGAGGATATGATTTATTGTTGTATGAGTTGTTTTGATTATGTGTGGGCAGATTTTATGATGTGAGATGAAATACTATTTTTAGTATTTTAATTATATTTTGGGCTCATTGTAAAGAAATTGTAAACTCGTTTTCCGCTGTGAGTAATTAAACCTAATCAGATTGTATTGTAATAGCGATTAGGAGCTAAGGGCCCCACAATATAAATGAGTGCTCATATGATGAGTTCATTGAACAACCCATACTCAGATTTTCCAAGAAGTTATAATTTATCGAGTAGATAAATCCACGGTTATAGTTGTACACCATTATTTCTTAGACAATACGGAGACTCTATATACTAGTGTTGTACTTTGACTCATTTACCAGGTCCACGAGGGTCATCAGATGACGAGATTGGATATAGTGTCGACATGCATAAGATCTATTGCATTGTAGTATGAGATTCACCACTCGCATAAGAGTATGAATATCCTATGTGATGTGATGAGTTAATAGTGTAAGGAACTTCTGACAAAATCATGAGATGTGCTTTAGGGTAAAGTGGTTTCCTAGTTACACATGTGATGACACTATGATCACTCAAAAGGTACATGATATTGGTAACAAATTCATATGCAACCGTCGATATACAAATGGTTGTAGATACGATTGATATATATGAGGTTAATGAATTGTATTGTATGCTAACCATACTATACTGGTGCTTGTAAATACAAAAATTTTAAAAAATGCTAGGAGGTAGGCAGACGGTCACTCACCGTCTAGCGACTATGTGCCTAAGCAGCCGCCTAAGTGGTTTTTTTTAATATATATTAAATAATTATAAAAAATTATATAAAATATTTTATAATATAAAAAATTAGTCAAAATATGCATAATGTGTTCAACAGTTTCATTATTATTTTTTCAACTATGTTTATTAATGTGCATAAATTTTTTATATGCATATTTTTCCAAAAATATTCATAAATTGGTTCAACCAAATTTTTTTAAAAACTTATTAATTTTTTTAATTCTTTTTTAAAAAATGAACTTCCTAGGTGGGTGGCGACCGATTTTTCCAACACCGCCTAGAGCCACCAATTTTCTAAAAATCGAGGTGGTGGGTGACCAATTGCTGCCTAGCCAGTCCTAGGCATCGCCTTTTAGAACAATGACATGTAATATAATTGATAATTATGGAATCATAGGGCGAGGCTACTATACGTTCTAACCATGATTCTATGAGTGCAATAATAAATTATTTTTTATATTCTAATGATCAATAAATTGATGCATAAAACGAGGATAATTATGGTAAGATCGTATAAGTGACACATATTGTCTCGAATCACATGAATTGTGAAATCTCACAGCTAGCTGTATCCCTAAACCATCGTGAGCACACAAGTATTGACTTCTTTGTTCCCGTTGATATATTCAAATTCAAGAAGTTGAATTTGAATATTAAAGTTTGATGGAAATCAAATGTTTGATTTGTAAAAGAATTTATAAACGGATTCCTCGTTTGAAAGTTTTGAGAGTTAGCACAACTGCTAAAATTGTGAGAATAGTGCAACTGACTAAATACTGTGAAGATGTTCCAACATTGACAGCTACCAAAATCTGAGTCAGTGGATAGTTGACTCTAACTAGTTGACTACGACTAAGGTGAATTTGACTAGTTGACTTTTACCAAGTTGACTTCGATTAGTTGGCTTTGATTATGTTGACTTGATCGTGTAGAATTT
The DNA here is from genome assembly GCF_012295235.1 of Primulina huaijiensis. Taxonomy (NCBI): domain Eukaryota; kingdom Viridiplantae; phylum Streptophyta; class Magnoliopsida; order Lamiales; family Gesneriaceae; genus Primulina; species Primulina huaijiensis. Next base: position 14,061,987 of record NC_133318.1, read on the forward strand.
GAACTATTTACTTTTGACTTTGTGGTTTCGAAAAGTTGTACTCTGAATCATTATAACAAGTTGTTTACACTCATCACACCGGTAATATCTAATTGTCGACCGAAATTGTGATGAAACCATAATCATGTATTGTTTGATTAATAAGCTTGGAGAATCCTATTGAAATACTCATTAGTAGGAGTCATAGCTAGGAAAGTCACCTAGTAGGAATTTTGACTCATTTGAATGAAGCATCCTAATCAAACACTAACCACTAGAAGTTCTAATATATTGGTTCGGAGTGTCTCAATCAAATACCAACCTAGTTGGTAAAATCACCTAATACGAATCTTCGCAGGATTATAAGATCCATGTATCTATAACCAATTTTTTATATGCATATTTTTCAAAAAATATTCATAAATTGGTTCAACAAAATTTTTTAAAAACTTATTAATTTTTTAATTCTTTTTTAAAAAATGAACTTCCTAGGCGGGTGGCGACCGATTTTTCCAACACCGCCTAAAGCCACCAATTTTCTAAACATCGAGGTGGTGGGTGACCAATTGATGCCTAGGCAGTCCTAGGCATCGCCTTTTAGAACAATAACATGTAATATAATTGATAATTATGGAATCATAAGGCGAGGCTACTATACGCTCTAACCATGATTCTATGGGTGCAATAATAAATTACTTTTAATATTCTAATGATCAATAAATTGATGCATAAAATGAGGATAATTATGGTAAGACCGTATAAGTGACACATATTGTCTCGAATCACATGAATTGTGAAATCTCACAGCTAGCTGTATCCCTAAACCATCGTGAGCACACAAGTATTGACTTCTTTGTTCCCGTTGATATATTCAAATTCAAGAAGTTGAATTTGAATATTAAAGTTTGATGGAAATCAAATGTTTGATTTGTAAAAGAATTTATAAACGGATTCCTTATTTGAAAGTTTTGAGAGTTAGCACGACTGCTAAAATTGTGAGAATAGTGCAACTGACTAAATATTGTGAAGATGTTCCAACATTGACAGCTATCAAAATCTGAGTAAGTGGATAGTTGACTCTAACTAGTTGACTACGACTAAGGTGAATTTGACTAGTTGAATTTTACCATGTTGACTTCGATTAGTTGGCTTTGATTATGTTGACTTGACCGTGTAGAATTTGAACCATTTACTTTTGACTTTGTGGTTTCGAAAAGTTGTACTCTGCATCATTATAACGAGTTGTTTACACTCATCACACCGGTAATATCTAATTGTTGACCGAAATTTTTATGAAACCATAATCATGTATTGTTTGATTAATAAGCTTGGAGAATCTTATTGAAATACTCATTAGTAGGAGTCATAGTTAGGAAAGTCACCTAGTAGGAGTTTTGACTCATTTGAATGAAGCATCCTAATCAAACACTAACCACTAGAAGTTCTAATATATTGGTTCGGAGTGTCTCAATCAAATACCAACCTAGTTGGTAAAATCACCTAATACGAATCTTCGCAGGATTATAAGATCCATGTATCTATAAATAATTGATTCTAGAGTTTTGACTCAATAATACATCAAGATTGACAATACAATCTCTCTCTATCTCCTTCACTCACCATTCAGCCACCCCAATTTTCTCTCAAGAAAATTCGGCCGCCACCTCTTATACCCACTGTCGTCGTATCTCCACTGTGTGTCACGTACCGTACTTTTTAACTATTTAAAATTTGCAGAAAAATTTAAAATTTTCTTAAATAAGAAGTGAACCTTCAAAATTTTGATAAAGTAAACTGTTCATCCCACAACCATTGAAACAAAAGGTCTCAAAGTAAAGTTTACCAAAATATTTGCTTAAAATCTCAAAACCTGCAACGTCACTCAAATTATTTTTAAACAATCATAAAACTTAAAACATGGCGGTCCTCGGGTTTAGCCTCCCGCTCAGTTCAAGTCAGCTCACTGGTCCACATCTCTCGTCTCCTCAACATCATCCTCACATGCATCGATCAAGTCTAGTGAGTCTAAAGACTCAACACGTATAAACTGGAGATAACAAGTACTACGTAATAAAAATCACAAGCAACTTTAAAATAGGACGTATATACTGAAACTTGAACTTGAATATCAAAAGCTTGAGCATACGTACATACATACATAGATGTGCCATCAATATAAAACTTTTCTTAAACATGCTTGCATACTTGAACATACATAACTTCATCATTTTGCGTAGATGCATGTTTCAAAGTAGTGACCCATACATAAATACGCCTGATCAGACTAAACCACAGTATTGGGCTGACAGGGAAGATCCACTGCCACACACATGAGATCCCCGTTCATGCTTTAACGGGTGGATTGGTCCCCGTTCATGCTTTAACGCTTTCCAATTCTGATCTAAACCCGTTCATGCTTTAACTGGGTGGATTGGTCCCTGGTCATGCTTTACCGCTTTCCAATCCCATACATAAATTTAGTCACAAGACATTTAGCATACCTCAAAAATTTAAAAGTATTTTCTTTCCACGTCGAACATACTTACTTGGCGTTGAGGGATTCGTTGGATCACGCTTGGGCCACTGCTGCAACATACTAACATGAATTCTAACACTTAACTTGCATAACTTAGACTTAGGTATTCGTGCTCACCACCGAATCAATTAAATAGCTTATGACATTCTAGATCCCTCGGGACTTGACCTCGTTTAATCATACTAACCATGACCCGAAACAAACTTTAAAATAACGTGTGAACATTTCCCAAACAATAAAAGATAAGGACTCATTATTGAAACCTAAAGCAGAAAGGAAACCAAACCTCCCTCTAACTGGCCCCGCGCTCGGGCGGTGATATCTTACCGCTGGAGCGCCAAGTCTACTGGCCTCAGACAGAAATGGTGGCGCTCGGGCGGTAAGAATTTACCGCTCGGGCTCCAAGCCTATAAAAATAAACTCCCGACAGTGAAGGTGGCACTCGGGTGGTAAGAAATTACCGCTCGGGCGCTGAGTCTTCTGGACTCCGCGACTTAGAAGGTTATATTCTCCAAATTCAATTACACAGACAATGGACGACGCCTCGAGACTCATCCTAGGACACCATGACGCTGACTCGACTCCACAAAACATCCCGACGTCTCCAAAACGATGCATCATAAACAATGCAACAACCCATGATTTCGACACCATTATTCTTCCTAAGGTTTCTATTATTTCCCAAGCCGTTCCCGACTCAAAACGAAACCTCAAACGGTACTTGAACACCTCCCGAATCATGTCTAAACGCAGTAGTGATGGCCTAGCGATGTCCAACGAAACCTGCAACTCAAACACTTCAAGAATTCGTCAATAACATATTTTTCGAAAAAACGCAGTTTGAGCAGTCCAACTAAAACGGTCATAACTCACTCAATTTTTATCCAAATAATTTGAATTTTATGTCAAATTGAAGGTATCAAAAAGTTATACATTTCATATGTTGAAAGTATTCCCAAATTATCGACCGAAAAATCTCAGCTTTTAAAATAACAATAAAATGTAAAATTTTAGATCTAAAAACGTTTCAAAATTGATCCAACATGTTTCTGCCCAAACCTTGCACATCATACATGGATTTTTACGCATAAAACAACGCAACACATACTATGACATGATCGACGCAGGAAAAAATAGAATATATGTACTTTTGATGTGAAAAACTCACGATACGGCGATACCGAAGCGGAGACGGTGCGAGGCTTGGTCCGAGACGATCGTGGAACGATTTTCTTGCAACAAAACCAACGAAAATTGCTGGTAACTGAAGGGGAATAGGGGCGGCTGCTCTCCCTCTCCAAGAACCCTAATATTTTCTTTTAAAAGAACGAAGAGAGAAAGGGAATTGTGTGTGTGTCTGACCCAGAATGTGTGTGTGTGTTAGTGGGTGTGTGCGTGAGTTAGTGTAGGTAATTAGGGGTAATTTTTTGCTTAATTACATACTTAACATGCTAATTAAATTGCTAAAACAATGCTAACTCAATATTAACTTTACTAACTATCTCACAATAAAATTTAAAATACACAATTAAAAATCTTTAAGAGTTTTAAAATCTTAAAATCACCTAATAATTAAATTAGGCTTCTTAAAATACTAAAAATTGATAAATCATTTAAAATGCCTCAATCTTAACTTAAAATAAAATACCACAAATTTAAAATTTCCAAAATCGTCGCTGGTCCCTTTTCCTCGACCTCGCATCGAATAATCGCCTGAAACATGAAACTCGAGAAATATTTTAATGTGCATCACATAAACATTAAAATAATGCAATTTAAATAAATCATGACCACTAAAATCATTTTAAACTTAAATAAGAGATTTAACAATTAAATAAATGCATGAGATTTACGTGTACTGATTTTAGGCTCTACACTGTGCCTCCGCCATTTCGCAGTTCCTGTTGTCTTTTCTTGTCAAAGCAAAGATTTTCTAGTGCAATCTATAAGAGGAACGAATCAATCAATCATGGACTAAATATTGGATAGTGAAGAAGGGAATTTTTAAGTTGATAATTCGTAGAGAGATACAAGAAGTGGTATCTCCGCTTAAAATCTTGAATAATAGGAGCCAATTGATTAATTCACTAAAATTAAAATTGATAAACATCCGATTGTTGAAATAATACCATATGAGTTCCCAAACTATTATTTGTATGACGGAAATAAAATTTTTAAAACTTATGTTGCGCATTAGGCACGAGAAAACAATACACCAACAGGAGTTGGCTCAAGCATAAACAAGGTCTGACTGTATGTACTTGGTTACCATTTCAGCTCTAGTTGGCCTTGCAAGAAGCCCCATCCAGTTGGACATAACTAGATGAGAGGTAGATCCAACTAATACTTTAAAAGAAGATCAGTTCAAAGGAGATATAAACTGTCTGACACTACAAAAAAAAAAAAAACGGATTAGCGACGGTTTAAAACAAGCCGTCGCCAAACTTTGCAACGGTTTGTTATCAAACGTCGCTGTTTGCGACGGCTTTTTAATAAACTGTCTCAAAATTGCGACGTTTTCAAACCGTTGCTAACTTAGCGACGGTTTTGTATTAACCGTCGCCAATTTGCGACAGTTTAATAAAAGCCGTCGCTAATTCCACCGTCGCTAAATTAGCGACGGTTTTATTGGCGACGGAATCATAAAGCGTCGCTCAATAGCGACAGTTTTGTACACCGTCGTAATTTAGCAACGGTTGTTTAAACCGTCGCTAAATAGCGACGGTTAATACTAAACCGTCGCTATTAACGACGGCTCTGTCAAAAACCGTCTCGCAATGCCTTTATATTCGACCCCACCGAGCTCATTTCTCATTACGATTTCTTGTCTCGAGTTTGTGTCTTCTCCCACCGATAGACGTATCAAACGCGAAATTTCATATTTTGAATTTTATTATATATTGTTAAGATTACTATTTTTTTTAATCTTATTTAAATTGTTTTACAAATTTGATATATATTAGATAAATAGAGGAGGCTATTTATAAAATGTGTACAAATAATTTAAAAATAGGTACTTTTTTATATAAATTAATTTTTTTTAAAAAAATTAAAGAATTAGCGACGGTTTTAAGTATTTATTAACTGTTGCTAAATCTTATAATGACGACGGTTTTATCCCGTCGCTAAATATTGCGACGGTTGGTACCCGTCGCTAATTAGCGACAACTTTATAAAATCCGTCGCAGATTATTTAGCGACGGGGTTGGAAAAACTGTCGCTAATATCAAATTAGTGACGGTAAAAAGTGTCGCTAATTAGCGACGGATTTTGCAAAACTGTCGCAATATTTAGCGACGCTGACTTTAGCGACGGTTTAAATTTCCGTCGCAAAAACCGTTGCTAATTGAGCTAGCGACGGGTTTTTCCGTCGCTAATACCGAATTTTTTTTGTAGTGTGAGAAGGATGATTGGTCCAAATAATTTAGGACATGAACATGGAATTGAAGTTTTTGAATAGTGAAATATCTAATTTTTAATATTTTTTTTAAAAATATCTAATCATTTATCCATTAATTTTCCGCTCTACGAAAGTTTCTTTCCTTGTATTTTGTTTTGTTTTGTTTTGTTTTTTGAAATTAGAGTACTCTATCTAGAAGATGGACTAGCAAATCATTATTTATGCATGATCGAGGTTTTGTTCCTCTTATTTACTTAATTTAATTCGTCTGGAGAGAAGATTAGTTTGGGAAGCTGATTATGAAACCAAATTTCAGATGTTTTCCCAATGATAAGTAGTTCCACTATATTACTGGAAAAAATTGATTTGTTTCGCTATTTTCAGGATAGAATGTTATATCACTTCCCGAATCAATGACTTGTCGCTTTTACTTTCTGTGGCAGTGAAGAACGTGCTTATCATGTAACTGACCCTGCTTCATTGGTTACTCTGCATTTGAGTTTAAAATCTAGATTGTTATGCATCTTAATTCATATATTCATATCAGGTTGTCCATGATAAATTCTAAATTCAGTTGAATGTATAACGTGAACAATCGATTTGGGTATTTTTTTTCTCCCATTAACCGAGGTTCTAAAGGAACTACATGATGTTGTTTGTGTTAGAGTAGGTGCCCAACGAGCCAACTTATGACTTAAGATTTATTGATTATTATGTAAAAACAATCTTTATTTTAATAACATTTTATGGTTTTATTTAATTATAATTATGATATTTACTTTATCTATATATCCATGAAAGCTACATAGATAAAGTCCTTGAATATATAGCAATGTATCATGAGGTTTGTCTCTCAACGTAAGATTATAAAACTTATTAGGAGGTGTATTGTCTATTCTAACAGTTTCCTAGTCGAATCGGCTGTCTAAAATAAAGATAAAGGTCGTTTGAGCTTGAGACTAGCATATGTGATGTAAATGTCATGTTTCATTGGTAAAGGCATGAAGATGTCCACTTATATAGATGAGTGACCATTTGATGATACACTGAGCAACTCTCCCGCGGACTGTCCAAGTGGTTATCACTTATCGAGTGGAATAGTCCACGGTTATGGTTGTACACCATTAGTCCTTGACCCAAGACAACGTAGAGGCTCTACATAATAGTATACACTTTGATCCGTTTACCGACTCCATTGAGGGTCATCAGGTGACGATGTTGGGTGTAGTTTTGAAACATGTAGGAGCCAATACATTTTATTCAGGGATTTACCGTTTGCCTACGGGCGAAGATATCTTATGTAATCTAATGAGTTAATAGTGCAAGGAATCTCTAGCCATAGTAAGACGTGCCTATTTTGGAAAGGTGTTTCCTCTGTTGCACATACCATGTCATAGTTATTACTCAAAGATGCATCACATCGTTATCCAATTCATATGCAACTCTCAAAATATCAATGGTTGCAGATTCGATCGTGATATATAAGATAAAGAACTGCATTGTACGCTAATAATAACTTAAGGTTCTTGCAGGCACTATCAGTGATATCTTGGGGATTATGGGAAAATACAACTACACCCTCTTACCATGATCCAATGGGTGCAATAAACTTGAGTTCTGACATTTTTGATCAAGAAGTTGATGAAAAGAATAAGGCTAATTAGGGTAAGCCTGAATAAGAATAAATATTATTATGAATTACATGAAGATATGAATCCACAGCTAGCTGTAACCTTAACTTTTGAGGGTCACACAAGTATCATATTCTGTGTTTCCGTTGAAATAATCAAGATCTAGGAGTTTAATTTGGTGACTGTAGTTTGATTAATATCATATAGATTGCTTATAAACGAGTTTATAAGTGGATTCCGTGTATTGAAATTTGTGAAAGTTAACTTAATTGCTAATTAAGTGAAGAGAGTGAAACTGTCTGTTTTGGTGAATGAGTTCACAAAACTGACAGCTTTCAAAAATGTATCAGTGAAAATTTTGATATTCAAAATTTTATATTTTCATTNATTAGGATATCATTGGATTATGAATGATATAATTAGGAATCAAAGTCCATAAATATTTCATTGAGGGTCATATGAAATAATACAAGTTTTTTCACACAAAATTTTGTCCACCAAAATTTCTCACCCTCTCCTCTCACTCTAAGATTTCGGCCACTTGAGATTTTTGAAGAAAAATTTCACGGCCACTTCCACGTCTATCATCGTTGTGGGATCTCTGAATCTCCGGCGATCCAGTCTCAATGCAAAAATTGTTTAGGATCTCTAGTGCAATCAACAAGGAATCCAGTCTTCGATCGTGAACCTGATTAGATGATCAAAGGAAAGAGATCAATTTATAGGGATTTACAAAAAGAACCAACTCCGTAATCCCGGACTGGTTTGGTGTCCAACTTTAAATACACAAATGTAAACAATTCTAAACACCCAGTGGATGTTATAAATCATACGACTCTCAAGGAATGTTATGAACGTCGAAACTAAAATTTTAAACCTCCACTGCACATTGGGTGCGAGAAAACAGTACTCCAACAGTTTCAATCAAAGAGAATGCAACAACATAGTTTTTTTTTTTTTTTTGGTGAAGTCTGAATGTGATATTTTCCAGATGCTGACAATGAAAAGAGTAACTCCATTTATATCAGTGTTAATATAAAGATTTTCGTTTTAGGTTGTATCATCTGAATTCTTTATCTCGGTTGATTGCATATTTTATATTAATTTAAGAGAATGAAACTAATATGTAGTTCAGTTAGTACTGTTGTCTTATAAATTAATTTTTTATACGTTTTTTTAAAATTATATTTCTAGTATAATTACCAAATAAATGTACTAATAATCCATTAATTTAAAAATTAACAAAAAGTTAAAGGCACCTGAGTATTTTATAATCAACAAGGCTGAGAGATGCCATTGATATATTCATTAGTAACATCAGTTTTGTTCCATGCATATATTTAGTAGCCAGATGATTAGGAAATTAAAAATGAAATAACTAAGGTTCATCAAATTTTTTGTCCATATTTTAGTTGTTGATTCACCAATTGGTATCAATTTCATCAATGTTTGATAATCCATCACTTGAAGATCTGAAAATTTTTACGTTGGTGTCAAATAAGAAGAATCGAGACTTGATATTCCATATGCAGCACAAATGATTTCATTAATATTAATAATTTTCAGGCCAAATTGTTTCATTGGCCTTCACATAAGGAAAAAAATAGTATATGGAGTCGTGCAATGGTTCTTTTCTTCCATGGCTCGCTTGGGTGGCCGATTATCTTTTGTGGTGTGGACCAATATGGCTTTCATGCCCCAATCTCTCTGAATTATGCACTCATTTTTCTCTACCAAATGCCTGTATTCATCAATGGTATGAACATAATAATTGTGAAAATGACAATACCTGTCGGAGGGCCGTGCTCAAGGACCCTTATCGCTTCCTCATGGTCTTTCAACGAGATACCTCTGTTCACAGATTTCCAGAGCCTAGGACTTGCTCATTTTTAATAGAGTATATGTAGCAAATTGCCCAACCAAAGCAGTTGGGTTGGCTCGTGTAGGCGGGGCTGTGAAGATTTCTGGTCGGGCTTCCTTCTATGGCCAGGGGCTTTAGTGGTCTCTTCCACCCGAGCTGTCTATGCTTCCTACATATTGATGTATTTATCCGACTTGGCCAGTAAGATTTGAATCTAATGGAAGGTTTTTTCACCAGTGAATTGAAGAGGTCCCCCAGCCTCAACCCTTGGATGAATGTGTTGATCAGTAAGTCTGGCGTAGCAGGGGGAAATTCCACCACTTTTGCAATTCTCTGGAGATATTCTTGCGAGTCTCTTGCTCTTGTTGCTTCATATTGAATAAACTCAACATAGTGAGCGGTTGCCTCTTGCTACTAGCAAATTTGTGCGAGAACATCCTACTGAAGTTCTGGAATGTCCTACTACTTCCAGGCTCAATCAGATTGAACCATTGTTGCACTGCTCCTGCTAGGTTGTTGAGAAAGACCCAGAACTCTTTGTACTTGTGTTGTAATGCAACATTCCATAACCAAGACAGAGGTGGAGGGAGTCCTCCCTGAGCTTCTCATAGTTGTTGCACTTCTTCTCGAAGTCTTCTCATCTTCTCCGTAACATCATTCTGGTCTGGGGACGGGTTTTTGGCTTGTCTTTGTGCCAACACTTGCTCTATAGTTGTAGTGATCGACTGTGTGATCTGAGTCATATCGAAATCAGGTGGAGGAGGCGGTGGGAAATTATTTTCGCCACTCTGAGTTTGGTTAATACTTTATTCATTTCCCTCTTCTCGATTTTAGGCCACAACATCTTCTGCCACCTCGTCTTCCTCTACCTCTCATCATCTTATCTCTTTTTTTTTAAGATTTCCATAGACGGCTCCGATTGATGATACCAAAAATTTCACGTACAATTTGTTCAGTCTGGTGAGCCAAATACTTCAATATTTATTGTATTTTTAATACTATCCTAGCATAGATGTCCGAGTCGAGAGGTGACTGACCTGGGTAAGGCCGAGCTCACTACGACCGAGTAGGATCCTATGGGGACGAAAAAACATTAAGAGAGCTAGAAGTGTTCCCGGTGTAGCCTCTCCAATGTTTAAGTCAGTCCGGAGACCAAATTTAAAAGTATGAATTTCATAGTGCTCTTGTAAGTAATGAGTGAATGAATCAAAGTTCAAAATTACTTGGTATTTATAAAGGTGCGAAAGGCCAAAGTTCGTGTATGAAAAGAAAGAGAAGTGACCCGGACCCTAACTAGGTTATTGGGGCTCTACCTTAGTCCTAATTATATTTAATACGAGCCCTTCTCTTTGGCTAATGGGAAACGATATTGATCGGGTCGGCTTAAATCGGATCCTATATGGGTCGGAATTATGGGGGTATCGTGATTTTTTTATCAGAGAATGTTGCATCCACCGCATGAAATATCTGAGAAACCAACCTCTTTAAGTCAACACTACCCCCTCCATACATAATATCCATCTTCCTCTTAACATGTACGATGAAGTTTCATTTCATTTAATAATAGTAAATTTTCTTTAATGGTTGGATTATATGGTTGATAGAGGTGATGTATATTTATCAGTTATTTTCCCAGATCAAGTGTTGCATCACCTAAAATCTCTTGGTTTCCCAAGTTACTTCAGCAGAAAACACGTACCTTTTTTAAGTTCAGCATTATTTTCTTAATTTAGAGGTGCTGAGGTGCATATCAGAGCTAAAGAAGATGGTACTGCCAACAATTCAATGAATGGGTTGATTTATATTTAGTTGTATTGTTTTATAATAAAAAAAAGTTCAAAATACATAGTCATTTGGAAGTCTGAAAAATCACAGTGGTTTGGATGTGAAGAATGCAATAATGGTATTATGATTCAATGAGCCCTCTCTCTTTTCCTCTCCAACTCCTTGTTTTTTTCTTTGGCCAAAATGAATGTGGTATTGAGAATCTTCAAGAATTTTTGAGAAACAAGCCATCTCCCATTCAGATTTGGAAAATAATATAAATATATTTATTATAAGAACAAACCATTTCCATTAATGAAGAAAGATGCAGAGCTAAAGCTGCAAAAAGTTGTGTAAATGACGTAAAAATTGATTAGTCGAGAAATGCACAACTTATTTATAGTGTCAACTGATACTCTGACTATATTGCTGACTTTCATTACACAAAAGCTCCACATAAGTAGCTCACTTGATCTTTTATTTCTAACACCCCCCTCAAGAAGCGAGTGAATGTTGTGCACTCCCATCTTGGCTAGAATATCTTTAAAACAAGAAGAGAACAATGGCTTTGTGAACAAATCTGCTAGTTGCAATTCATAGGAAACATGCATAAACTCAATAGCTTTCGCCTGCACTTGTTCACGCACAATATGATAGTCAATGTGTTTAGTTCGTTCATGAAAAATTGATTGGAGCCAATATGTATAGCGGCTTGGCTGTCAGAAAAAAACACCGATGGTTCATCACTTTTAACTCCAAGATCTTTAAGAAATGCCTTGATCCACAAAATCTCACATGTTGCTGCTGCCATAGACTATTTGTTGCATCTTCGATCACCAAGACACCAAGACTCACCAAGAAAAATACAAAATCCTGTAATTGATCTTTGTGTGTCCAAACATGAACCCGAATCTGAGTCCGAAAAGAATTTAAGCTTCAAATCAGATACATTCTAATAGAGGAAGCCTTGTCCAATTGTTCCTTATATATATCTCAGAACATTCAATGTTGCTTCCATATGAGATGTGTGCCGCTTACAAACATATCGACTTAACTTGTTCACAACATAAGTCAAGTCAGGATGAGTGATTGTGAGATATAGCAACCGACCAATCATTCTTCTATATGTGGTGGGAGTAGATATTAACTCTCCATCGTCAAGAGAAAGTTCTGTGTTTTGTGTTTGTATCCATAGGAGTGGATCTCGATTTATAGCCAAGAAGTCCCGCTTCAGAAAGAAACTTTAAAGTATAGTTCCGTTGACAAATTGAGATGACGCGTTGAGATCTAGCCACTTCTATTCCCAAGAAGTACTTCAATTCTCCCAATCCTTCAATCAAAACTTGCTGTCAAGATATGCCTTCAACTCATTTGCCGCCTTCTCACAATTGGTGGCAATAACAATGTCATTAGCATACACTAGTAGAGCAACAAAAACATTCTGCATGAGATTGTAAGAAACCAATGCCTATTGATTTGTGAAGTTTACAAACAACATCTATTGGTAGAATCTCCCCCTCTATGCAATATTATTGGGGCAAAGACATATAAACTTCCTCCGAGAGATCACCATAGAGAAAAGCATTATTAACGTCAAGTTGAAGCAAGAACCAACCTTGAGCAACAGCCAAAGCCAACAAAACTTTAACAGTCACAAGTTTGGCAACTGGAGATAATGTTTCAAGATAGTCAATGCCTTCTTGTTTCCTGTACCCTTTAGCAGCTAAACGTGCTTTGTGCACTGCAGGGAACCATTGGCAGAGAATTTGGCTTTGTAAACCCAACGACAGCCAATAATAGACTTTCCTTGAGGCAAGGAGACAATGGACCAAGTGGCATTGGCTTCTAAGGCACTGAGTTCATCAACCATTGCTTGTCCCCACTCAGGAAAAACAACAGTATGAGAATAGTATTCCGGTTCGTGGGAACTAAGATAAGAGGACAAAATGTGTGCTGTTGTGTAAGAAAGAGTGGATGCAATAGTAATCACGAAGATGACGTGAGGCATGAATGGTACAGTTGGACCTAGTATACTTTTGCAAGTAATTTGGAATGGTTAATGAGGAAATATGAGTTGGCAAAACATTATCAGAAAAGATATCTGAAGATGAATAAAAGGAAGGAATGCCTTTGAAAGGGAATGAATGTTAATGAAAAACAACATCCCGTGAGATAAACAACTCATTAGATTCTGTTGGAACTTTTCAAGTTCTCAATCTTTGCTTAATTTTGATGTTGACAAAACTTGTTATTTTGTTTCTTATAACCTACCTTAGTGCACAGATAGCTGAAACTGAAATGATCAGTTTACGAGCCAAAACTGAAGCTATCGGAGATGCTAACTGAAAGAACCAAATGATCGAACGAACTGAACCAGTTCAACTAATGCATCGCAACCAGCTCAACTGAATATCCAGCTAATAGGTAGTTCAGCAGAAAATCTTTAGAAGCCCGGCCAGCTGATGAAGAGTTCAACCGATGAAAATCCCAGCTGACTAGGTAAACTGAATCAATGAAATCAGTTCAGCTGACGAGTCAACTGATTTCACTAGATCGGTTCAAAGACCAGTTGCTGATCAGTTTGAAGAACCAGTTCAGAACATCAGTCAGGAGCAATCAGTTGCAGATCACGACAAGCTTACTTAATGGATTACAGCTGTGCGCAAAGGTACGAAAGCTATTGTACGATCAAGGTACAATAAGAGACGTTGCATCAGAAGCTTAAAGCCAAAAGTTCCGGAATGGATTCCAAGGAACAAATTCAAAATGCAACGGATACAATAATTGAGTCTCACTGTACGATCAAGCTCCGCGCCTATAAATAGAAGATCAGTGAAGACTCGGCAAGAACGACACATACACAGTGTGGCTAAAAGAGAGAACACAACAAAGGAGGGCACGCATATTGCATATCAGCTTACAAGAAGCATTACGCCCAGTTGTGAGGGACACTTCAAGTTATATCAGCTTAGATTAGAAGCTTATTTCCCTCAGTGTGTGAGAACACTTTCGGGTAGTGTTCATTGTTCAGTTCTCGCACACACCACCACCCAAAATACAGTCTTACACAAAGACAATAAACTTGTGTATGTAGTCTTTGACAAACAGACGTTAAACAAGTGTTGGCTGGAAGGTGCTGCCTTCAGTCTAGACTAGGAGTTCAGTTAGGCAGTGGGTAAGTCCTATGCTATTTAGGATTTGTACAAGGTGTTGTATAAATCTACGTGTTCTAGTGTATCCTACCCATGGAGGTAGAAAGGGTGACGTAGGAGCAGTTGAAGTCTCCGAACATTCATAAACATATCATGTGTCTTTTAACTGTTTAACTGGTTATTTTGTTCTTAACTGATTTGATCAGTTCAGTTCTGTCCATTACTGAACTGATATAGGCTCTAACTGATTTTCCCGTAAATTCAGTTTTTCAGTTGCACAGTATATAAAACATGATATTCCAGCTCATTGATTTATTGTGTTGAAAGCACACCTAAGGTGCCGAGCACACGATCCGTCAGATTCCAAATTCAAAAATTTATTGCCTTTGTAACCCGGTGGATAACCCATGAACACAGATTTAATTGCTAGGGTAGAAAATTTGTCTCTTAGAGGATACAAGAATTGAAGCATAGCATAAACACACAAAGAGTTTCAAGAGAGAATATGAGGGAGATTTAATATGCAACAACTCAAAGGACATTTATTTGCAAAGAATGTTGAAGAAGTACGGTTTATTAGGTAAACAGCTGTAAGAATACAATCTGGCCAATAAATCAGGGGCATGCAAGATTGGAAAATAAGATCTCTAGCCACATTCAGGATATGTTGATGCTTTCACTCAACAATATAATTCTGTTGTGGTCTCCCAACACAAGAGTGAAAGTGAATAATCCCCTTTTGAGGAAAGAAACTTGTGAAATTAAGTTCCGGAGCATAGTCACTCCGAACCCCTTTAATCTTGGCACTAAATTGAGTGTGAACCATTTGATAAAAAAAACATGAAAAATGTGATGGACATCACACTTATCTTTTAACATGTACGTCCAAGTGAAACGAGAGTGGTCATCCACTATGGTGAGAAAATACTTAAGTCCCTCAATCGAAACAGGGTTAAAAGGACCCCAAACATCAATATGCAAAAGCTGAAAAGGCACATCACAAACATTATTTTGAGAAACAAAGGACAATATTTTCTATTTTGAATGACAAATTGAACAAGGTACATGATTTTCTTTTACAGAATTAGAACCTAAGTGTTTATCTAAGATAGAAAGCTTAACAAATGAAGGATGTCACATGCGGACATGCCACAGATGTCAAAGATCACTAGAGTTATTACAAGATATTGGAGAAGATACATTCCCGAAGTTTCTTAGAACATCTAGATTTCCAACACGCATACCCATCCCAATCACCTTGTCTTGGTTGGTATCCTGGATTTGACAAAAATCAGAAGTAAAATATATTGAACATGAAAAAGATTCAGTGAGAGAAGTGATGGAAAGTAAATTGAATTGAAACCGTGGCACATACAAAACATCATGAAGAATTAGCTCATTTGTCTACTGAACATAACAAGCATGAGTAACATTGATAGAGAAATTGTTTGGAAGGAACACTTTGGAATTAATTGGCTTGAATGTTGTAAAGAGGGACAAGGAACAACATATGTGATGTGTGCCCCCTGTATCTATTACACAATCCAGGCGTTGAATGGAAAAAAAAAGAGTTGCATAGAGAGAAAATACCATTGAAGCAAGGCACTGATGACTCTTGTTGTTGTCGTTCCAATGTGAAGTACTCTTTGTCTAAATTTTGGAGCTCAAAAGTTCAATAAGACGATTACACTGATCAGGAGTGAGACAATCGACAGTGGCACTCGAAGTAAAGTCTGGAGCAGTATAAGTTTGATAGCCTTGTGCCTTCCCGAAAGGTGGTTTTTTCCCAAACTTGGAATGTCCAGGAGGAAAACCATGCAACTTTTAGCATTTATCTACTGTATGATTGGTTTAGTTGAAATGAGAGCAGACCTTATCACCTATGTCTTTGGAATTCGAAAACTTCCTGGCAGTACACACATCAGTGGATGCATTCACAAGATGTAATAGACCTTTGTCTCTCTTCATGAACCACGATGGAAAATACCTTAGCAATGCAAGGAAGAGGATTGAACATCAATATTTGTCTAGATACTTGTGGATAGGAGTCTTTCAATCCTATTAGGAATTGCAGAATACATTCCTGACTATGATAATTCACCCAATATTTCACCTATCCAAAATGGCAGACTAAAATAGATTAATAATCTTTCAATTCATTCCAAAGTGTTCGCAGTTTTGTGTAATATGAATTAATATTCAAAGATCCTTGGTTAAGAGTACTGAGTAACTTCTTAATTTAATGGATCCACGACGCATTGCTTCGTTGAAACCGATCACGCAGATCAAGCCAACCACACGACAAGTCGACATATACGTGAGACTATCGGCAATTTCATGAGCAACAACATTCAAAATCCACGAAGTGACCATACTGTTAGAGTGAATCCAAGCACCATACAAGAGATCATTGGGTGAAGGACATACTATAGTATTATCAACAAAACTAAGTTTATTCTTAGCGGTTAATGACATGGCCATAGCTTTGCTCCAAGTGTTATATTTCGAGCCAGAGAATGGATGTGATACAAAAATAAGATCTTGATGATCACCATTCTGCAGAAAATATGGATTATTCGAGCCCTCAGCAAGGATGCGATTCATGGAAGAGTGATTTGGATGGTTGTTGACCGCTTGACCACTTGATTTCACCATTCTGGGAGAAATCGAACAAATCGAGAGGAAGAGCAGGTGATTTGAAAGCAAATTGAAGATCGATCATAGGTTTCTCTCATGTTCTGATACCATATTATAAGAACAAACTATTTCCATTAATGAAGAAAAGATACGGAGCTAAAGTTGCAAAAATTTGTACAAATGACGTAAAAATTGATTAGTCAAGAAATGCCCAACTTATTTATACAGTGTCAACTAATACTCTGATTATATTGCTGATAAGAATTACACACAAGCTTCACATAAACATCTCACTTCATCTCTTATTTCTAACAATATATGATCATCATGCAAGGTTCTTAATTCTTCAATTATTTTTCACATTACTGAAGATATTGTTTTCTTACCACCAAAATCTTAGGAAACACTTCACATGCATTGACTTCTTTATCAATACTTCTCTATGGAGAAACATATATTTTTTGGAAATATGTGCCGAAATTCACAAGCTTTATTCGGTTCTATTTTACTAGTTTGGGTGAGATTTGTTCTAGGATTTCTCGTGAAATCAAATTGTCGGAAATTTGAATTTGTTGGAAATGTGAATTAAAGTTTCAATGAAAATTATGGCTCAAGAATATGGGAGTATCTTTTGGCTCTCCACATTCTTGAGTTAGTTATGATTCATGATTGTTAGAGTGTATCTTAACTTTCCACATTCATGAGTTAATTAGAGACTTTTGTCTCTTCACATTCTTCAGTTAATTGCAAGATTAAATGAGTTAATTAATCTTTCATGACTTTTGATGTTCATTTTCGAACTTATAAATAATGTGTTCATTTCCTAAATCCATAGATATTTTTAACAAACACACTCAAGATCTCACTCAAGCAATGTCTTGCATTTTATATTGCTAGCTTTTCTTTTGGACTCTGTTAAGTATTGATGATAAAATAACAGTACGATTTGAATTGTCGAGAGTAGCGAATTTGTGTTTAATTTACTACTCATTCAACTTTTGCATTCTAAGAAACAGACATCCGTAAGTGTTGATCATCAAGCACCTCATGGTTTGTTTGTTTCATTATTTCATTTCAAATTTATTTTGTTAGTTTATATTTATGTTGCTAGTTGGCATACTATTCTATTTTACCTAACAACAAATTTTCTTGTTAGTCTTTTGTTCGCCTATGTTTGTTGAAGCAGGTTTTGACATACAACTATGTTTAAAGTGTAGTGTTCGTCAATTCAAGGGGAAACTTGTTCGACTTATTATTGATTTACTAGTATTTATTTTTATACTCGGCATATTGTGCATAATGTTATTGATTATGGTCTGATCATATTATAAAGTTTGTTTTATGAACAATCACATTTATTTCCTGTATTTTGTATTCGTTTCTTGATCAAATCCCAAAACTAAATTTATTTGAAAATAGAATTTCTTCAATTTCGGTCATTTTAATAATGAATTTGCATTTTTAATCATGTAACTTACATTTTTTCGATTCATTTTTTTGCTCGTGTTACGATGAACTTTTATTTTTAGTTCTGTAACTTGTATTTTTTTTGGTCCAATTTTGGCTAGAGTCCATCGTGTTTGTCGGTAAACAATGACCGAAAATAAAAAAAAAAAGCCATACTAGTTAATAGACCAAAAGTCTAAAAACAAATACACGTTATAGGACTAAAAATGAAAATTCACTTAACATGACAAATTTTTTCTAAAAAAAACATGCAAGTACATGACTAAAATTGAAAACTAAATGTTAGCAAGACAAAAAATAGAAAAGTTATGTTTTAATGCTTTTAATCCTACAATTGAATCATGTTTCATATTTTTATTCCACGTTCTAGCATTTTCCATAAACTTTGTAATGTATGTATGATTTCTCATTTGTTTTAGTAGTTGTAAATATAAAATCATATTAGGAGTTTTTATCTACTTTCTAATGTCATTTTCCAATTTTTTTTTTTTGCATTCATATAAAATTAAGAGATCATATATAAGTAATTATCAAATTTGTGATTCACAATCGTCATGTTGCTAGAAGTTAGATTTTCATATTTTTTTTAATTTAATTTAGTGCATTTTCATCTGGCAAGTCCACATTCAAACAAATTGACATGCCAGACCCTAAGCGCGTTGCAAAAAATAAGGGAAAGAAGTGGGGAGCTTCAGCCAAAACAAGATGAGTCTCAAATTCAACAACAAGAACAACCTTTGCTGAACAACAAAATGAGGAGTTAGATATTCATCATGGACATATTCCCGCCAGAGATGCATAGGTCTCAAATATGATGGCAGTGGAGAAACGGAGATCTCTTTGACGCTTGAAAAACATATGATATTATTCGCTCTTAATTTTTCTGACGTGTCACATACATAAAGTACGAATTTGAGTGTGAAAAACACAAAATTCTAACTTCTAAAACATCAAACGATTTGTGTCCTCGATTTGTCAATTAGTTCCAGCCTCCTCGATTTTATGCAACTATAGCAAATGAATTTATTGACAAAGGAAAAACGAATTCTTCAAGTGATCATATGAACACATGGTTTTGCTATTAAGGATTGAAATAACATCTTTACAAACTTTAATGATGAAAATAAAATTTGAAATTGACAATAAACTAGAAAAATTTGAAAGCTAGAATATTGAAAATTATTTGCTTTATTTGTTGTTTGATTTATGGAGTTGTGTCCTTTCTCCGATTCTTCATGTTAGGATTCAAATGTTCAAGAGGGGGCTTGAATAGACTATCATTAAATATCTTGGTTACCTTTAAAATTGTTTAGACCATAATTTGATTTTAGCTTCTTAAGTTTTAAATCTACTGGATATAAAATAGGTATTAAGCTTATATTTAATTATTTGTGGATTTTTTTTTTGTTTGATATGAGTATATGTATAATCAGAAATTTAATAAGCAAAGTAGTAAATAAGTACAGTAAGTAAATGTACACAATATTTTATGGAAGTTTGAAGGTAAACTTTTCCTACGTCTCTTATTATTTATTAAACCAAGAATATATCACTAGATCACGTCCAGTTCATGATGATTTACTCTTTATATTATAAGGCAACTTCTAGATCACACAATAGAAAACTTTACAACAAACTCAAACTACAAGTCCATATCACACATGTAATATCGGTTAAATGTTTAGAAAGGGATTGAATAAAAACTGGACACAATATGTAAGTTTGTTCGATTAGTTTAGATGGGTTGGCAACTAAAATGATTAATATTCTTGAGTACCTATGTCTGTTTGCTAACATATAAGTACCGAAAGAAGTAGACTGATATATTAGAACAAATCAGAGAATGAATGGGAAGGGACAAACTGAAGCGTAAAAATAACAAATATGTTTTTGGATGTTCGAATAACTGGAGCTCCTACACACCTTTTTTTTTACTCTAGGAAGGTTCGCACTAGAAGACTTTGGATAATACAAGTAGTTTGCAAGATCTCAATTCAATTTGGTTTTAAACACTATCACACCGAAACTCCTAGTATATCAACTAATTAATTGATAGTACTGTGCAAACTGTTATACAAATGTAATACGCAATGATATTAATTTAGCACAAAATGATGAGATAACTTCTTTTAAGGTGTGTTGAAATAATTCAGTTTCGTTCAAGTATATGAAGGATTTTGAAGACTTAATATTAACAGTGAATGCTCGATGCTTTCTACAATTCAACTCCTCCTCTATTTATACAATCAGAAATACATCCGTTCAATCAAAAGTACTGTCTGTTGGCTTCTCTATTAAATGTTAAGATTGTCAAGATAATTAATATAATATTTTATGTGACAATTATATCATTTCCCGTATGCTATCATATTTAAATTTCAAATTTTATCGCTCACTACATTAATAATGTAATTGCAATTACAAGAGGGTAGTTGTACGTAGCAGTCATGTTTTGACTAGCCCCTTCATTAATTCATATATGTTGATTACACCCTTGGAAGAATACGAAGATGTGTTCTTCTTGGATTTAGTATGTTATCTCTACAAACAAAAAAAGATCCATTCATCCACAAGTTTTGTACTGTTTCAACATTGAGAGTTTATGGATATAAAAAATAAGAACAAGCAAAAGAAATTCTATGATATTATTTTGAGAGGAGTACAGATTGGAATATATTCAAGTTGGCAAGAATGTGCACCTTGCATGCGTTCTAGGTTACAGCAGAAGCCTATGCATGTCTTTCAAAATAGACGAAGAAGAAATTGCAGCATATTATGCGTATTTTGAAGGGATGCTGAATGGAGAAGAAGATCGTTCAAATTTCATTGGAGATGCCATTGATATATATATATTCATTAGTAACATCAGTTTTGTTGCATGAATATATTTAGTAGCCAGATGGTTAGAAAATAAAAAATGAGAAAACTAAGGTACATCAACTTTTTTGGTCCAGATTTTAGTTGTTGATTCACCAATTGATATCAATTTCATCAATCTTTGATAATCCATCACTTGAAGATCTGAAAGTTTTGACGTTGGTGTCAAATAACAAGAACCGAGACTTCATATTCCATATTTAGCAGCACAAACGTTTCAATAATATTAATTCTTTTCAGGCTAAATTGTTTCACTGGCCTTCACACAAAGGGAAAAAAAGAAAAATAAAAATAACAGAAAGAGCATCCTTCAACCCCACCCCAGATGATCGTAAGGAAAAACCAGAAAAACTCTCTGAAACCACGACAACAGCTACTTCTTTACGAGCAACAGTCATACATAGGTCTTCAGCAAAGGAAATTCTTTCCTCACATACTCTTCAACGGCATCTTTGAGATTCCTTCTCAGAAACTCCATGATCTTGACCTTGAGCTCTTTGATCTCCTCATTAAGCAGCTTTTGTTCCTCCCTCAGATTCAGATACAAAGCCTCCAGCATCCTCGGCGATGGCGGAACAAACCACTCGCTGTTTTGTATTTTCTTGTTTGGCGTTCATTGTGCCATGATAGTGAAAGAGACTAGGAAGATGATGGATTGGATTAATTAGCTGACAATCAATTTAAACAGGAGATTTTCAAACGACAATCAGTTGCAGTTTAGCCGGTTTATATTCCTCTCTCAGTCGATCCACAAACTACACAAGCATATTGGAATTTGGAAAACTCGTTATTGAAATTCATTTCGAATGCCAAATATTTGATTATATATAATACATTTAATATGATCACCAATAGATATCAATGGGTCAACTAATCATGTATTATTATTTTTTAAAAAATAATTCACATTCCCAATTTTAACTAGTTCTCAATATGCGTGTAACAGTTCTCAATTTTTGAGTAATTATATCTAATTGTCTTGCAATAATACTCATTATATTTTTAATTGATACTGCTATTTTCTGAATTTTGATTGATAATGAATGCTTTTTTAAATTTAATATATTGTAAACAAATATTCTAAATAAATGTTATTTAGAAAAAAATTGCTTCCCACCACGTACGAGAAGGGTCCTTATTCCGTCGTCGGAGTTGGTAACCACCTTATTCTCACCACGAGAATGGTCCTTACTCCGTCGTCGGAGTCGGTACTCTCCTACGTGATATTAGTTTTTCAATTGATTATGGGGTATACACTAGCTAGTTCAAGACAATTGATACAACTTGTATATACACTTTTAATATTACTATTATAGACAACGCGTCATGCACGTCGATACCAATTAATGTTGCACGTTGACAACAATTACTATTTTATATGGTGCTATTTTGCTTCTTCGTTTTTGTAAAATTATTATTTTAATTTTTTTTAACTAAAATTCGAATATATTCACAATTTTTATTAAACCGGATATTAATATGTTATTAAATGATGGAGTTGGCAATTAAAACTATTAATAACTTCACGGATTACCTGATTTTTATGATAAAGTATGTATAGTAATTGTTCACAAACCAATTTCTTGAGATTATAATTATTTATAAGTTACTTGGATGGGTTGAAAGAGATTGAATTACTTGGATGGGTTGAAAGAGATTGGACTAGATTGATTAAAATAATGTGTCATTCTTAAACTATTTGGGATGTATATGGAATAATGATAGATAATTAATATTATATATGTTTACGGATTAAATTATAGAAAAGGTGATAAATTAAAAATTATAATTATTTAAGCAATTTATTCGTTTTTAAAAATAAAATTTGAACTTAAATTTTAATGATAACAAAATCTAACTGTTGAATGGGTAAATTTAATTGGATATATTGATATAGGTTCTTTTAAGTCATCTAATACTCGGATAAGTCCATGCAGACTAATGGTTATGGAACCAGTGTGTAAATCAAGCCGATATATTGTATCAGTTGAGATAGACCAACCGAGCTATGTGCCAATCAACCAGATGTCTCTATGTTATCGGGAATGTTCTCAAATATGACGGAAGTTTTTCATTTTATTCTCTTTCATACAGATTTTAAGAGCTGTTGGTTTCCATTTCTAGATAATATCCAACAGAATTTATTGATCAAGTACTATATTTTAATAGACTTCAAGCACACATGACATTCTTTGCATGAATGTCGGCTATATAGTACAATTGTTTGTACCAGATACATTTATTAACATTGGATCGGAACAATCATCTATAAAGAGACAATAGATTCAGAGTGTTTCGACTACTGAAACAACAAAAACCTTGCGTATTCAAAGAGCACTTGAAACATTCTACATCTCCCCGGGTCTTATTTATTAGTGTTGTTTGCACACATTAATACAATTTTTTATCAGATGTGATAGGATCGGTTAAGAGAGTTGAAGTGTTCAGAAGGAGAGGTTGAATAAACACTCTTGATTTTTGTTTCTTTTTTAAATATGAATCAATTCTTTGAGAAACTGATCTTGAAATCTTGTTTGTCGATATAAATCAGTCAACTGATAATAGTGTTGAAATAGACTGAAATATAGATTGAATACTGAGGAATGATATAATGTAAAATTGAAAGAATAACTGAAATGAACACACAAATTTTTGCGGATGTTCGGAGACTTCAAATGCTCCTACGTCACCCCTTCTATCACGAGGATATGTTTTTACTAAAAGACTTTGATATATTACAATAGATTGTAATAATCCACGTCAGTTGCTCTTACACACTGCCAAACTGAAACTCTTAGTCTATCAAAACTTTTATAGTAATTAACTGAATCGCTCTAACTGGTAGCCTGGATGCTACGAATAAATACAATGAATTTAGAGCTGAGTGTGCGATCTGTAAACTGAGAAAATATCTGAGAAATGTATCGCAACTGATTGAAGATTTTAGATTGTTCGTGTGTTTTATCCACCAACCTTCTTAAACTGATTCGATCAGCTATAAATAATTGTCTTTGATCCCAACGGTCATATTGAATGTATTAAATGACTAATATTAGTTGAATCGTCGTCTAGTTACTTTATCTGACAGTAGTACGAGGTATTCAGACTGTTCTGTTCTGCTTTGGTATGATCTATCAGTTTGTCTGCTGATACTTCAACTGATGATGTTGCCAACTTATTAGGAGTCAACTGATCAGTCGATCATTTCAGCTGGACATTATCAATTCTAACTAATGTCCTATCAGTTATGAATACTTCAGTTGATAAAGATTTCTCCAGTTCAGTTCAAGCGAAGTATTCAGTTACAATTACTCGATTTGTCGGATCAGTTTGGTTTTTTAGTTCTCTTATGGATTATCTTGTCAAACTCTGAAACTTATAATACTCCAACAATTTCTCCATTTTCGGTATTTGACATAACCTAGATTTCTTGAACTGATGATTGATAACAAACTGATTGTAGATAAAATAATGTACAGATTCGTACATAATCAGGAATAATAATTTTATTGATTGTGAAAGAGGTAAGTACATATTCGTACAAACATTTCAAAAAGAAAAGACAATCTCCAGACTAACAACTGACTTAGAACAGTAGATTATTTTTAGACTTTTTCTCAGCTGGTCCTTTATCAGTTGGTTTGTCTGGTTCACTTCTTTTCTTGCTGCTTGTCTCTACTGCTGCTGTATTTTGTTCTTCTCTCTTTTTTTCAACACCCATCGCTCTGGAAAAGAGGAGGAATGCTGAACTGATATGTGCATATACCTCAACCAGATGATTTTGTACTATGTCAATATTCTTAGATAGACTTGTATGAACAAAATCAATCCGGTTGCTGAGTAATTCTTGGGAGGAGAGCAGTGTAGAAATTGTAACTGATTCTCTTTTCATCTTGTCGGCTGATTCGAAGAGGGCAGCTCAATCCTTTCTCAGCTTCTTCAAATCTTTCATTGTGTGATCTTTCAATGTGTCCAGATTTAAAGAATGCAACAACTGAGTAGATTTGAAACGTATACTAAGCTTTTTTTTTTTGAAAACTAAATTTCGAAATAAACATTTTATGCAAGTATGCGATAACAACTGAAAAGTACACATTTTACAATAAAATATTCCACTATCAATTAAAACGTTGCAGTAAAAAAATGCACCAAAACGTCAACATGCAAAACTCCTGACATCCATCAACATATAAAAATGACAGAGTATGAAAATATCCATGATTTCTCCTAACTCATAAACATGATGTGCAGAAAAATAAGGTTCTCGGATTAACGTGCGCACATCGAGCCCCGCCTACTCAGACTTTGGCGCCTCTAGTCTCCTCATCGATATGCTCATATGCATCATTCACATCTAGTGAGTCTAAAGACTCAACACACCATAAACATTATATCGAGTACATATACATAACATGCAACAGTGAAAAGTACTGTAATCAAAATACATTTCATGATCTTAAAAGCATAAACGTAAACATAATAAGGCATAACGTGTCAAAACATGACTCAACCTATCATCATATACATGTTCATTTTATTTTATTGAATTACGTTCATTAGTTGTGACTTTCGTATCAGCTCTATTCGATGGATCCATCTACGTATAACTGCGGTACCCGGCTGCGGGGATATCTGCGACAATATTACAGATCCACTGAGCCTTAGCCTTACATGACATCGTATTCATATTCGTATTAGTCACAACCAACTCTCATCCTTCAAAACATGTCATCATATTCATCATTTATAAAAATCATGCATATACATAAATTTTTTTAAAAATCAAGCATGCAACGTATTTTTCATATTAACATAAAATTCATGATCATGATAGAATATACATTAAAAAAAAAGTGTAGATTTGTGATCAGAGCGCTGCCAGGACTGTTAACCCGACTCGGGTGCAAAATGACCATTTAGCCCCTAGAAACCCTAATTGACCATTTTATCTCTGGACATCAAAATTTCGAGCCGAAGTCAACCAAAAACCTCAAAACATATTTATAATCGATTCTTAGACGTAAACTTGAGCCCGTTTCATAACTTATACGATTTATTTTAAAACTTGGACCGTATTCCCGGTGTTAACCCGAATCAACCCAAACCCCAACCAAACTCTCCAAAACTTAAACCATGACTTAACGACACCTAAATAAACCTCGAACACCCAATTTCATACCACACGAAGCCCTCGGTAACCCTCGACCAGCTTCTGGAAATTTCATCTCTTCTCAAGATTCAAACCCTAGTGCACTTAACCTCCCAAAACTCAATCCTAGGCCCGAACCAACGTGACCAGCCCTTAACCAACTATCCTAAGACCAAGACCAAGCCGTGAACTCCCTCCTGGACCAACCAACCCCACGCCTACAGCCCCATGCACGCGGACGTGCGAGATTCTCACAAACATCACAAATCCGAGCTTCAAACGTGTTTATCACCTACGACCTGCACCAAGGTAACTAGCGTTCGGCCTTCCACGACCCTCGACTACCTAGCGTCTCCAGCCCCTTGACACCATATTCACAACGTGTACAGCCCCTTAACCAACGACCATAGCAGCCCCTTGCATCAATATCAAGAAAAACGTGAGTTACCACTACAAGAAAATATGAATTCAACAACACATCAAAGACAACGATTTTTCATTAAAACGTTATATTTTTTCTTTTAACAACGGTTTCAACAAAAACTGTTGTCGTAGCCTAAAAAACCAACTCATAGACAACAGTTTTTTAAAAACCGTTGTCTTTGATGTATCTATGACAACGATTTTCTAAAAACCGTTGTCTTTTAGCGTTTTTTTTGGGGTCAAAGACAACGGTTTATATAGCGTGTTTTTTTGGACAAAAGACAACGGTTTTAGAAAACCGCTGTGGATTAGCGTGTTTTTTTGACAAACAACAACGGTTATCTTAAATTGTTGCTATATTTAAAATCGTCGCTATATTTAGTGACGGTATAAAACTGTCGCAATTTTTAAAATAACAAAAGTTTTAACAAAAACCGTCGCTAATAGCGACAGTTTTTTTATTTTACGTAAAAAATTAGCGACGGATTAAATAATTTCTCATGCAAACACACACACATCAGCAATAAGTAGCGTGAATGATGAGTAAAACAAGATTGATGGCGTGCCTTTGCGTCTAAACGCTCGAAAACTTTGATATCTTCGCGTAGGACGAGCACCAGAGAGACGGGGGAGTAACTTTCTTGAAAGCTTTGAAGAATTATCCATTTGGCTGCTGAATAAACCTTCGAAATATGCTGCTGAAGTGAGGGAAAGGGGCGGCCGAGAATGAAGTAGGGTCAGGGTTAGGTTATGTGGTGATTAGGTTAATAAAAAGATACACAAATGGGCCAATAATAGCTTCTTAAATGAGTTTAAAAAGGTTTTAGGCCCATAGTAAGTAACCTGAATGCTATGAATACAACTATGGACTAAGAGATAAATTGTGAATTTGTAAAATGAATAAACTTGAGAGTAAATCACATATAACTGATAGTTGTTCTGTTGGTATTTCGTTTCGTCTTGTCATCTTTCTTCAACTGAACTAATGAGCTATAAATAGTCTTCGATTACAACGCTCACAATGAATGCATTTAATGGTTAATATCCGTTGAATCGTCTTCTAATCCATATAGATGACTTTATTCTGAAAGAGGTACGATGTATCAGATTGTTCGGTTTCATCTGTTCTGCTTTGGTATGGACTGTCAGTTTGTCTGCTGAGTATTTCAAAATACAGTTGATGACGTGGCTAACTGATCAGGAGTCAAACTAGTCGACTAATCAGTTCAGCTGGACTACATCAGTTCTAACTGATGTCTTCTGAATACTTCGGTTGAGATAGGTCATTTCAGTTCAGTTTTGTTAAGTCAATTGGATAAATAACTTCGAAATTTAAGACAACTTTTAAAATTGCTAGGAAATTTTAAGAAAAAATTTATAATTGAATTTCGATTCTATACATTTGGAAACCTAAAACTTCTATTGAAATTTCTAAAGCGATGTTGAATTTTAAAACAATGTGCATGCATGTAAATTATGTAGAGGCATGCAGAGAATTAGGCAAGCGAGTTTTCTCCACTACAAGAAAAGCAGCTTATATTATTATGTATATTAGTGCATGGTGGACACACCTTTTTCTTTTTAATATGGAGACCAGCTCCGCTATTGAGTTAGTGCCTCACTTCCTTATTGTTGACTTATTGCACTTATTGCCTTCCACTTCGCTTAAATTAATGGAGTTTTGTTAGGTTAAAAATCTAAAATGTGAACCATATATTTCAAAAAGCTTACCCATATAGGTAGTATAATTTCTATGGGTTTATAAGTTACTATTTATTAGTTTTAACGTTCAATGTAAGATATTTGTAACATTGTAGACTTTTGAGAATCCGAAGTACGCAGCGACCCACTCTTCAAAGCTTTTGCACACCTTTCGAGAAAGTTTTCGGTATTGAAAACCAGTCCTGACCATGGTAAAAATATCGTTTTCTTGGAAATGGCTATGAATCCGCAACTTATCAATAAAGATGAATAGTCTTTCTTTTCTTGTTTCTCGTTCGATCCTGCCCGAACTGCATTCAAAAATCTGTTACCTTTAAAAATGAAAAATGTCATCATGCGTGTCAATTTAAATGTACATTATATTCTTTGTTTCTTGATTGATAAATTAATTCGACTTTGTTATACCATGTTAATTTGTCAACCTTATCATCCACCAAAATATGACAGTGACAAGCTCTAATCAAACATCCTTAGTAAATTGGAATTACTATCCAGAAAATGAATAATAAACTTTTAAAGTTAGTGGTATTCCAAGAAAGAAAGCAAAAACCGCATCAAGAGCTTAATTAACATATGTATGAAACATAAAATAAATATATAATGATATCTTTAGAGGAAGAAATTGATATTATATAAAATTAAACAAACTTAAAGAATTAAAATTGGTTACTCTATAGTTTTTTTAAAAAATAATATAGCACAGACAACATAATAATTGCATAAATAACCCCTTTTACTCCATGCACTGATTAGCTAGGTAGTAAGCAACTAGTAATCATATATATATATATACATATATATATGCATATATACAAGATAATCCAACATATCAGTATTTTAATTGATGATATTATAACTTCAAAACGAGTATGTATATGAAATCCCGTACTGATTTTCGATACCCTGTGATCATTTTGATCGCGATACAAATAATGATAAGTAGCGAGGATAACAATGGATTTTGGAGTCTGAATATCAATGGAGTTGCGGATGGGCTGAGCATGAATTACTACATGTTTTCATGTCCATCGGCTGAGATGATAGTAAAGAACACTGTGTACAATGCTTTGCAATCTGATCCAACGCTTGCTGCTGCTCTTCTCAGAATGCATTTTCACGACTGTTTTATTCAGGGATGCGACGCATCGGTACTCATCGATTCCACCAAGAATAATGTGGCTGAGAAAGACTCCCCAGCTAATTTAAGCTTGAGGGGATACGATATCATCGATGACGCCAAGGAGCAGCTCGAAAATCAGTGCCCTGGAGTTGTTTCTTGTGCTGATATTCTTGCAATGGCTGCTAGGGATGCTGTTTTCTTTGTAAGATACAAATACATGTTATGTACAGATTATTCCATCAACATAAAATGTATATATTATGTATCAATTACTAATAATTATGGTTTAGGCTGGAGGTCCAGTATACGACATACCAAAAGGAAGAAAAGATGGGAGTAGATCAAAAATTATGGACACAATCAACCTGCCTCCTCCTACCTTAAACAGTTCGGAGCTAATAAGGATGTTCAGCCAGCGTGGCTTCACTGCTCAAGAAATGGTGGCTTTGTCAGGTTTTTTTTTTTTTTTTTTGCGCGTATATATAAATATAAAATTTTTAGTTTTACTTGTTTTCGATTTTTATTTTACATAATTTTCTAATAAAAATATTATTAAAAAATTCATTCGAATGAAACCTTGGTTTGCAACCATAATTATCCTACATTTCAATATTAGTTATATCTTACTAAATTTAAAATATAAAAATAACACTTTGTTTACAATAAACATTTAATTTCATATTGTAAAAAAAAAAAAAGTTAATAAAATTGTCCAAAATATGAATCATCATCTAAAACCCAATGAATAATATTAGTACTCACAATGTCAAACATGAATCATCATCTATAAGCAACTGATCTGGCAGGGGCACACACACTGGGAATGGCAAAATGTTCATCATTCAAGAGTCGATTGAGCAACTTCGACTCCACTCATGATTCGGATCCCAGTTTGGACAAACAGTTTGCAAGGGCACTTTCAAAAACATGCAGCGCAGGTGGTAACGCAGAGCAAACCTTGGATTCGACAAGAAATACTTTTGACAATGATTACTTCAAAGCCTTGCAAAGGAAAGCTGGAGTACTCTTCTCTGACCAGACATTGTTCGTAAGCGAAAGAACTCAAGGTATAGTGAACGGATACGCCATGAACCAAGCCATGTTCTTCTTCGACTTCCTGAGGGCAGTCATAAAAATGGGACTTCTTGATGTTAAAGAAGGTTCTGAGGGGGAGGTTAGGCATAATTGTCGCAAGATAAATTAACTGATTCTTCCGTGTCATAGGTAAACATGCATAGGATCATCTGTACGTTTTACTGCTTGCTCTCTGTGTTTCTCATCTATTCTTAAAATAATTCAGCTTCTTGCTATATAATTCTCCAGCAATCATCAGTTATAACGTCAAATGATTTATCTATATCACCACAAAAACTCGTATTTAAAGAAATACTTAATTGTTTCATTACACCAGGGGAAGAAATTTTAATATTACCAAGTCATATACATAATAGATCTCTCCAGGTCGATTATTTTAAATTAACAAACACAACACTCAATATTATCTCTTGCCTCAGCGTTGGCATTACGAATATAAGTGTAGAGCCTATATTTTTACAGCAAACAAAGCAGCAACAGTAACCATAATATTAACCTCTCCTAGTACCCATAAGAAGTTCTCCTCATCATCCTCATAAACTCCTCTGCACTAACTTCACCATCACCTGCATAAGTTGAAGGAATATACCCGTAAGGGGAATTGAAAAGAAAGCCATCAACGTTTAGAATATCATTCGCACAAATTATCAACTAAGAAATGATATAAACTAAAATTATGAACTATAAGAAGTCTCGACTAAGACCAAAGAGGAAGCGTTCATGCAGAAAACAAAATCTCCATTTTTTCTAATTTCCATTCATTTTTCAGGCAGCTTTTGGAGAAATATCTGTGTACATGTATAACTTTGCGCAATCGTGCACACGAGCCATGTATTTGTTTGTGTGAAAAGAGAGACAAAAAAATGATGAAATCAACAGCAATGCTTTTACCAAAATAGTATAATACGTTCAGCATTACCATATCACCCCAATCGTACAACCAAGTAATACAAATTCCGAATTATCCACAGATGCAAGGAAATACAAAGCAAATGAGCAGATCAAGTTTATATTCAAAACTAAAGCTTAACTTTGGAACAATTTTGAAACACACGATGGGTCTAGTTCTGTTATTTCATTATTTGAGAATTAGCTTCCTCGAGGTTGTCAAAAAGAGCATAGGTGGTATCTCTATTGATCTTCACTCATTTGTTTGATTTCGAGCACCAGCTTAAAAGATTTACATGATTAAGAATGTAATTTTCAACCATACATTTTATTTAAAAAGTTTAAACCAGAAATCCTGAGACCCTATTTGTAGCAGTTACGGAAATGAAATATAATTG
Organism: Primulina huaijiensis; assembly: GCF_012295235.1. Taxonomy (NCBI): domain Eukaryota; kingdom Viridiplantae; phylum Streptophyta; class Magnoliopsida; order Lamiales; family Gesneriaceae; genus Primulina; species Primulina huaijiensis. The sequence continues at coordinate 14,094,086 of NC_133318.1, forward strand.
ACGTTCAAAAAATCATCGACGCTGCCCAGTTCGTGAAAGTCACGCTAATATCGAAGAGCATGTCGGTCAAGCACAAAATGTGCCTTGAACAAATAACTTAACTCCTTCCCATAGCAGCCCATACTCAATTACCCCCCACCCCAAAACCCAAAACCCATCTTCCGACGACTTCGGCGACAGTCAACATCCAGTAATTTGGAAGAGTTCTTTTTGTATCTTCTCAGGCCTTTTGGGGCTGGTTATTGCTCTTTTTTACATTTTTTTTCCTTTTTTTTTTTGCAAATCTTTTAATCTAAATTTCAAACTGTCACATCTATTGAAAGTGATTAGTTTATTATCATTTTATTACACTTATTTGCAATTTTGTTGGTTATATTTTATGTTAAAGCAAATATTAATCGCTGATAATCGTATTTTGGTGGCTTAAATTCTTAACTTGGGATTTATAAATAATAGTTTGTAGCTAATTATTATTTCCTTTTACATGCCTTATGTTTGAATTTGATCAGGTACACATCATTCGTTTTCCCCTTCAATACACCACACGTCTGAAAGGCCCTGGACTTCAAAAGCCTTTTGGAGCCTTGCCTTAATAGCTATGATGCAACCTAACTTGAAATAGCTCACAACTTCGCTATCCATGTCTAGTCAACTTTAAAATCAATAGCACAATCGGCAATCCATTATGTTTCTAGATCAACATGTGTAATGCATTTAAGACTTGACACTCATCTCCAGTTACGTGCTCCAACATATTATTCGGCACTAACATAAAGGACATAGGCCCAAGAGTTCCCAAGGCGATGGAAAAATATAAATGTGGGGCTGATTGGAATAAAATATGAAGGGGATGTTACATTCATTGTATTATTTTCCTTATGAGTTTTGTTACTAGCATTGCTAAGGGTGTAAGAGCTCTTTTGCGGAGTTGATAATATGGGTTTTAAATTTTATGTCATATATAAACTTACATTTCAGCAGTCAAAATTATATTTGATCTCTATCTTTTTGTTGATGAGATCGGCGTTGAAACAAGTGGTTCAACCTGCCGGATTTAGGGAGGGAAAGGGCAAACACGCAATTTGAGGCACGGAGGCAAAGAAATCAGTTCTGATATGGAACTTGAAGAACTGCTAACAGCAGCCGAACAGTGGTGAAGGCACATCATTATCGTGCTCCATCGACTATGCTTACAAGCTATTTGCAGGGACTTGGAATTACTTTTCCAGATATAGTGATTGATGGATCCTAAGAAAATTCTTACGGGTCTCAAAAATTGGCAGTTTCTCTGTTTTGTATTCTATGTTGGAACTGGAGATAAAATTGATCCTGATGAATTATGTTCATCAAAATATAATTTTAAATTTAAGTGGTTCAATAATTACATGATTACATCCAGCTGGGGAAGATGAAAAAGGTTAATCCCCTTTAATCATTGTGAGTATGGTCCTCAGAGTTAACAAGGTGCAAATTGATGAAATGGGAACAAATACTCAAAGGGGAAGATGACGAAGTTAAACTGCTAAGGCTTCTTGTGAGTGCAGTATGAACAAAGGACCTAATTCTTGTTGATGTAGAATATGTAACCAAAGAGAGAGTAAAATTTTGGGATTCACTCAAAGGGGAAGATGACGAAGTTAAACTGCTAAGGCTTCTTGTGAGTGCAGTATGAACAAAGGACCTAATTCTTGTTGATGTAGAATATGTAACCAAAGAGAGAGTAAAATTTTGGGATTCACTCAAAGGGGAAGATGACGAAGTTAAACTGCTAAGGCTTCTTGTGAGTGCAGTATGAACAAAGGACCTAATTCTTGTTGATGTAGAATATGTAACCAAAGAGAGAGTAAAATTTTGGGATTCATATAGCAACTGTATTTTACTGTGAAAGAAAAGGGATCTTGATTTTGCCTTGAAATTGCAGGTTTTTAACAAAAGAGTCAACATACTTATGATAACTAAAGCACGGGCTGAAGAGTATCCTCTTGATTTCCACTATTTTGGAAATGAGTACTGCAACCTCGGTTTTGAGATGGTCATTTTGTTGTTGGTTGGAAGGATGCGGAATTCAAAGAAGATCAAGTTCCATGTCTCTCAGCCTTGAGGACAAGGGCTAATTTCAAGAGGCTGGTATAGTTACGTTTTCCAATATTTTATTGGGCCCTAGACATAGGCCTAACCAAGAGTTCCCAAGGCCTTGGAACAATCTAGATGTGGGGGGAGAGGGGAATAATGCGTGACAAAAGGGAGGGTTGTTAAATTCATTCTGTTATTTTCCTTGAAAGTTTTGTTACTTGCATGGCCAGAGGAGAGCAACAGTTATTTTACAGAGTTGATACTCTGGGTTTAACTTACATTTCTGCGTCCAAAATTATACTTCATCTCAATCTTTTTGTCGAAAAAATTGGGGTCGCAACATCTCTCCATGTTAAAAAGCTTTGACCAAGGACACGTACAGACTACAGATTAGACAAATCAACAGAGGCTCTTTGGCTGCAATTTTCAGGATTTCAAATGAAAGTAACGGTACTGTAGAATAAATATCCCTAAAGTAATTTCAAAAGGCATACATGTTTCAAAATTGTGTTAAAACTCAAAAAATGTTTATTTCAAAAAAGTAAAATTGAACATGCATGACAAATTATGCACCAGAAGTGGAGATCGAGCAAACTTACGGTCTCTATCTGCTTCATCAATCATGTCCTGAATCTCTTTCTCAGTAAAATTTTCACCCAACTCCTTCCCTATGCGCTGGATATCAGCAAAAGAAATTTTTCCCTGCATTTACATGATGAAGAACGCAGTTATAACATGAAGATATCATATAATGTACAAAAACAGCAGCTCACATTTTTATCTTGGTCAATTATATTAAAAGCCTTCATGAGCTCTTCTTTGGTGTCCCTTTCTCCAAATTTTGCTGTCATCATGTGACAGAATTCATCGAAGTCTATCGCGCCACTGCCATCCTTGTCTACTTCAGCTATCATTCCATTAATTTCCTGCGGACACCCTAGTCTTTAAACTATATGGAATTTATTCTTTAAAAACTATTGACAAATAGCATTTAATATTTGAAAGAACTAAATTGTAAATTTAGAACACACAGAAATTTCGAAGAAAACTTTGCAAGTGCACATTTCTTTGGGAATATTTTTTAAAGAAAAACTTCACATTGACATTATAAACATTAAAGAAACTATAAAATGTCTGAACTTGATAAAAAAAATTTCTGAACCAAATATAGACTAGTCACTCGGGTATCTAGTGCTCCAACTTATTTTTCCTTGTGGCGACATTATGCCGGATGTTATGCTTAACTAAGTAGCATCTAAGGGACAATATTCTGGAAAATGGCGACATATATTCTACTAACTATGTAGTGATGGCAGCAAATATCCATACTAAAATGAAGACTTCCTGAAAACAAACCAGCCATATAATCTTTCTATTGAGTTTTTGCAGGAGTCCCTATAAATTATTAATGTGTATGAATGCACACAAACATCCATCTGCAAACAAATATGCAAGAATTCCATTGACTTGAAAGTCTGCTAAAATTTCTCGAGATCAAAATCTTTAAAGAAATCCAAAAGCAAATGCCAGGAAACTTATAAGTTGCTTCTAGAGTTCATAGGCATAATCATCAACCAGTTTTGTGCAACTAACCAATTAAGAATATTTTACAATTATATGGTAAACAAGTAATAGACCAAATAGCAACTCCTTTCAGTTATCTCAGCCGGTAAAAAACTAACATATTAGCACAACAAAGAACTCAAAACATTTCCAGACTACTGGAATTTTATGGGTTAAAGATCATGGTAAATGTAGGCTTAAATTGAAAGCCTTTCCAACTTCTAATCCCTAGAGTTTGCATATGTGAAAATTACAGGAAATCAGAAGGCTGCAGCAGTTTTTTATGAGTCAGGCAAATTAATAGACATGCATTACCACGAGGACAAAAAAGAAATTAATCTCTAGTTTCTAGTGGTAACACATTAAAAAGGATATCTGCTAGATTATCATCTTGTCCATTACCTCTTCCGACATTTCAAAACCAAGAGCCCTGTAGAAAAAACCAAAAAAGATACTAGATTAGTAGATTTCACTTCCACATGCCAGGATTTTCAAATTTTTCTTGAGTTTTTGACAAAACACAGAAACCTCATAGCAACATTCAACTCTTTGGCATCAATAGTTCCTGTAAAATGTATTTATTATTAACAATACTCAGTTCAGGAAGGATGATAATATACATTTAGTAACTCTGTTATATAGTTACTTAAATACCAGAGCCATCAGTGTCAAAAAGTTCAAAAGCTTCCTTTATCTCCTGCCTTTTCTGTTGATTCAACCCATGATGGCGCCTAGGTTTATCTTTCCTAGACATTCCTCTATAAAGTGTTGCCTGCAAGAAAGGTTATAACAAGTATTGTTCATAAATACAAAAGCAATTACAGAAAAATAGAGAGTGAAGGGAGGTAAAGGAGAGGGAGGAGAGAAAGTGCGCTGCACCTGTGATGATTCCAGTTCAATGAAACTTGAAAGTCGATAAATATAAAGTAACAATAGCAAAATGGAAGGATAGTGGTATAACATCATGGAATCAACTCAAAGAAAAGTATACTTCAATAGAGATCAATGGCTTTAAGTTTCTTTAGTTAGTGTTTTTCATTGTTTGTTATCACAAATTATTCAGTCAGTTTGGTTACCGACCGAACTAAATTTAGAATAACCGAAGCAAACCAATTTTTTAAAAGAGAGAATGTGCCACTTCAAGCACAAGACTATTGATTGAAGGGACGAAATGGATTTTAAAACACGTAACTTATGATGGATATACAAAGACCTAACAAACTTTAGTGAAGAGATGATATAATACGACCATTCAAGCACAAGACTACCTATTAAATCTACAGAAATGAGATTTCATCCACACTGTAAGTAAGAATTCATCGATTCAAGAAGATCTGAACTGAATAAAGAGAAGGCAACATACAAAACCCAACGACATCAAGATTCAACATCACGCCAGCATATGATCTAATCAACGCAAAGTTTTCCATTAAAGTTCAGCAGCAGAACCGTGCAAATTATCAAAAAACTCGCCCTTAGCCTGAAGATCAGTCATTGTTTACCAGTAAAAGCACAAGAGTTTATGTGAGTTCAGAATAAGAACATCACAAAATGGTTACAAACAGATGAAAATCAATCGAAGGGGTGTCACTGTTATCAAGAAATGTTAACCATGACCTTACCATGAACGATGAACAAGGGATGAACGACCGACGAGCGAAGAGAGATGAACGAGGAGCGACGAGAGTTGATCGAGAGATGGGGATCGGCTGGATGGCTGTTGGCCGACGGATTTCAGGGTTGAATTTGGAAGCCCATCACCAAAATAACGTAAATTAACCTAAAATATCTGCCCGAAGTTTCAACTTACAAATCAGTCCTCTTGTCTGACTTAAATACAACAAGCTCCCTACTGTCCAATATTTATTTGCAACTAAAAGGCTTAAGATTTAAAATTTCTTGTATTAACCATCTCTTAACCATTTCCTCCATTTTCCCTCCACCTTCAACATCATCTTCGTTCATGGATTTCTGCACTTTCAGCGCCGATTCTGTTAGAGTATGTATCCGACAAGCTAACTTATGTTTCGCCTTTTATTGACTCTAATGTAAAACAATCTTTATTTTAATAATATTTTACGATTTCATTGGATTGTGGCATTATATTTTATCTATATACTCATGCAAGTTGCATAGATAAAGTCCTTCAATATACAATTGGTACCATGAGGTTTGCCTCGCAAAGTAAGATCTTGAAACTGAGTAGGAAGTGTACCGTATACTCTTAACAAGTTCCTAGTCGAATCAGCCACCTAAAACAAGGATAAAGATCGCTTGAGCTCGAGACTAGCAATTGTGATGTAAACGCCATGTTCATTGACAAGTGCATGGAGATGTTCATTCACACATATGGTTGATCATATGATGATGCACTGAACAACTCTCCCTCGAACTGTCCAAGTGGTTCTCATTTGTCAAGTGAAATAGTCTGCGGTTATGATTGTACACCATTAGTCCTTTGACCTGGGACAATGTAGGAGCTATGCGTACTAGCATGCACTTTGATCCGTTTACCGACTCCATTGAGGGTCATCAGGTGGCGAAGTTGGGTGTAGTTTCGAAATACGTAAGAGCAAATGCATTATAGTCGGGGATTCACTGTTTGCCTACGGGTAAAGATATCCTATGTGGTCTGATGAGTTAATAGTACAAGGAATCTCTGGCCAGAGTAAGACATGTGCAGTTTGGAAAGTTGTTTCCTCAGTTGCGCATACCATGACACTGTTACTCAAAGATAAATCACATCATCATCGAATTCACAAGCAACTCTCGATATATCAATGGTTGCAGATTCGATCGAGGTATATGTGTTGAAGGGCCCATACTGTACGCTAATCATAACTAAAGGTTTTTGCATGCACTGTCAGTGATACCTATTGGATCATGGGGAGATGCTACTTGAAACATCCAATACTTTTTAACTTTAAAATCCTACTAAATTTTTTTTTATGTAAAAATCGAAACTTGAAATTTAAAATAACTTAACATTTCCGTCGTCCAAAATAATTTAACATTTGAAATCTCAAGTGTATAAAAATCCCTAACTCGTTAATTAACCAAAAACCCTACATAGACATTTAACAAGATCAAACTAACCTCAAACTAAAGCATGAAATCCCTAATTAAATCATTAACAAAATCTTTAAAACTTTAACTATAAAGCTAATGCGGAAAATAATGTCATTCGGGAGTGTACTGCCGGACTCGATCCACTCAAGCGTCAGCGCCTTCCTCCATCTCATCCTCACCTGCAACATTCAAACCTAGTGAGTCTAATGACTCAGCACGTTCTAAACATGTGTAACAAATAATACATATACAATCACTTGCATTAAATTCATACTTTTATACTAAATACTAGCATAAATTTGTAAGCATATTTTAATCATAAATCGTTACATTATAAAGCTTTCCATCATTTATTGTTTTGAGTGAAGTTTGATCCTTGAAAGTGACTAGCTATATCCTCTGGTCGACTGATCAGTCTTAGCTCATCATTGTGCATTGGGAAGGGCATTAGGCACCGACTTAAAATAAAAATACGATCGTTGGGCTCTCTCTGAGGACTTCTCCCTCACAATATTCCCAAAAATCATATATCATATCTTTTTTGTCACAGTCAATTCACATCTTTCAAAATCTTTTTCCTTTTCTTTTTTATCATAAAATATTTTGTCCTTTTCACATTCGAAAAATAGTACTTTAACATTAAAAATTACACAGCTTTATCATAAATCATAAAATCTCATATTTTCATAGTAAACGTTTTAAAATATCATTTAGAATGTGTTATGATTCTTCGAGACACTGACAAGCCTTTTTGTACTACCCAAAACGTAAAATGACCATTTTACCTTGGACTCTAAAATTCTCGATTTTGACTTTTTCTCATTTTTTTTGACTCGAGATTATCCCAAATAATTATTTACGCTTAAATTTGACTTCTAATATTTTTATTTAATGTAAACTCGGACTTTTTAATTTAATTCCTTAATTACTAAACTATGAAGCGTTTAATTTCTAAATTAATTCAAACGTAAATATTTTAATCCCAAACATTAATCATAGCCTTTTCATACCTAAACTACCCCCGTGAACCATGAATCAACTCCCGTGAACCAGGGTTCAAGCCCTTCCCTTCACCAAGCCAAAATTCGAACCCTAGCCTACCCATATTGAGCCACAGCTCAAATCCCTCGAGCCACCACCAAGCCATCATGGACAAGACCATTCACAGACCCTCCTAAACCCTAACCAACCTAGCCTAGACCAGCACTAACCAGCCCAAGCCCCTGTCAAATCCCGCGCAGCCCTATTCCCCTTTCCAAGTCGTGGCCCTCATTCCCTCGAGCCACCACGAACCACGGCTGCACCAGACCCTGCTATGACCCCTAGACATCTTCCCTAGACCCTACAGGACCAGCCTAGCAAGCCCCAACCTAGCCGTGAGCCATCCTAGCCGCAGCCTTCCATCCGCGTGCATGGGGAAGAGTCCTACCCCTTGTGAACTCTTCCTTAGCTGCTATCCCCGAATCCTAGACTTTCTAGGACATTTCCTAACCCTGAACCACGTCCATCACAGCCCCAACTCGAGCCCTATCCGAGCTGCACGCCGCCATGCATCAAGCCGAGCCCATAATCGTGTGGCCCTCCCATAGAAAACCCTAGGCTCGTTTCTTCCTAGCCATGCTCGACTCCAGCCCTTGTGTTGTCCCTTAACAACTCTTTTCTCGTCCCTTAAACACCTTCTATTGGCAGCGTGTCCTTAGGAATCATAACGTTTTTCAAACAAGTGCAAAATCATCAAAACTTTGAAAATATTTGTTCTATCGTTAAACGAATATTGTTTAAATATTTTTTATTCAAAAATAAATAAAACAAGCATAATATGATTTGAATGATGCGTCAAAGAAGTTTAGACGCGTACCTTTGCGTTTTAGAACGCTCGAATATACGATCGTTGGCGTAGGATGCGAAGAAGGACGAACGGGTGACGAAGACTCCTTGTTTTTTCCTCTTCAAAATCTCGAAAATATGGTGTGTGTGTGTGTGTGTGTTGTGTGTGAATTTTCGGCTCATATGAGGCTTAGGCAGATTGTTGGGGATCGATTTAGAGTTTAGAGGGGGTGAATAAACTCGTTCCTTTCTTCGACGTTTTTGCAAAGGTGCTAGAATCCTGTTAGATAATAGCTTATCTTGTTCAAATATATTTCCAGCAGATCACATTAACTTGTGCGGAAATGATCTGATGGTTTGAGGTGAAAACAATAAAACAGTAGGCAGTAGACAGTAGTTGTTTCTGGAAGTTCGAAGATGAAATATTCTACGTCTTCCCTTCTTCTGTTTCCAGAAGGTATCACTAAAAGAATTTGGTTTTTACAGTACAACTTTTATACACTCCCACTTCAGTAGGACTTACCCTTTGCCTACTGAAACTCTTAGTTTCACAAAATAATATAATGAATACAACAAGGTTCTGGAAAAGACTCTTTTCCATATTAAAAACTCTTCTCAATAAAATGTAATAAGGTGAATAGCTTGTAAAGAGATAAAAAAAAAAAAACAGCAGCACAAGGCGATCTCAGAATATCAGATATCTGCTATAAAGAGTGTGATGCTTTTCTTTATATTGAGCTTGAATATAAAGATTAGTTCTTGATTGCTCAAAACAGCGTTGGAATGATAGACAGAGAATATGTTCCTTGTTAATAATAATCGTTGTTTTCTATATTAGATTGATCCTTTAATATATAGAAACCTTGAATCCAACGTCTATAAACAAAACGGTTTCTTTGACTCTGAGTGAATCAGCTTTATGACCGAAAAAAGATCCTGCAGAAAGCTTCATAATAATCGGTCTTTGTTTTATACCATTACTAGTAAGGCGTGTTAAATGTCTTCGTACAACATTAAATGGTGCAATTAATACTAGTACTATGTAAGGTAACGGTAACATTAAGACTTGTAACGGTCAAACGAAAGACGTTAAGTTCTACTTCTACTTAGGCTACGTTCTGCTTCTGCTTTTGCTAACTGTTAAGTTTAGCTAAGAAGTACTCGATAAGCATTGCTTCTGTTTTAGCGATACGAGTGCTTCTGCTATTTACATTTTCTCTATTTTTACTATCACCACCTACTGGTTTTTACTCTCATCGCCACAATTAAAGTAATTCTAACAATTTCTCCTTTGTGGTGATGCCAAAACCAAGATGTTAATAAAGATAAAGATCAACAGTTAAAACGAAAAGAAAATAGAGTTTATAACAAGATATTCGATAAGCAAATAAACAATAAAAAATAATTCGATGTAAAAGAGCTTAATCGGTTCCAATGTGTCTGAAAATAGTCTCCTCGTTCTGAGGATCTTGATCTCTGAAAGATGACTCTACATGAGGTCTGCTATCTCCAGTTTTGCCCCCTGTTCTGCTTTTTGATTCCCTCTTTTTGGCATCACTAGCCTAAATTCGAGTGAGCAAATCATCCACCCGGCTAGTAAGGGTATGGATTCCATCATTTAGCATCTCCAGATATAGCCGAGACCAACTCCTTGGAATCCTTATAGGGATTCTATTAAATTCGATCTAGAGCTTCTATTCGAGGAAGAAAAACCAGACGAGTTGCTTGGTTGGAAACTCGTTAAGTAAGAGCATGAAGAGATTGAGATTGGGACTCAATCTTGGCATCAATAGGTTCGAGCTTCGAATCCACAGCTACAACGTTGTTGGATACTGAGAGAATATAGGAATCTTGGTCGGAGACAGTTTTTGTTATCTCAGTCTGACCGAGCAAAATGTTACTTTGATTTGTAAAAACAGATTTCCTGAAGATACTGGTTTCAACATTCAGTTTGTTCAAAGATTCTGCCGTGCAAGTGACTTCCTTAGAGATGCGGTCACGGAAGAATTTAGTAGCACTTACTTCACCAGCATATTCATGAAACAACTGTTTTACTATCTCTGAGAGATTGTTAAGATTTCTTTGCAGAACATCTATCTCAAATTCAAGAGAAAATTCTTATTCTGGGGATAGAGATTTCTCTTGAAGATGCTGCTGAGCAGCTGAACCAGAGGGAAGGACAATCAATGCAGTAGAGGGGACAGCGTCTGGTTGAGCAATAGATGGAGTTGTTGCTGGTGCTGCAAAGTTCCTTCAGGAGCAGTATGTTGTTCAGGAGCAAAGTTCCTTCAGGAGCAGTATGTTGTTCATCCAGGGGCTCAACAGCTGGATTTGGTTCAAATGGAACATTCAATAGATCTTCCATTTCTGGTAGATGTTCATCAGAAAATTTGTCCAGATCTGTGGTGAAGAAGATGGAGCAACATCTGATTCTTTCATGAATTGTTCTGATGGTTGTGCTTCTGGGTTTCCTTCTGGAAGTACCAAGTCGACAACCAGAGATGTTTCTGGTGCAGTAGGAGTTGGAACAATCGATTGAATCACTTCATCAATGGAAGCCGGGTCATGAACATAAATTAATGATGAAGATTTAGTAGTCATTGTCGTAGATGCAGGAGTACTGGAAACTTTAGCTTCAGAAGGAGATGTAGTCTTTTCCTCAACTGGCTTTATCTTGAGAATATCTGGGACATGACCTTCTCTGTATTGCAGAGGCTGTGAAAAATCATGTTCCTGAGCAAGAACTTGCTCATTCAGGAATCTCAACCGGGCAGTCAAAAGTTGAATGACATCTTGATAGCAGAAGAATGATTCGTGGAATCAAAATTTGACTTAAAAGTCTTCAGAATAGAATACAGCTTCTGAAGCTTGAGCTGATCAAGAATGTAGTTTCTTCTGTTTATAGCTTCAATGACATTTCTGGTCTTAGCGAAAGCAAAGACTTACTTCTCATTCTTCACCATTTTGGCATAAGAACCTGGAGTTCTTAAATATGTGATGGGGTGGAAAACTCAAACCTTGAGCCAGTCATCGAAGAAAATCATATCCTCACTGGCAGATTTTTCGATTTCTTCCATGTGAAGATCAAAAGCTGTTTGAACAGATGATTTGGCACCATGATCTTTTGGTTCTTCAACGAGTTTACCTTTGCCTTTTTCTGAGGAGGCAGGTAGCACGGGTCGAAAAGCAGAAGACCCTGCAAGAGATTCTCAAATTACAACTCCAGTAGAGGGTCTGAGGGTTTGAAATGAAGCTGAAGTAGTTGCAGTAGGAATGGATGCGGGGTTTGAAGAAGGGATAGAGACTGGTTTGGATGAGGTGATGGTTGGAAAAACTTGTCTCAGAGGAACAGTATCAAGATCAGTAAGGGCTGATGTCTTCTTGATATGGATTGTGGTTCGTGGTTTCTTGTTGGTTGGAGTGTTAGGGAGTGAGGCTTTGGTCGGGGCAGCGGATTCTTCAGATATGGTTTTATTGAAATCAGTCAAGACAACAACTCTTTTCCGCTTGACTTTCTTATGAGGTTCTTGAGCCTCAACTTGAGTATCACAAATCTCCTTTTTATGGCAACAAACTCTGCCACGGTTGGTTTTGGCCTTAATGCAAGCACGTTGTCAGCATCGGCCATGGTAACATACGATCCATCATGTTCCGACGTAAGCAGAAAACCAGCATCCTTCAACAACTTGCTGATTTGGACAGCAAAACCAGTACCCTTTCTTAAAATCATGTCCTTCATGATTTTGAATAAGAAGCGACTCCAATCAACTTTTGCTTCAGAAGTGATGGCCACCATCACTTGGACCTTTTCCTTGGTCAATTTATCGAAAGTGCCAGCTTTTACTAGAATTTCCTTCGCAACAATATCAGCGAGTACTTGGTACTCTATTTTCAGAAGCTTCTTAAAATAGGAGGGATAAAGCTCCTCTCCAGAAGCCGAGAAGGTGGCAAGAGCAATAGACATTTCCTTCTTAGTAATAACATAACATTCAAAGTTACCTGAGAATGGGAGAAAGAATGTTGATCCCAAAAGTACAGCATCGGTGGTTATTGACGCATCTCCCTGAGAGTATACAATCTTTGCATTCGCAATGGTTGCTTTTGCATAGAAATCCAGGAGGGTGGTCTTGTTAATAATTGCGGGTGATTCCAAAAATTTTCTAAGACCAGATTTCTCAATGGCCTTGAACATTTTAACGAGATTTTCATCCTTGATGGTGAGTACTGATGCAAAGTTGACTTGATAAGCATTGAGTGTATAGGCTCCAGCCATTTTCCTATAAGTGAGAAGGATTCGAAGTAGATTTTGTAGTAGAAAGAAATTCGAGAGAAAGAAATAGCAAGTATGCAACAATATGTAACGTAAAAGTAAAATGAGAGAGAGAAGAGTCGGTTAAATTCAAAATGTACAGCGGTCAGTGAAAACATAGGGACACGTGTCAATATATTTACGGTGAGATTTGAAAAGTTAAAAAATGAGTTTCAGTTGAACCAATGATTTTTAAAATTTTAAAAATCAATAAAAAGCGGGCTGTCCAAAGTGGTTACTAAAAAATTCAGAAGATGATTTGTCGTTTTATGATAATATCTATTGAAAGTGATAAAGTACAGAACTATATCCAACACTTTTGACAAATTCAAGTAGAGACATTGTTTTATCGAAAAGACAAATCTCTTTCTGTTAATGACTTGAAATGGAAATATCAGTCACAATTAAACAATGTTCGTCCTAAATTAATGCAAATAAACAAATATTAAATGTGAAGATTGAAGATCGGAGGAAATAACAGATGACTTTTGATATTCTTCCAATACAGAGGTGAATAGTCAAGTGACTCTCCAACTAGCTTGAGGATAATTACAAATACATGCAAAGACACAAACTAAGTCATTTTAAACATTTAACAAATGGATAGTGCAAGCAGTTCATCAGAGTCTGCTCCGAAGTCGAATAAAGCAAGGGAGTTCCAAAGACAACTTGCGACGTCCCGTAAGAAGATGTTTGAAGATATCGTTCTTAATAGGATGAAGACTTGGAACAAACTTCTGGATCTGTAGACTGAATAATCAGTAGTTACGACAAATCAATTAAACCAAGAACATTTCGAAAATAAGAAAACTCAGTCTCAGGAAGAGGTTTTGTAAAGATATCTGCTGCTTATTGATCAGTAGGGACATATTCCAGACGAATGTCCTTCTTCTGCACATGATCTCTAATAAAATGGTGTCTGATGTCAATGTGCTTCGTTTTGGAATGAAGTACTGGATTGTGTGTAATTGCTATAGCACTGGTATTGTCAGAGAATATGAGTGATTCAGAGGCTTGAACTCCATAGTCCTTAAGTTGTTGTTGTATCCAAAGTAATTGAGAGCAGCTACTTCCATCAGCAAGATATTCTGCTTCTGCAGTAGACGTGGCTATGTAAGTCTGCTTTTTACTGAACCAGAAGATCAACCTATCACCAAAAAAATTGACAAAAACCACTGGTGCTTTTTCTATCCAGTTTGCAACCTGCATAGTCAGCATCTGAATATCCAATAAGATTGAAAGAGGAATCCTTGGGATACCAAAGGCCGACATTTTGAGTACCATTTAAATATTTCAAAATTCGTTTAGCAGCAATAAAATTCGATTGCTTATGGTTAGAATGAAATCTCGCACAAATAAAAACAGCAAACATAAATATCAGGTCTACTGGCAGTAGGATATAACAATGAGTCAATAAGACCATGATACCGAGTTACCTCTATTGAAATTCCACTTTCAACTTTATCAAGTTTAGTAAATGAACTCATTGGAGTGAAAGCAGCAGAGCATGTTTCCATGCCAAACTTTTTCAGTAGTTCTTTTGTGTACTTAGGATGATTTATGAAGATTCATGTATCGAGTTGCTTAATCTACAGTTCTAGGAAGAATGTCAATTCTCTCATCATGCTCATTCCGAATTGTTCCTGCATTATCTTAGCCAACTTTTCACACAATTTAAGTTAGTTGACTCAAAGATAATATCATCAACATAAATCTGTACTAACAGAATGTGCTTATTTTTAACTAATGTGAATAAAGTATTGTCCACGGTGTCGATGTTAAAATCATAATTGACAAGAAATTGTGAAAGAGCGACATACCAAACCCTAGGTTCCTGTTTCAAACCATACAAGACTTTGTGTAATTTAAAGACATGACGCGGTAAGAAATGATCAATAAAACCTGGGGGTCGTTCAATATAAACTTCTTCTTGCAGTAGACCATTTAGGAAGGCACTTTTTATATCCATCTGATAAATTTTTAAGTTATTGAAAGCAGCAAATTCTAAGAATATTCTGATTGCTTCAAGCCTTGCTGCTGGTGCATAGGTCTCATCATAATCTATTCATTCTTCTTGTCTGAAACCTTGAGCCACCAGTCTTGCTTTATTTCTAACAACAGTACCTTCTTCATTTAGCTTGTTTTTAAATACCCACCGAGTTCCAATAACTGCTTGATGAGATGGTATAGATACAAGAAACCACACTTCATTTCTTTTAAATTGATTCAGTTCTTCTTGCATAGCTTCAATCCAACTGGGATCCAGAAGAGCTTCTTAAATCTTCTTTGGTTCATCCTGAGAAATAAAATCAACATGAATATATTCATTTATCATTTGCCTTATGTTTCTTAATGGAGCTGCTGGATTTCTAATAACCAAAGATGGAGGGTGTGATTTTCTCCAAACAAAAGGGTTTGAAGGGATTTCTTCCTGATTTAATGGATTTAGATCATGCTCAGGTAAAGCAGTAGCAGGTTCTGGAATGTCAGTTGCTGGTTCTGGTACATCCTGTGTCTGTACAACTGGTTCTACCATAGGAATGTCTGGTTCTGGATTTTGAGCATCTTTGACACTTGGTTCTGCATCATCTTCACTATCCAGTTCCAGATGAATTCTTTCTAATCTGTTACTTAGATTTGACATGTTAGAAATTTCAGGAGCACTGCTATCTTCATCAAAGACGACATGAATAGATTCTTCAATATTAAGAGTTCTATTATTGAAAATTCTATATGCTTTGCTTACTGCTGAATATCCAAGAAAAAGTCCAACATCTGATTTTGAATCAAATGCTGATAAATAATTTTTACCATTATTATGCACAAAACATCTACAACCAAAAAAATGAAAATATGATACATTAGGATTACTCCCTTTTCATATCTCATATGGAGTCTGATTATGCCTCTTGTTGATCATGGTTCTGTTTTGTGTATAACACGCTGTGTTGATTGCTTCTGCCCAGAAGCGCTGAGAGATGTCGACATCTGCTAGCATTGTTCTATCAGCTTCTTTAAGAGTTCTGTTTCTCCTCTCAGCTACTCCATTTTGTTGAGGCGTTCTGGCAACTAAATATTCATGATGAATACCTTGTTCATCCAAATATAACTCAAGAATTTTGATAGTAAATTCAGTGCCCCGATCACTTTTGATTTTAATGACAGAAACTGATTTTTCATTTTGAATCTTTTTCAGAAGCTTGATCAGGATGCCACTGGTTCGATATTTTCCAGCAAGAAAGATTACCCAAGTAAATCTAGAAAAATCATCAACAACAACAGGAGTGTATTTCATTCTCCCTAAGCTCATGATAGGGATTGGACCAAACAATTCCATATGCAATAATTTCAAACATCTTGATGTTGATTTACTACCTTTATTCTTAAAGCTAGATCTTACTTGTTTGCCAAGTTGACATGCAGAACATACATGATTCTTAACGAAACTAATATCAGGTAAACCATCAACTATATTCTGCTTCTTGAGATTATTGATTTACTTGAAGTTAAAATGATTCAATCTCTTATGCTATAACCAATGTTTATCACTTAGGGAGGCAACTAAACATGTAGGAACATTAACATGATCTTTGTTCAATGATACTTTGTAAGTGTTGCCTTCTCTCTTTCCCGTTAAGACTATAGACTCATTAGCATCTTTAACTGTGCAGGTGTGCTTCTGAAAAGATACTGAGTATCCATTATCGCATAGTTGACTAATACTAATTAAATTGTAACAGAGATTTTCAACCAAGAGCATATCATTTATAGTAATATTACCATGGATAATCTTACTCTTACCCACGGTTTTACCTTTTAAGTTGTCCCCAAAAGTTATCTTTGGTCCATTACAACTCATTATTTCTGAAAGTAAACTCTTTTTCCCAGTCATATGTTTGGAACATCCACTGTCCAGATACCATGTAGAGCTGCTTATCTTGGCTTTCCTCTCCTGTTCTTGCAAACACAAGTTTTAGTAACTGGTACCCAATCTATTTGGGTCCAAGCCTTATCAATTTTTTAGGAACCCACATTTGTACAATTTTAGGTGATCTTGTACTTCGGGTATCCCCAGAGGTGCGTCCAACAGAAGGTCTATTAATGTTATTTCTAACAAAATGCATTTTGGGATGTTGTTCTTCCCTTCTGTTTTTATCGTATGGTCTGTATATCTTCTGAACTGGTCTACAATTATAGTACTGGTAGTTTCTAACCTTCACAGAGGGTTGTCGTCCTGAGTTGAATCCTCTACTGGATCCAGCACTCTGATGGACTCTACTCTTAGGTTCAACGTAACCCAGACCATAATGTTTACTTTTGTTCATCTGGTCTACAAACCTTTCAATTTGAGCAGTTGGTACTTCTGGTTTATGTACCATACTGTATTTAACAAAGTGAATGTATTTCCCTTTGCACATATCCAGATTTGGCTTTGTACTTGTTTCAGAAGTGATTTCATCATTACTGAATCCGAGACCACTCCTGTCTCCAGATTGCTTCTGTAATTCTTGCATATTTTCTAATGAAACAGAATACTTATTCCATGCATTCAACAGTACCGATAGCTTCTGATTTTCAGACATCACCGTCTGGTAATCTGCATTTACTATGTCATTATCAGTTCTCAATTTACTTATCTCAACTTCTAGATCACTGCAGCTGTTTTCTTTCAAGCAAGTGAACTTACTGATTTGATCTTTCAAGTTTTTATTTTCAATTTTAACTTCCTCCAATGACTGAGAAAGTCTTGAGTACTCTTCTACCATATCATGCAATGCTTTAACTAAATCATTTCGTGTAAATTCATTAGAATCAAAATCAAATACCTCTCTAGATGTCGAGGCTGATTCAGTGTTTGCCATGAGACACTTGATTTCTTCTTCATCACTATCGTTGTAATGGTCATCTGAGTTAGAAGACTCAGAGCTAGAATATGCCCATTTGGATTTACTTTCTTCAGCAATCATTGCTTTGCGGTCTCTTCTAGATTTCTTATCATTTCGCTTGTACATCTTCTTCTTTTGGTCATCCTTCTTAGGTTTTGGCCAGTCAGCAATAAAATGTCCAATTTTTCCACAGTTGAAGCATGTCATATCACCAGGTGGTGATTATGTTTTGAAGTCTCGATTTGGACTTTGGTATGCTCGGTGATTCTTCTTCATGAATCTTGAAAACTTCTTCACGAATAGGGACATTGCATCATTGCTGATTTGTGCAGCAGCAGCAGGCAATACACTTGAAACAACTGCAGCAGTAGCAGTAAAAGTAGCAGTAGCTGCAAGAGCCTTGGTAGGTGGATTCGACAAGGACTCTTCTCCACTTCTTACTTCCAATTCAAACTCATAAGCTTTAAAATCTGCAAACAAGTCATTTAGCTCCAACTTGTTCAGATCTTTTGAGACTCTTATAGCCATTGTCTTAACATCTCATTCCCTGGGTAAAGCTCTCATCACTTTGAGTGCCACTTCTCTATTGCCAAGTTCCTTTCCCAAAGCTGCTAGTTCATTTACTACGCTGCTAAATCGCTCATCAAATTCGCTTAGAGTTTCTCCAGCTTTCATCTTAAGATTTTCAAACTTTTGCATTGCCACATACATCTTGTTTTCCTTTGCCTGTTCATTTCCTTCACAAATTTGGATGTGTTTCTCTCAGATCTCTTTTGCTGTAGGACACATTTTGATTTTGCTGAAGGTATTCTTGTCAAGTGTTTTGTAAAGAATATCCTTAGCAACATTGTCAAGATTTTCTTTCTTCTTGTCCTCGCTTGTCCATTCACATTTTTGCTTTTCAACCATTTGTGGTGCACCTTCAGTAACAGCAATAGCTGTATTAGGCTTTAGAATTTTCAAAGGACCATTTGTGATGACAAACCACATATCATCGTCTTGGGCTGCAAGATGGGCTTGCATCCTAATCTTCCAATCATCGAAACCCTCCTTTGAGAACATGAGGACTTTGCTGAAATGTGCCATTTCTGTTGTAGATTTTCAGAACAAGAATAACCTTCTCTGATATCATTTGTTGGGGATCGATTTAGAGTTTAGAGGGGGGGTGAATAAACTCGTTCTTTTCTTCGACGTTTTCGCAATGGTGCTAGAATTCTATTAGAGATTATAGCTTATCTTGTTCGAATATATTTCAAGCAGATCACAATAACTTGTGCGGAAACGATCTGATGGTTTGAGGTGAAAACAATAAAACAGTATGCAGTAGACAGTAGTTGTTTCTGAAAGTTCGAAGATGAAATCTTCTACGTCTCCCCTTCTTCTGTTTCTAAAAGGTATCACTAAAAGACTTTGGCTTTTACAATATAACTCTTGTGCACACCCACTTCAGTAGGACTTACCCTTCGCCTACTGAAACTCTTAGTTTCACAACACAATATAATGAATACAACAAGGTTCTGGAAAAGACTCTTTTCCAGATTACAAACTATTCTCAATAAGATGTAATAAGGTGAATAGCTTGTGAAGAGATAAAGAAACAACAGCACAAGACGATCTCGGAAGATCAGATATCTGCTATAAAGAGTGTGCTGCTTTTCTTTATATTGAGCTTGAAGATAAAGATTAGTTCTTAATTGCTCAAAACAACGTTGGAATGATAGACAGAGAATGTGTTCCTAGTTAATAATAATCATTGTTTTCTATATTAGATTGATCCTTTAATATATAGAAATCTTGAATCCAACTTCTATAAACAAAACGGCTTCTTTGACTCTGAGTGAATCAGCTTTATCACCGAAAAAAAGTCATGCAGAAAGCTTCAGAATAATCAGTCTTTGTTTTATACCAAAACTAATAAGGCGTGTTAAAAGTCTTCGTACATCATTAAATGGTGCAATTAATACTAGTACTATGTAAGGTAACGGTAACATTAAGACTTGTAATGATCAAACGAAAGACGTTAAGTTCTACTTCTGCTTAGGCTACGTTCTGCTTCTGTTTTTGCTAACCGTTAAGTTTAGCTAAGAAATACTTGATAAGTACTGCTTCTGTTTAAGCAATACGAGTGCTTCTGCTATTTTTATTTTCCTCTGTTTTTACTATCATCACCTACTGGTTTTGACTCTCATCACCACAATTAAAGTAAGTCTAACAAAGATCCTAGGTTTCTATTTTATAGATTTAAAATTTTCATGTTAATGAGATTGGGTTTTGGGCCTTTGGGTTTAGGAGAAATTGGGCATATTAATCTTAGGTAAATTAGGCCTAATAACACCTATTTAATTTAAAAATAAAATTTTATAAAAATTAATTTTCAAAAATAATACTTTTGGTCCTTAAAAGTTCCTTGTTTGCGCAAAACCGACTTCCCGAATAAAATCTTGCTCGTCTCGTAAAATAATTTGGACTCTACTATTTTTAGAAAAATTTAATCATATTAGTAAGACTTGAAAATACTTCTTGAAAATATTTTATCTTGGTCGTCTCCGGTCTCTTTTCTCATCCTATTATCGAATATTCAGATAAAATTTTCAATTTTCATGAAATCATGCAATTAGACCTTCCATCATATACTATGTATTATTTAAACATTTAACATCAATTAAATGAAACAATTAAGCAATTTAAATCATTTGCATGATGTATTTTACGTGGGTTGACTTTTGGACGTTACAAATCATCCTCCCCTTAAATAAAATTTCGTCCTTGAAATTAAGACTTACCAAATAGTTCGGGGTAGCGACTCCTCATCTCTGACTCATTCTCCCAAGTGGCTTCTTCCTCCGAGTGATTTAGCCACTGGACTTTGACCATTTTTATTACCTTGTTCCGCAACCTTCTCTATTGTCTACCCAAGATTTGGGTAGGCCTCTCCTCATATAACAGATTTGGTGTAAGTTGTTATGGCTCAAAGTTCAGTACATGTGAAGGGTTTGACATGTACTTGCGGAGCATCGATACGCGGAAGACATTATGAACTCCTGCGAGATTAGGTGGCAACACTACTCAATATGCTAATGCCCCCACTCTTTCGAGTATCTCAAATGGTCCGATGAATCTCGGACTAAGTTTGCATTTCTTGGCAAATCTCATAACACCCTTCATATGTGCTATCTTTATAAACATGTGATCACCTACTGAAAACTAGAGATCTCGTTTCCTTTTGTCCGCGTAGCTCTTTTATCGACTCTGACCAGTTTTCATTCTGTTTCGGATCTTAGCGACCATTTCTGTGGTGTGCTGAACTATCTCGGGTCCCATCGTATCCCTTTCTTCTACCTCGTCCCGATGGATAGGCGATCTTCATTTCCTTCCATAGAGTGCCTCGTATGGAACCATTCCTATAGATGACTGATAGCTGTTGTTGTAAATGAACTCCACTAGAGGTAGTTTCAGTTCCCAAGTTCCTTGGAAATCGATCACGCAAGCTCGGAGTATATCTTTTAAAATTTTTATGACTCTCTCGGACTGACCGTCTGTCTGAGAATGAAATACGGTATTGACTAGTAGTTGGGTTCCCAAGGCCGCATGTAAACTCTTCCAGAATGACGAAGTGAATCGTGTGTATCTGTCCATGCAGTCTGACTATCTCTCGAATAAATAGCTCTGTATACTGTGTCATGGAAAAATTTGTCTTCACTAGTAGGAAATATGCTGACTTAGTAAGGCGGTCCACTATTACCCAAATGGCATTGAATCCTTTCACCGTCTTTGGAAATCCTACCATGAAATCCATAGTAATGTTCTCCCACTTTCACTCGGGAATGGGAATTGGTCGAAGCATTCCCGCTGGTCTTTGATGCTCTGTCTTCACTAGTTGACATGTCAAGAATTCAGATACAAAGCGCATAATATCTCGTTCATTCCCGACCATCAATATAAAAGTTGTAAGTCCTTGTACATCTTTGTACTTCCGGGATGAATAGAATAAGGGGTACTATGAGCTTCAGTCATAATGTCAACTCTAAGTGAATCACCACTAGGAACCCATATCGACCTCGATGCTTAACAATGTCATCCTCGACTGAATATAACATGCTGCCCTTTGATTCATCTCGTTGTCTCCATTTCTGCAATTGCTCATCATTAGACTGTCCGGCTCGAATTCTATCTCGCAGAGCGGAATGTACTGTCAATGTAGTGAGATTAGGGGCCTTTTCCCTAGCGTAAATATCAAGATCAAACCGCTGAATTTCCATTTGTAGAGGCTTCTGTACTGATAAATGGGCCAAGACTGTATGTTTCCTACTCAAAGCGTCTACCACTACATTAGCTTTCCCGGGGTGATAGCTAATGTCGCAGTCGTAGTCCTTTACAAGTTCTATCCATCTTTTTTGTCTCATGTTCAGCTCCTTTTAGGTGAAGAAATACTTGAGGCTTTTGTAGTCCGTAAAAATCTTGAATTTCTTTCAATACAAGTAGTGCTTCCAAATTTTCAACGCAAAAACAACTGCTGCAAGTTTAAGGTCATGCGTCGGATAATTCTTTTCATTTACTTTCAGCTGTCTAGATGCATACGCTATGATTCGTTCATGCTGCATAAGGATTGAGCCCAATCCTAGCTTTGAAGCATCGGTGTAAAACACATATTCCCCTTGTTTTGTCGGCATCGCTAGAATTGGCGCGGTAGTGAGTGCATGCTTCAACTGATCAAAGCTATTTTGACATTCCGGTCCCCATAAAAATTTCGCATTTTTCTTCGTCAATGATGTCAAGGGTACTGCAATGGACGAAAAACCCTTGATTAACTTACGATAATAGCCAGCTAAACCCAAGAAACTGCGGATTTCCATCACAATTTTAGGCACTGGCCAGTACTTGACTGACTCGACCTTAGATGGGTCGACCTCTACTCCCTCTTTTGACACGATGTGGCCTAAGAATGCCACCCTCTCTAGCCAAAACTCGCAATTGCTGAACTTTGCATATAATTTCTGATCTCGTAACACTTGCAAGGTCGTCTTCAAGTGTTGCTCATGCTCCTCTCGGCTCTTGGAATAGATCAAAATTTCATCGATGAAAACAATAATAAACTGATCGAGGTACGGTTGAAACATGTGATTCATGAGATCCATGAAGATCCCCGGAGCATTAGTCAATCCAAAAGACATCACTAAAAACTCATAATTCCCATAACGCGTTCTGAAAGTCGTCTTGTGTACATCCGTCTCTTTTACTCTCAGTTGGTGATATCCAGATCGTAAATCTATCTTTGAAAATACCGAAGCTCCTTGAAATTGGTCAAACAAATATTCGATTCGGGGTAATGGATACTTATTCTTTACTGTCGCTCTATTCAGTTCTCTATAATCAATGCACAATCCCATTCTCCCATCCTTTTTCTTAACAAATAGTACTTGCGCGCCGTATGGAGAGAAACTAGGGCAAATAAATCCCTTGTCTAGCAGCTCTTGAATTTGATCTTTTAATTCTTTCATTTCAGCAGGTGCTAGGCGAAATGGTGCTTTAGATATCGGCACAGTACCGGGCATAAATTCAATAGAAAATTCCACCTCTCACTCTGGTGGGATACCAGAAACATCATGAGAGAACAGGTCTGGAAAGTCCTTGACAACCTCCATGTCCTCGATCGATCGACTGTCAGTAGTGGGTACAATATAATACTGGCAAGAAAACCTTGACAGCCTCTTCAGATTAGCTTCTTTGCACGGATGCATGAAATGAAATGCAGCATTTGATTGTTTTGTGCAGCCTCAAAGATGAATGCTTTCCCATTGGACGGTCTAATAGATACTGACCTCCACCGAAAATCAATAGCGGCCCAATTCAGTGTGAGCCAATCCATGCCCAAAATAATATCGAACTCGGGCATTGGTAATACAATGAGGTCCGTCATATAACATTCTTTTGCAATTTGAGTTCCACATTCTTAACCATGCTTGTAGAGACCATATGTTCGCCAGAAGGCACTGTAACTCTGAATCCCAACTCTACATCCACTAATAAGATTTCCAATTGCTTCACAAAGAATTCAGATATGAAAGAATGCGTAGCTCCAGAATCTAGCAAAGCATAAGTAGCTACGTCTGCTAACAGAATTTGTCCTGTAATAAGCGTATTGTCTGGCTCCGCTTGCTCGGTATGCATAACGTAAGTCCTTCCAGTAGTAGGTCATTTAAGCTTTGGGCAATCACCAGCATTATGCCTCATTTCTCAGCACTTGAAGCACTTGTAGGTTCCTCACATGCACTTGTCGTAGTGATGGCGATCGTACTCCTTGAAAAGTGGCTTCTCAGCAGTCTTCGGGACGTTTTCTTTAGGTGGCGGTCATTGTGGTTTGTAATGTCCTGGCCACTTCGGTAGTTCCGTAAACGGCTTCTTGTTCTGCTAACTTGATTGTTGGGCATGGTTCCTCTTGCGCTGCATTTCCTAGTTAATATCCTTCAGAGTTTGATCGGCTCGAAAAGATTTAGCAACAGTAGTAGTATAGTCAATAGGATCAGTCAACATCACGTCTCGATGGATCGTCGGCCTTAAACCATCCAATAAGTGTCGTAGCTTTTCCGCAGCATCATTGGCAATTAAGGGCACAAAATGACAACCCCTATCAAACTTCTGTACAAACTCAGCAATAGTAAATTCCCCCTGGCGGAGACTCATCAACACTCTCTTCGACCTCGAACGAACGTCGGTAGTGAAATATTTATCATAGAATATCCTCTTGAAATCCTCCCATGTCATAGTCGCTAGATTCACTCCTCGCTCCGCTGCCTCCAACATAAGAAAGCGTCGCCTTTCAGCAGATAGATAGTGCAACGAACTCGGTCAGCGTCCGCCATATCCATATACCTAAAGATCACCTCTAAAGATCTAATCCATCTCTCAGCCACGAATGGATCAGTAGTGCCAGAAAAATCAGCGGGATCCATCCTCCTAAATAGCTCATAGACAACTTCCGACCTGACCCTCGCACCATTTCCCACGTGTTGCTCTAGTAAACGAGCCATACCAGCTAGTACATGGGCACTAGCATCCTGATTTGGTGGAGGCTGTAGAATCTCCTCCTCCTGCCTATCCTCGTTATTACTACGAAGAATCCGTCTAAGAGGCATCCCTGTACAAATCGTCCATACCATGTAACCAACATACATTTAACATTTTAAATGAAACATGCATCTAACCTCTATATCATGTATCATAAAAGCATTTAAAGTTCAGTATATAAAATCTAAAGAGTAAAAACTCATAGACTTGAGGCTTGACTTCTTGAGTTTCTCGGAGTGGCAGTGACATAACCCTTTGGGGATCATTGGCTCTGATACCAACTGAAACGTCCACTACTTTTTAACTTTAAAATCCTACTAATTTTTATTTTTTTTGTAAAATTCGAAACTTGAAATTTAAAATAACTTAACATTTCCGTCGTCCAAAATAATTTAACACTTGAAGTCTAACGTAAATAAAAATCTCTAACTCTTTAATTAACCAAAAACCCTACATTGACCTCTAACAAGATCAAACTATCCTCAAAATAAAGCATGAAAATCCCTTATTAAATCTTTAACAAAATCTTAAAAATTTTAACTATCAAGCTAATGCAGAAAATAATGTCCCTCGGGAGTGTACTGCCGAACTCGATCCACTCAAGTGTCAACGCCTCCCTCCATCTCATTTTCACTTGCAACATTCAAACCTAGTGAATCTAATGACTCACCGCGTTCTAAACATGTGTAACAAATAATACATATACAATCACATGCATTAAATTCATACTTTTATTCAAAATACTAGCATAAATTTGTAAGCATATTTTAATCATAAATCGTCACATCATAAAGCTTTCCATAATTTATCATTTTGGGTGAAGTTTGATCTTTGAAAGTGACTAGTTGTATCATCTGGTCGACTGATCAGTCTTAGCTTACCATTGCGCATTGGGACAGGCACTAGGCACCGATGAAAAATGGAAATACGATCGTTGGGCTCCCTCTGAGGCCTTCTCCGGTAAACGGGCTCCCTCTAGGCTTTCTTTCTCACGATATTCCCAAAAATCATATATCATATCCTTTTTGTCACAGTCAATTCACATCCTTCAAAATATTTTTTCTTTTCTTTTTAATCATAAAATATCGTCTCCTTTCCACATTCGAAAAATATCATTTTAACAGTAAAAAAATGTACATCTTTATCATAAATCATAAAATCTCATATTTTCATAGTAAACGTTTTAAAATATCATTTAGAATGTGTTATGATTTTTCGGGACACTACCAAGCCTTTTTGTACTATCTGGGACGTAAAATGACCATTTTACCATTGGACTCTAAAATTCTCGATTTTGACTTTTTCTCACTTTTGTTGACTCTAGATTATCATAAATAATTATTTACGCTTAAATTTGACTTTCAGTATTTTTATTTAACGTAAAATCGAGCTTTTTGATTTAATTCTTTAATTACTAAACCGTGAAGCGTTTAATTTATAAATTAATTCAAACTTAAATATTTTAATCCCAAACTTTAATCATAGCCTTTTCATACCTAAACTAACCTCGTGAACCATGAATCGACCCTCGTGGACCATGGTTCAAGCCCATCCCTTCACCAAGCCAAAATTTGAACCCTAGCCTACCCATATTGAGTCACGGCTGAAATCCCTCGATCCACCACCAATCCATTATGGACCAGACCATTCACAGACCCTCCTAGACCCTAACCAACCTAGCCTAACCAACACGAACCATCCCAAGCCACTGTCAAAACCCTCGCAGCCCTATTCCTCTCTCCAAGTCGCGGCCCTCATTCACTCGAGCCACCACGAACCACGGCTACACCAGGCCCTGCTACAACCCCTAGCCATCTTCCCTAGACCCTACAGGACCAGCCTAGAAAGCCCCAACCCAGCCGCGAGCCACCCTAGCCACAGCCTTCCATCCGCGTGCGTTGGGAAGAGTCCTACCCCTTGTGGACTCTTCCCTAGCTGCTATCCCCGAATCCTAGCTTTTTTAGGACTCTTCCTAACCTTAAACCACGTCCATCAAAGCCCCTACACGAGCTCGGACCGAGCCGCACGCCGCCATGCACCAAGCCGGGCCCAAAATCGCATGGCCCTCCCATAGAAAACCCTAGGCTCGTTTCTTCCTAGCCATGCTCGACTCCAGCCCTCGTGTTGTCCGTTAACGACTCTTTTCTCGTCCCTTAAACACCTCTTATTGGCAGCGTGTCCTTAGGAATCATAACGTTTTTCAAACAAGCATAAAATCATCAAAACTTTGAAAATATTTGTTCTATTGTTAAACGAATTGTGTTTAAATATTTTTCATGAAAAAATAAATAAAACAAGCATAAAATGATTTGAATGGTGCGTCAAAGGAGTTTAGAAGCTTGCCTTTGCATTTTAGAACGCTTGAATATACAATCCTTGGCATGAAGAGCGAAAAAGGAAGAACGGTCGACGAAGACTCATTGTTTTCTCCTCTTCAAAATCTCAAAAATATGGTGTGTGTTGTGTGTGAATTTTTGGCTGATATGAGGCTTAGGAAGACCGTAGATTTCTATTTTATAGATTTAAAATTTGCATGTTAATGGGCTTGGGTTTTGGGCTTTTGCGTTTAGGAGCAGTTGGGCCTAATAATCTTAAATAAATTATACCCAATAACACTTATTTAATTAAAAAATAAAAGTTTATAAAACTAATTTTCAAAAATAATACTTTTTGTCCTTTAAAAGTCCCTCGTTTGCCCAAAACCAGCTTCCCGACTAAAATCGTGATCGTCTCGTAAAATAATTTGGACTCTACTATTTTTAGAAAAATTTAATCATATTAATAAGCCTTGAAAATACTTATTGAAAATATTTTATCTTGGTCGTCCTCGATCTCCTTTCCCCAGCCTATTATCGAATATTCGAATAAAATTCTCAGTTTTCATGAAATCATGCAATTAGAACTTCCATCATATAATATGTATCATTTGAGCATTTAAAATTAATTAAATAAAACAATTAAGTAATTTAAATCATTTGCATGCATGTGGTTTACGTGGGTTGACTTTTGGACGTACACTACTAGACGCTCTTACCATGATTCGATGGGTATAATCAGAAATGACTTCTGAAATTTTTATCAAGGTGTTGATGAAAATAATGTGGCTAATTAGGATAATCCCAAATAAGAATAAATGTTGTTCTAAATCACATCGAGATGTGAACCTACGACTAGCTGTATCATTATACCATTGAGTGTCACATAAGTATCGGATTCTGTGTTCCCGTTGAGAAATTCAAAGCTCAAAGAGTTGAATTTGGCGACTTATAGTTTGTTGGAGATCAACAGGAAGCTTATAAAGGAGTTTATAAGTAAGTTCCATAAGATGGAAGAAATGAAAATTAGCTTAATTGCTAATTAAGGAAGGAGAATTGAGTTGCCTGTTTCAGTGAAGGAGTTCACTAAAACTAGCAGCTACCCAATATAGTAAGTGAAAATTTTAATCTTCGAAATTTTCGGTTTTCATTATATGAACAAGACTTATATCCTTGAAACATCGACGCTTTCGGATCGTCGATCGGGGGTACAAGGAGTTCGGAATCATTTATTTAGTGAATTTGGAAAATGTTGGTTAAGATCATTCTTAATATGCTCAACATAATCTATGATTTTGGTTTCGAAAAGTTCGAAGCTGGCTTGGTTGTCAGTGACACCATATGGTGTCTTTGATCAGAAATTCAAGAGACCTTCCCAATGCTTCAATATCTTCTAATATGGACTCAATGGGAGAGATATCATTAGATTTAGGAGAGAGATTCGCCATATTGGCGATCTATTCTTGCATAGCTTGAATGCGAGCAGCTTGTGCTTCTATTTTGTCGTTCGGATGAATAAAATCAAGGTCAGGAAAGGGACAAGCTTTAGCAGAAATTAGTGCAAGTCCAGTATTGGGCCAAAGAACTGCTGAATGAACAACCTGAGCCTGAATAGGATAAGTACGTGGAATGTCTTCATTCGCAACATTTTCAGCAGCAGGTACTTCTCCAGATGGCTGAGGAAGATCAAATACTGGAACAATGGGCACATCAGTAGTCTCTAGAAATGGAGAATTAAACTGATTGGGTTCACTGAAAGAGGAGAAGGAGAAGCTAAAACCTGATCACCAGTGGTTTGATCCTGTGGAGGATCAACAATCAAATCATCAGTAGAGATAGCCAATTGAGAAATGGAATTCACAACATCATCAACATTGGAAAGAACTAAATCTCAAGTTGATAGCATAGAGGAGGACTACTGAGATTGAGCAACAATAGCAACAACAATCGAGAAAGTTGGATGGGTACTAAATGTAGTTTCTCTTCTCATCGCACTTCTCTCAACTGACTTGACATTGAAATACACTGTAGGTCGAGTCTTTTCAGAAGATCTTGGAGTAAACTCTGTTTCCATGATAGTCACACTCATGAACGTAGTAGATCATTGCTGAGTTGTGGTATAACTACAGCATTGTGGAAGCGGTGTAACTCTGGTAATCATAGTTGGCTTTTAGAGCAGTCAAAATCTAAATTTGCTTAGAAACTTTTAGCTTTTCCAAGATATAGGCTCTTATGGTCATGGTGGTAGCAACAACATTTTTCCAAGCCTGAGAGAACACCATGTCCTCGAGCTTTACTGCTTTGCTCAACTTCTTCTTATTTTTTCTCAAAAACAGCAAGCCTAGATATTGTACGGAATTTTACCCAATCATCAACATAATTGATATCGTGATTGGCAAAAGTATCAATTTCTTCTTAAGACCTTAACCATGATGGTTCTTGGATTTTTATTCATTGACAAAGTAATGGGTAAAGCAGCAGAGCCTTCAGAGAAAGTTATGATCAAGCACTTACAACTAGTCCAAAATTAACAAACAAGGTGCCACATGTCAACATGTACGTGGTTATTTTCAAATTTCAAAATTTACTGATCAAAGAAAATAAAAGAATTTTAAAAGTTTTTAAAAAAATTAAAAGTTTTTATAGATGTCGGTTGTCCTTAAATAGTTAATAATAATGAGGAATCAAACTAAATACACCATGTGATAAAGGTTGTCGAATAGAGATCTGCTAAAATTCAATAAATGCTTCATTTTAGCAAACCCTCATGTTTATCAGTGTAACCAGTAGATCTATATTCAACAACGTCATGCTGAATTTAGAAGCATGATTTCCCCTAAGATCAAGTATAAATTTCAAAAAAAATTAAGATAGAACAATTAATCCTAAAATATTTTTAAAACAAGAAAACTTAGCCTCAAGAAGGGGTTTTAATGAACATATCAGCAGCTTGTTGTTCAGTAGACATATATTCCAGTCTAATATCTTTAATCATGACATGGTATCAGATGAAATGATGTCTTACATCAATATGCTTGGTTCTGGAATGCAACATTGGATTATATATGATCGCAATCGCTCTTAGGTTGTCATAGAAAATAGGCGATTCAGATGCTTGATTTCCATAATATCTTAACTACTGCTTAATCCACAAAAATAGTGAACAACAACTTCCAACAGCAAAATATTCAGTCTCTGTTGTTGATGTAGCAATGGAGGTCTTCTTCTTACAAAACCAAGATATCAGTCGATCACCAAGAAATTGACATGAACCACTTGTGTTTTTCTTGTCTACTTTTCACTCTTCATAGTCGGGGTCTGAATACCTAATTAAATCAAATGAGGAATCTTTTGGGTACCACAATCCAACATTCTGGGTTCCTTTTAAATATTTTAGAATTCATTTAGCAGCAAGAAAATGATATTTCTTAGGTTCAGATTGAAATCAAGCAAAATAGTTACGACAAACATTATATCAGGTTTACTGACAGTTAAGTAAAGTAAGAATACTATGAGACCTCGATACATAGTTACCTCTACCGAAATTCAGCCTTTTGTCTTTATTGAGTTTAGTTGATGAACTCATTTAGGTCGCTGCTGAAGAACACGTTTCCATTCAAAACTTTTCTGCAACTCCTTGGTGTACTTCACCTAATTTATGAAAAATCTATATTCCATTTGTTTTACTTGTAATCTAAAGAAGAATGTCAGTTCTTCCATCTTACTCATCTCGAATTTATCTTGCATCAACTTAGAAAATTTCTCACACAACTTTGGGTTAGTAGATCCGAAAATAATATCATCCACATAGATTTTCATAAAAAAAAATATGATCATTTTTGGTAAATTTAAATAAAGTATTGTCTACTGATCTGATTGTAAATTCATGTTCAATTAAAAATTGAGACAGAGTATCATATCATGCCCTTGGTGCACGCTTCAAGCCACACAAAGATTTATGCAATTTTAAACACATGGTTCAGAAGAGCATGATCAATGAAACCTAGAGGTGGTTCAACATATACCCCCTCTTGCAGCAAACCATTTAACAATGCTCTTTTGATATCCACCTGAAATACCTTCAAATTCTTGTAAGCAGCAAAGGCAAGAAAAATTCTAATGGCTTCTAATCAAACTAATGGTGCAAATGTCTCATAAAAATCTATTCATTCCTCTTGTCTGAATCTTTAAGCTACTAATATAGCCTTGTTTCTAACTACTAGACCATCTTCATTTAAATTAATTCCTAAATATCTATCTAGTGCCAATTACTCACTAATGATTAGGATTGGGTATTAGATACCAAACATTATTCCTCTTAAATTGGCTTAGTTCATCCTACTTGGTTTCTATGCAATTAGAATTAGTGAGGGCCTCATCAATTTTCTTAGGTTCTACATCATAGATATAATTGCAAGCATATATTCACATAGCATTTTTCTCCTAGTTCTGAGAGGAGCAGAAGGATTACAATTACTAATGAAGGAGGATGAGTTTTATTCCATCTACAACTTGGTTATGAGAATGTACTGTTTACTAGTGTTGGATCAAGATCATTATGTTTCGGGATATTTTCATTTTCCTCTTGAATATTTTGATTAGTAGGTGCTTGATCCTGTCCTCTACTGATTTCAACTACTGGTTTCATTTTAGGAACATCAAGTTCAAGATACTGAATAGACCTTTTTGGCACATCGTCTTCACTATCTTATTCTAGATGAATGTCATCCATTCTAATATTCAATTCATTCACGTTTGATTGCCCAGACGTACTAGAAGATTCATAAAAAAAAACTATATGCACAATTTCCTCAACACTTAGGGTTTTCTGATTAAATACTCTAAAAGATTTATTGATTGTTGAATAACCCAGAAAAATATCAGAATCTAATTTTGAATCAAAAACAATTAAATGATTGTTATCATTGTTATGAATATAACATTTATATGAGAAAACATGAAAATAAGACATATTAGACCTACTCTCATTCTATATTTCATATGATTTTTTTCCAGCTTTCTTGTTGATCATTGTTATGTTTTGAGTGTAACAGACAGTGTTGACTACTTCTACCCAAAATCTTTGATCGTTGAGAGATGCTTGAGTCAGAAAGCATTGTTGATTATGCTTCCTTCATTGATAAGTAGTTCTTGCTTCTGAAAACTCATCTTGAATTATTGGTTAGAACAAATAAACTTTCAAAGCTTTGTTAGTAAATTCAATACCTCAATCATTTATGATATTGACTACTGAAATAGATTTTTCATTTTGAACACGTCTGAGAAATTTAATCAATTGAGAACATGTGTGATCTTTACCGCTCAGAAATAATACCATTATAAATCTAAAAAAATCATCAATGATATCTAATGTAAATTCCATTCCCCTAATCTCATTACAGGTATTGGTCCAATTAGATGAGCAGCAACCTCTTAAGCACTCATCCTAGCAATATTCTGGAGATTTTGGTGAGTTTTTGTCAAGAAAAACATCAAGGAATCGTCCTCCATTCATCCTCCACGTATCCTCATGCCGATATTCGTTTATTCGAGTGTTTAGATGCAAAGGCATATTCTAAACCTTTCTTAATGCATCGATCAAGTCATATATGTGTATTTGATGTAAAACATGCATGAAAAACGTTGGTTATATGTGCAAAGTTTGATGGATTATTATTTAAACAATTTTTGAAAATTTTGTGTCACCGAAACTCATCACCCTTTGTTATTTCAATTTCTACGACTTATAGGTTGGTTTTCTGTAAACATTTTCTTCATATGATTTGTAGCACTCTGTGTTACCTTCAATTCGATATCTAATTCGTAATTTTATGATAAGAATCGAGGGAGATATGATTTTTATCGTAAAACTGCACAAATTGTGAAATTTTTGTTCACCAAAACATGTCGCCCTCTGTTATTTCGATTTCTGCGATTTATAGATCGGTTTTTTGGAAACGACTTCAACATATGATTTGTAGTACAATGTAATACCTTCGATTCGATATCAAATTCATAATTTTCTGATTAGAATGAGAGAGAAATGATTTTTATCGTAAAACTGCTCAAGATGTAAAAATATGTGTATGTTCTTCATGCTTTCTTAAGTTTTTTGTTGCAGGCTTCGTTGGGATCTCCTGGATCTTTGCTGCTGTGTTTGGATATGATTTATGGTGTGTTTAGATTTTGCTAAGTGATCTGGTAGGGGCTGGAAGTGGTCTGGTACAGCAGAAGCCACGGGATGAAGTTTTGTGCAGGTTATGTGATGTAGGGGCTGTCATGGTTCTAAGGTTTTGGGGTTTAGGCACTGGTTCTAAGTTAAAAAAGGCTTAACCATGGTCTTACATTATGTCTAAGGGTCGAGTCTAGAGCCTGGTTTGGGTTCGGTTCGAGTCGGTTTAAGCGTGGAGTCGTTAGAAGTGCATATGAGTCGTAGCGCTTTTTCTTGGGACAAGCTTTGTTTTCTATGGATCGTAGGTTGTTTTAAGTTGGTTCGATTATGGTTTGTGGCTGGTTAGGTCTTGGACAGTAGTTAAGATGTCTTCTAATCATGGTTCGAGTCCTGAGTCGTTCGGTAAGTCGTAACCTATTTTAATTAATTCGGGAATCGTACGCGTCCGAGTGCATCTTTATGACTATGTTTAATTAGTTAATTTTTGAGGTTGGGGCAGCATGTCCAGAGCGTTTCAACGAATCCTACGACGTTTGTAAGTATGATTGACGTGAACAAATATTTTATTTTGAAGGTATGTGATTTGTCTTATGGCCACCCGGTAAAGCATGACTGGGGATTTATGATTATATGATTGGAAAGTGGTAAAGCATGACCGGGGACCTCTCCACTCGATAAAGTATGACCGGAGATTTATGTATGTGGGAGTGGACATCCAGTCGAAAGGCTGTGGTGATATTTTTCAGCCCAGTACTGTGGTTTAGTCTGATCAGGAAATTTATGTTATAGGCCACTTGCTTTGAAACATATTTCTACGCAAAATTATGTATGATATGATAGAAGCACTTTTATGAAAATGTTTATACATTTATGGCACGTCTATGCTTATGTATGCTCAGCTTTTACTACGTACACGCTACTTTCAAATGCATGAATTTTATTAAGTGTCACTTGTTATTTGTGCTTTATGCTTGTTGAGTCTTTATGCTCACTAGACTTGATCGATGCAGATGATAATGCTTTTGAGAGGGCAGGAGGTGCTGACCAGTGAGCTTGCTCGAACTGTATGCAGTGCAAACTCAAGGACCGTTATTGTTATGAAAGGGTCTTATGCACGTTAAACATTTTTACTCTGATTTTATTAATTCGCGTTTTGTTGACAATCAAGTATTTTCTTATGCTCGTTTTCGAATAATACTTTTTCAGTTGTTATGAATGATATTTTTATGCCCTGGAAATATTTTTTATTTGGACTAATTTCAAGAATTTAGTCAAACATTTTATTTAATTCAGAATGCGATGGTTTATTTTTTAAATAAGAAAATTTTTATTTTTCAACAAATTTTATAGTAGCATTAATTATTTAGCACGTGATGTTAGTTCAATTGGTACCAGTACTTTAAGAATCTAGGTACTTAAACATGGAGGTCGTGGGTTCAAGTGTTGAGGAAGCCGAAAGGAACCACTATCCAAGGGCTGAGAGCTCATGCTTGATGCCATGATTCTAAAGATAGGATGATAGAAGTTGGTTCAAGAATTCAGTTCATCTATCACTCCTGATCATTTCCACCACTGCAGTTCTTTCATTCTGAAGTCTCTTGAGAAGTTTGATGAGCTGGGCAGCTGTGTGATCCTTGGAACTCAAAAATATCATCCATGTGAATCGGGAGAAATCATCAATTATGACTAGGGTATATTTCTTTCCCCCTAAGCTCATTACTGGTATGGGTCCAAACAAATCCATGTGAAGTAGTTCCAAACATCGAGCTGATGAGTTCCTTCCTTTATTCTTGAAGGTTGATCGAACCTGTTTACCTAGTTGACAAGCATTGCAGATTCTATCTTTTACAAAATCAATATTACGAAACCAAGATACCAACTTAAGCTTGCTAATAATGGCAATAGACTTGAAATTAAGTTGATTAAGCCGTTTATTCCATAAACAATTTTTATTTCCATTTAAGGCGATAAAACAAGTAGGTGCATTTAATTTGTCATCATTCCATCTCACCTTATATGTGTTCTGTTCTCTAAGAACAATTAACATAATATTTCCAGCCGTAGATTTAACCGTGTAGGTGTGTTTGTGAAACTTAACAGTGTAACCGTTGTCACATAGTCGACTTATGCTAATCAAATTGTATTCTCACTCTCAGATTCGACATATCCTAGAACACGGTGCCTTCCATTGGTCTCAAAATTTACATTTTGATTGATTTGGACTTCAAGCTCATCATGTTCATATACGGTACTAGATCTGATAAATTTTATTGATTTTAAACTGTGTTTTTCTAGTAGCGGTTGAGTTTGTGCCTCAGAAGTGTTTCACTCATTGATGCTATAACCGAGCCCAGTTTTATTCCCGGCTGGTTCTGCATCTCATGCATCTTTTCAAATGAAGCAGAGAACTTATTCCATGAGTTGACTACGTTTATCAACCGTTTGTTTTCTTTCAAAGTAGCATGTAACAATCTTCGTAAGTTATCATTCTCAGCCGCTAGCACACTTAACTTGACTTTCAAACTATCAACCTCCTTTTGTTGCGAACAACTAGAGAGAGTTAACCTTGTTTTTCAAGTCTTGTTTTTCTGCCTTAGCATCATCGAATCGTTGCGAGAGTCCCTTAAACTCATTTACCATGTCATGCAGTGTTGTGACAAGATCATCCCGTGTAAATTCCAAGGAGTCAAAGTCAAATACCATATCTTCTGTAGTTTCTGATTCTTCATCAGCCATGAGACGTTTGACTGCCTCCTCATCACTTTCACTTGAAGATTCTTCATAGATGGAATGTTCTGAGTCTGAGTCAGCCCACTTTCTCTTTCCTTCCTCTACAATTAATATTCGTTGATCTTTCTTTTTGATAAACTTATTATCATCTTTGGACCGTCTCCTCTCAACCGGTCTCTTCTCATCTTTCTTCGGCCGGTTGCATTCTGCAATGAAATGTCTCTTTTTCCCGCAATTAAAACACGCTTGACCATCATCTGTATGGTCCTTCTTGTAATATGGTTTAGCAAACTAAGATTGATTTTTACGCATAAATTTACCAAATATTTTGACAAAAAGGGACATAGCTTAATTGTTTAATTGCTCAACTGATTTCTTACTTGCAGACTCTTTGATAGGAAGAGTCACTGTGGTTACTGCCAGAGCCTTGGTTTGTTGAGATGTAGATGGTTTTTCTTCAATTCAGATTCCAAGCTCGAACTCGTAGGCTTTAAGATCGATGAAAAGCTCATGAAGTTCCATCTTGTTCAAATCTTTTGATTCTCGAATCGCCACTGTTTTTACGTCACATTCTCTGGGAAGAGCTCTCATTACCTTCAAGGCAATTTCAAGGTCAAAGTATTCTTTTCCAAGAGATATAAGTTCAATAATACTACTAAACCATTCATCAAACTCGGAGATAGTTTCTCCTGGCTTCATTTTGGCGTTGTCATACTTTTGGATTGCAACGGTTTGTTTATTTTTTTTGGTCTGATCGTTGCCTTCACCCAGTTGTGTGAGTTTCTCCCAGATCTCCTTTTCTGTGGAACAAGTTTTAATTTTGACAAACATATTCTTATCCAGAATTTTATAAAGGATATCATTGGCCACGTTGTCAAGGTTTGTCTTCTTCTTATCTTCAGCTGTCCATTCGAATCGGTGATTTTCCACCATCTAGGGAGCACCTTCAGTTATAGCAACAACTGGATTGACTTTCAAAATTTTCATAGGCCCATCTGTGATGACATATCATATGTCATTGTCCTGAGCTGATAAATGTGCTTGCATACGATTTTTCCAATCATCATAGTTTCTTTTGAAAACATGAGAATCTTGTTAAATGATGCCATATAGATTGTAAATATCAAAGTTCAAGAAAACCCGCTCTGATACCACTTGTTCGGATTGGGAAAGATTTTAGAGGGGGTGAATAAACTCTTTAAGAAATTGTCTTTTTTTAAAAAAATTCAAACGTTTTAGGCGGTTGAAAATTTTCTTGGGCGGTTAGAAATGTGAACTACTTAAAAAGTGCGGAAGACGGTTCAGAATTTCTAATGATAGCTACAACCGTTTGGCTAGCCTGTTAACAAGAGATGGTTCAAATTGTAAGTGCTTGCAGAAAATAAAGACACGAGATTTTATGGATGTTCGGAGATAAAAAAATCCTACGTCACCCCTTCTTCCTCTTTATAAAGGATTCCACTAAAAGACTTTGGCTTTACAAACTGTTGCAAAATCCCATTCCAATCAGGACTTATCACACTGCCTGTTTTGGAACTCTTAGTAATCACTTTACACTTCTAGATGTTTAAGAACCATTGGTTCACCAGACAACTTAGTAAATCAAATAATCAAAGGTTACTGATATAAAGAAACAATATGTTTTGAGTAGCATGAAGTTGATCCTTCAAATGATCAGATATATTTCTGGTGAGTGCGTGCTTGATGAGCGATGAAGTACGGAACTTTAAGTGTGCTCAAAAACTTCAAGTATGCAAGCTTAGTGATGTGGCAATGTAGCAGTTTAAAAGCTTGTAAGTTGTATGCAAACGTTA
Organism: Primulina huaijiensis; assembly: GCF_012295235.1. Lineage (NCBI taxonomy): Eukaryota > Viridiplantae > Streptophyta > Magnoliopsida > Lamiales > Gesneriaceae > Primulina > Primulina huaijiensis. Next base: position 14,131,909 of record NC_133318.1, read on the forward strand.
GCGAGCTCTCTCTTGCATTTCTTCAACTCTTCATTTATATAAGCTTTCTGTCCAACGGTCGGCAAAAGATGTGTAACGTAAACCTGTAGCGTTGAACTAATGTGTCACTATCAGCTGCAAAGACATTTAATGTTCTCTTCGCTTGTGCAGCTTTGAATCTCATTCCTTTGAAGAGTTGCTGCTGAGTATCCTTTTGTAGTAACTGTTTGCTCCATCACAACTTATAGGATAATTAAGCAGTTTTTTCTTTTCGAGATAGTGACATAAATGAAGATCTTTATCAGGACTGGAGCCAAACATGGTTGATTTGTAGCGGTGCGAAACCATTGGATGTCCTGAGCCGGTCAGAGAATGTCCTTCATTTAGTGTGCAATAAATGGATCTTTAATGAAGCGGTTGAAATCTTTGAACAATCGGTTGGAAAACTTCTAACGGTTGAAACTCTTTTACTGCAATCGGTTGAAATGTTCTTGTTATACAAGGTATATTGCGGCTATTTCTTGAAACATTTAGTTGTTGTTTCGATTTTTTCAATCACAAAAACTTAAGGATAATAATAATTTCTTTACACATATAGTCTGAACGGATCTTATTGCACACTAATTATGGTGGAAGGTTCATGTAGGAACTACAAGTTTGTATCTAGGGGATCGTGATGCGATGTTATGCGCTAATCACAATTCAATGTGTTAAATCGTAAAGAGTTCAGTCATTGATAATTATATGAGTTTAATTGATCGATGGGGGAAATTTGTGTATGCCCCCAAAAATGAAAATGATTTTGACTCTACAATCATAAAGAGTTGTGGTCTTATGGTTGGTACACATCTGAACCATTGAGTGTTGTCACAAATTCTAATTGTGATCTACCTTTACAAAATAATTAAATTCAAGCATTTGAATTTAATGAGGTAATTTATTATGATTAAGTACATGAGCTTATAATTTTGATTATAAGTTGATTTTAAGTTGATACGAAAATAAAAAATTTCAATTTATGAAAATTTTCTATTTTTAGAAAGTCCGAAATTAGAAATGTATATATGAGTATGGGCTAATTGAATCAACACCCTCTTTAAAAAATCAAAAGAGCAAAAACTTCATATTTAAAATTAATATTATTTTAGACCCCGATTTTTTAAAAATTCGCATAAAACACCCTACCAAAAAAGGTAATTAGGGGTGGGCATAAAACCTGAAAAATCGAAAAAACAAACCGAACCGAATAATTCGGTTTAAATGGTTCGGTTTTATCGATTTTTCGGTAGGCTATGGTTTTAAAATTTATGAAATTCGGTTTTTCGGTTCAGTTTTCGGTTTTAATCCCCCAAAAAATCGAATAACCGAACCGGCCATATCATTGTTAAGTATAGGGTTTTTTATGTATAATGGGTCATATTATTGTTAAGTATAAGACTTTTTATGTATAATGGGCATATTAGGATTTAGGAACTTAGTATCATTAACCCTTAATTTTCAATCCGATCTGTTTCTCTTCTTTTTCACCACTCACCAGTCTACGTTTTCTTTTCTTTTATGTATATATATAAACTGTGTTGTGTACATACATGTCATACGAATATAATAACAATATATAACTAATTAACCATGTAAATATGGAAAATAAACTATGATTTAGATTTTAAACGCATAAAGTGACGTATAATTTTATTTCTTAAAAAAAATTTAGCTAACCGTATATAACTGACCGTATAAACCGAACCGTATTACAAAAAAACTGAACCGAACCGTAATAAAATGGTTTGGTTTTGGACTAAAGATATTCAAAACCGAAAAACCGAACCGTTGTAGAGTAAAACCGGACCAAACTGACCGTTGTCCACCCCTAAAGGTAACTGTGTCTGAATTTTTATAATCTAGGGATGAAATGTTTTTGAAATTTTAAAAATTATGTATTAGTCTATTAATATTGTTTAGGGAGTTTTATGAATTTTAGGATTTTCACAAGAGAGTTGGTGCAATTACCTCGATGAGTATCGTGATACTGTGCTCGTCGTGAAAATAATTTTTATCTTTATATTTTAAGATTCAAAAGTTATGAGATATTTAATGAAAACATTTGTAAATATTTAGATAAAAAAATTATAACTCTTTTATAAAAAAAAAATTATATAAAAATAACCATATCAAGCAAAACCTTCACCCAAAAAAAAAAAAGATACATATGGTTCTTGTAGGGAAAAGGTTTTCAAAAATCAAAATAAGAATTTTTTTTATAATTAAATTAATTAAAGCCCTTTCCCAGTTTTCAAGATGATGCATGTCATTTTAAATGAATTGAAATGAACCTTTTTTAATTAAAAAATGGAAGGAAATCAACGATATGACCTTTTTAATTTTGAATTATATAAATTATATAAAATCAAATATTCACTAATTTAAGAACACGATAACTCTTAAGAGATCGTCACAGAATAATTTATGAGACGGATTTTTTATTTGACCTGAGCTATGAAAAAATATTATTTTTTTGTGTCAAACATATGTGAGACCATCTCATAGAATATCTACTCATTTATGAAAGTTTTTTATGTCTCCCTAACAAAGAATCAAAAGAATTTTTCTTCAAAAAGAATTTTTCTTTAGTGAGGTCAGAAATTTTTTTTGAAAATAGATAACAAAAATTTTCTTGTTTTCGTATCATACAAAAAATATATCATGTTTGTATATCAAATATTGGTGTCCAGTGCCTTCAATATTGTGGTATATCCTTTGGTGTGTGGACCGAATTTTTGAAGGATTAATAAGCGGCAAATTTACATTTGGTGGGATAAGAGAAGAGAACCATCCACGACCTATATGCATCAAAGATACGATCATCTCCGGAATTGTTAGATCGAAAAATTTTAAAACTTCTACTGCATGTTAGATGTGAGTCCGGAGAAACACAACTTTAATCTTAACACTATTTTTTGAAGAAAATTTTGTGCAATGATTTATTTACATGTTTTATTTAACCTAGCACGATCATGTATAGCTCACAATTGCAATTTTGCCAAGTTTTCATGAAAATGACCAAAATTCGGTTGGTGGCTTTTTTTATCATAAAAAGATTTTTTTTTAAAAAAGTTACTAAATGAAAAATAAATATTGAGAAATTACAAAACCACACGCTAAAACATATCAACTTACATGACTAAATTACAATTTTGTCAAGTTTTCATGACACTGCCCAAAATTCCGGGTTAAATAATTGTTAGGCCCGAAAATCAGTCTACGTAGACCACATGCATGCATGAAAATTAATTAGAATTTTATTTAAATAAATGGTTTAAATTTATGTTTAATTATCGTTAAGATTGAGTAAATGTTTAACCAATTGTTATGAATGTAAACTTTCTACAGTCTATTACGCAATGTACGGTAAATGCGAGAGAACCGATGACGATTTTAATAAAGTTTCTATTTTTAGAAATTTATAAATACAAAACTTAGGAATTAGTAATCCAAAATAGGAAAACGACAAATTTATTTATAGTAAAGGACGAACTTAATCGGTAACGAAATTTTGTTAAGAAAATAAGAAGTTTCGGGTTTACAATACTAAAAACGAGTAGCACAAAATATTTTTTAAATATTGTTGGGACTTTTGTGGAATAATTATGTATTTAATTAAATCTTTAATGGGCCTAGATTAATAAAGATTTATTTAAAATAATTAGGGCCTTTAATCTAACCTAAAGCCCACTTAGCAACTTAATGATTTATTTATTTAAAAAAACCGTACCCTCCACCCACCAAATAACACGTCTCTCACACCCTACCAGCACACACAACACACACACTAGGACTAGGGATGGCAACTTTCCCTACGGGTTTGGGACCTCACGGGGAAAACCCGAAACGGGGATGGGGATCCCCGATTTTTTCGGGTTCGGGGATTTTTTTAAATCTCCGATGTAGTTCGGGGAGGGTATGGGATTACTATCCCCATCCCCGAAATCTCCGAACCCGCCCCGAAAATAATATCAATAATAAAATAATAGTATTATTAATATTAATAATATAATAATAATCCCCGAACCCGAAAAAGTAGGGATGGGGGCGGGGATGGGGGTGGGCATGGAATTCGGGGACCCCGGCCCATTGCCATCCCTAACTAGGACTCTAGGTGGCCGTGAGTCTCAAAGCAAGGGAAAGAAGAAAGCTTTGCGTCACGTTCGTCTCTCGTCGCGCCATCGCTTGCAATTCGTAAGAATAAAGGAACAAGGCATGTTTGCAACCTTTCTTTATGCACTATTCAATCCATAATATTGTATGTATTTGATTTTGTGTGAAATTTTAAGATGATGTTGGTTTCAAAGTTCTATGCATGTGCATCTCATATTTTACAAAGAATTCTTAATGTTTTTGGGGAATTGTTGAAGGAGGGATGCAAGCCATTAGATACAAGTCTAGACCTAGATGTTTAAGAGTAGATTTTGAATGGACAAAAGCAAAAAAGGAGGCTGGAGTGGCTGGACCAGCCTATGCGTGCAAGCCGATAGGTGGGAAATCGGGTGGCCTTGGGTCCCTATGGCTAAGGGGGCTACATGGTGCCCTAGCCATGGTCTGGAGGTTTGGATTAGAGTCCTAGGATGGGTTAGGTCAGGGCTTGGATGGGTTGGTTGAGTGCTGGAACCGAAACTCCACAAACATGCACTTGTTGGGCTGTTATGGGGCGTGGGATTCCTAGGGATAAGGGGATGGTGTAAGGGATGGACCAGGGGCTAGGGACGTGCCTTAGGGTCCTGATGAGGTGCTGGAATGAGCCAAAGGCTGCGACAGTAGCTGGTGCGCAAGGAAGCTGCGGTACACGAGAGGATGCGTTTGGGGCTCTGCTGGTGCGTGAGCTTTAGGGCGTGATGCGTTTGGTCTTTGTCCGAATGGTCCTGATCATGGTCCTTTTTAGGGTATAAGGAAGGGGTCTAGGGCCTGGTTTGGGGTCGTTTCAAGCTGTGGTCCGTTCAGGGTCGTAATTTGTCCGAACGTGTCAAAATAGGGACAAATTGAGCCTAAGTTAAATTTTAATCCAAGTTTAGGTTTTGGCTTGGGTTTGGAGACTTCCATTAGCTTACCATGAGTCTTATGATGTTAATAAAAGTCTGGTCTCGGGTTGGTTTGGGTCAGAAGGGTAGTTTGGTCATTTGTTTTCCCGAAAACACAAAAACGAGGGTAAACTAGTCATCCGGTAAACGAATCGAGTCGTTTTTGAAACGTAGGTCCTGAGATTGAATAATCAGCAAGCTACTGGATATTTTTGGTGTTTTTAAAGTTTTGAAATCGAGTCATTCTCGTTGAATCAAAGTCTGGTGTCGTCCGGGAACATATAGCGTTGAAACTTGTGCGGTCGGTTCGAGGAAAGTCGAGGGCGGTTTGCAACTTCCTAAAACAATCACATATCATGTTAAATGCTATTTTCAGAAGTTTTAAAGTATATGCATGATATATGCTATTTTCAGAAGTTTTAACGTATCTACATGATTATGCTATTTTTAACAGTTTCGATGTATACGAATGATATAAGCTATTTTTGAAAGTTTTAAAGAATATGAAAAGTTATATATATTTTATGAAATGATAAAGTGAAGAAAAAATATTTTTGAGGAATGTGAATCGGTCGTAACGTAAAAGTAATAAGGGATCCGTTGAAAACGAAAACGTGAACTTGCAATGAAAAGGGAGTGAACCATCGAAAACGGGGGCGGGAATATCAATGATAATGGATCTGTTGAATATGTAAACGGTGAAGTTATTTTATGATAGTCGGTGGGATCGCCGAAGAAGTGGACGTTGAACCCGACGGCCTAGTACTATTGTTTATAGATTTATCAATCGACTGAATGTTGTCACAATCGAAGATCGGACTTTACCTAAAAATGATGATTTTAAATCGAAAATGTTCATATATAAGCATGGTTTAAAAAGTTGCATTTTTTTGAAGGTGACATGGTTGCATGAAAAATCTATTTTTATTAAAAGTAATTTTTATACATGTGATTATATATTTACGTACTTGCTATATTTGGTTTGAGCATGCTGAGTCATTAGACTCACTAGGTTGAATGGTTGCAGGTAATGATGATGTTAAGTCGTGAGATGCGGACTATCTAGCCATCCGGGAGGCGCAATGCATACCCGATATGTTAAAGACTTTTGATGATTTTATGGATTATCGTTTTTATTTATAAACTGTTAGGAATGAATGATTATGGATAATATGGAATTTTGTTATTTGACTATTATACTAGTTTATTTATGATGAATTAATTATGCATAGTTTAGAAAAAAAATTACGAAGATAAATTAAATGAAGTTAGAAGTAGGGTCGTTTCAATAATATCATATAATTAAAGATTCTTTTTCAAAATATTGTGAAACTATGTGTAGAAACTCGAAGTATTGAGGCACATCTGTATGTCCCCTTCTGATAGAATCTTAAACTCTGCTAAAACAGAAGGTCTAAATCACTTTGTTTTCTAGAATGATGATTCCTAATGATAATCATCAATGTGAAAAACATAAATTTAATTTGGACAAAACATTTGATACATCGTGGGAATATCCCAACATGGATCACTGCAATCGTTCATGTTTTCCCAGTATTCGTTTATGCCATTCACTGCATACAGCGATGCAGATATCTGTCTTTCAACTTTCAACAGTTCAAAATCTGAAAATTCCGCCTCATTCACCTCCTCGCCATCTCTTTTCGGAGCGTAAAAGAGCCCATCTTGTTGAAGAGAAATCTTGTCAAAATACATCCCATATGCCGAATCTCGATCGTGACTGTTCAAGCAAGGTGAGGAGTACATTTCATGATCATATCCTCTCAAGAAACAGCTCAAATCTGGCTTATACACCCCCTCGGAACTGGGTAGATTTGGGGCAGTGGCCAGATACTCATAAATCTTGTTACTACTCAAACTCCCACCAGCGCTATTACTAGATGAAAAACTTTTGGAAGCTGTCTTTTTAGATTGAGACGACGACTGATCATTCTCAAAATTAGAAGGGTGGACTTTGTTTTTATTTAGGCCTCTCTTTTGATTGAGAAGATTCCGAATCTTTAAAGAGAGAGCCGGGTTACATGGCACGTTGTTGAGGAAATTCGTTCGTGTATTCGTTCCACGAAGGAGGCATGCTGCTTCATCATAAGCTTGAGCAGCCTCTTCTGCAGTATCGAATGTTCCGAGCCACATTCTGATCTTTTGAGTTGTGTTCTTGATTTCTGCAACCCATTTTCCAGAAGGCCTTTGCCTCACACCAACAAATTTGTTCTTGTTGGTTGTGCTTTTACTTCTTCTGACAATGTTGTTATTTGTGGGTGTGGTGTGGAACTGAATTTCCATTGTAATAATTAATATCAATACACTTTTTTGAAGTGTCGGGTGGTACTAAAAAGGAACAATGAGAGTGGGTATATATATATGACTAAAGAAGGGTATCTTATATATTTCCCATTGTAAATAATTGACTGATTTTTCAAAGCTGAGAGGGTAACTATCATTATGTCATTAGTCGTAAGCATGATATGGTAAATTGTTTATTTACAAGGCATGCCTATCCTTATTATATCCGTATTGGTTAACACGTTCTTTGCCTTTAGTGAGGGGAAAATGGCATGGTTTTGGCCAACTCAATTTCTTTAGTCTTTACACAAGTTTGCATGTACTAAAATAAAATTAAAAAAGTACGTCGCGAGATCAATTTTGACACCCATTTTTCAACTTCGATTCTCAGATTTCATCTTTCCGTAGGTAATTTAAATCCATGAGAAATGATAATGATTTCACCACACAAATCTCCTCGTCTTTGTTTTCGCTTTGTATTTGTATATCTAAAATATGGTTTCATTGGTTACTGATATGATTTGGTTTCGATAATAGAAAATTATTTCTTATTGTCATACAAAAAACAGTAACAAATCGTTGGGTCAATGTGTCTGGGACCGTAAAATGGAACTCAAGAAAAAGACATGGGAGCCATTTTATCATCCACAGAGGAATAATGCTGATAAACAATTAAAAAAATATTAGTCAAACGTATAGTTGATGAAGACAATTAATAACTTTTCATCATAGGTTGGTAAGCTTCTTTCTTCACTCGGTCAATTGCTAAATTTAAAACTGGGGAGTTGGAGCCACGAAGGCCTGCAAATTTTGATATAAGAATATTTTCAAATTGCCATCATGTAAGCCTGCCATTTGGACAAATCTCTTAACTTCATTTTCCAATTATATAAACTATTAGATATGTCAAAATATAGCTTTATATTAGGTGACTGTCGAATCCTCAGAGGGAATCTTTGCAACACAGACACCCAAATTCATTGTTTATTCCTCAACGTGATGAGACTATGAAGTAAGAAGCACTACCATCTGAATCGTACGTGCCACAAAGAACCACTCTATGTTGCAATGTAATAGGACAAATTCACCAATTAAAAGACTATGAAGTAAGAAGCACGACCATCTGAGTCGTACGTGCCACAAAGAACCACTCTATTGCTGCAATGTAATAGGACAAATTCACCAATTAAAAGACAGTGAGAACAATAGATCACATCAAAATATGATATTCCAGTTCCGAAGTAAAATCTTTTTCATAAATATGTTTTTTAAAACCATATTTATAATCATAGTCACAATCATCAAACTCAACAAATAAATAGGAATAGCCATGTGCATACCACATACGAATACTTGAGCTGTGAAATATAATGAGACCAAAACTGCAACACGAATTGCCACTTCGGCAACCCTTGAATATAACAATTGACCAACAAAAACCTATAAAAATTTACGATGAGCACGGGCCCCTGAGGCCGCCTCCAGACCCGTCCACTCATTTCCTTAAAGTATTTTGGAAACAATACGGAAATTGCTTGTAATATGCACTCTCTACAGGCACAGTCTACATTTACTAGGAAATGGAACCAACAGTCGACCAAACGGATAAATGCTTTGAACAGCTCTCTCAGCAGAAAGTCGAGGAATAACTACATGGTTGGCACAACATGACCTCACATAAATGGTAAGCTTTCCCACGACAGAATCGCCAGTTTTAATCCATGCGCACTATGTTGACAGAATTGACTGTAATGCAAGCTGCTGCTGAGGCTGTAAGGACGACCATGTAAATGCAAGGGTAGAAGGAGGTAGTGTCTGTTGTAGCTGCCTCAACAAATTAATCATTCGACTAGCTGTTTGCTCTGTGGCAAGATCCTTGCCCGCACAAAGAACCTGTAACAAAAAAAATTCTCAACTTGCTGAAAAAGTGGGGCCGCTGCAAGGGAATTTTCAAATCATTCAGAAATTTGGGCAGCAAACATATTACTTTCTTCGTTTCTTGTCAAAATATCATGTACAAAACGCACAAGAAAAGCTATAGAGAATCTTCTGGTATAACTATATATAATCCTTTCAATGTGAACAAAAAATCGTACGCCCATTCTTATGCAGTGTTCCATACAATGATAATGATTCAGGATTCTTCAAACGATTTAGAAACCAACCTCTGCAAATACAGATACAATTTTAGGGAGATACTGATTATTGTGGCCCAAAAGTTCCCGATCAGACCTGAAAGAGGAAAACATGGCCAATACAAAAAGCTAAGGGTAAGACAAACAAAAGCAAAGTTCTCAAAAAATCACTGTGATAAAAATTAAAACTGTAAACAGAAAAATATGGCATCCGCACCTCTCAACCATAGAGCAAAGCTGGTCGTGAACAGCTTTTGCTTCAATAAGGTCACCCTTTATCGGCAGATAACTCAACCAGGCAGGGACCACCTGTTAAGAAATCTTTAAGTTAAGAACTTAATGAATTGAAAAAGAAGACGATACAATCAGTTAGAAATAGGTAAATGGCGGATATTTAAGAATTGCAACAGCTCCACAAAAATGCAATGCCTCAGGCTTTCCGAATAATAAGGACTCGACACCAATAGTAGGCTTTGGAAATTTCAAATAAATATAAAAATCGAATGTGCTTTACTAAACATACATAAAGGCAAACCATACAAAAGAAAATTATTGTGCATATGCAAGTGTAAATTCATTTTTAAGCTTAGAAACACAGGAGTAAAAGCACAATGCACAAAACCAACCTGTGAACATAACAAACAACACAAGCTTGACTAGCATATCTCTAAAAAATGTGAGGAATAAAAAACAGCCAATATGTTATATTTACAGGAGACATTATACCTAAGGTTCATATGAATTACCCATGCTTCTCGGAGAATAGTTAGTTCAGAAATAAGGCATACTAAGGCATGGGCATAATCCAAATCCAACGTCGTCTGACCAGACCTTTTGGAATTTATTGTAATGTATCATTTTCAATCAAAAATGATAGATACCTGTGTTGAATCAATACTGTCTCGATGAAATTGGCATATCTTTCCCAAAGCTGAAACAGCATTATCATATGCCATTATAAACTCTGGTTGTAAAGCACTGGGATGTCTGATAACTACATTGAGCCTGGAAAGAGCCTCTGAATTGGATTAAATGGATCGAGTCAGTATATAATAGATAACACTATTTAGTCTATTCTACAAGCCTGCGCCAAGTACAGCTTACCTCCTACAAGTGGTTTAAATACAGAACCACCAAATTCTGCACATACCCCAAGCCCATAGACAGCAGCCTGAGAATAGCAATGATGCAGTTCATTTATGCTTAGATTGTACGTTTTACATCAGGACATAACTATATGTTTAAGTTCATGCAAACCTGTCGGACATCTGGGTTTTCATCATTGCAAGCTTCCAGGAGGAAAGGTAGATGTGTGTCATAGTACCTGGTTAGGGGGGAAAATTACATTAAAATTTTATATTTGAACCAAATTCAAGAATTCATCATGGTACACAGACATACTTTAGAGCGGTTTCACGACATTGCTCAGCCACATCATCAAAGATGCAAATGGCAATCCTTCTCTCCTCAGCTGTCTTATCCTTGCCCTGCAAGGAAAACCACCATAATCATGTTTTAGAGGGATAACAGATAGAGATTGAATTCTCATGCTGAATATCTCAACTTTTTTAACATGAAAAAGGAAAGGAAAAAAACGTGAATTGTCAAGGCAAAGGAAGACTTACCCACATAGGCATCAAGTATGACGATAGTTCGTCAAAGAAAGGCAAGAAAGATGCTTTGAATGTTTTGATCAATGTTCCCAGAATTTCACCAACCTGCACCACAGAATATGACATATTCTCAGTTATTATCTTAATAAAGGTCAATCATAAATTCAAGTGAACAAACTAACCTGGTCAAACACTTCTTCTTCTTGCTCGTTTTCCTCTTTAAGTAGTTCTCCCTCCTCAGCATCAAAATCTTCAGCTTTTGCTCTCTCAGCTCTCTCTCTTTTTCTACTTGAGCTAGCAGTGATCACATGTTTTATCTCATCCACAATGCTTTTAACCTGGCTCTCATCTAGAAGTGGTCCAGAAATCTGAGAGTATGGTGAATTAGAACACAATTCCAATAGCAGGTAAAGTAAGTATTTCTTGAAAAAACACAAAATATTGGTATATAACAAAATTTAGGAGAACTGAGATTCTAGTATTCAAAATGTCCACAATGAATAAATTTACGCAACCACTTTCAAATATATAAAGACTTTCACTTATCCCTTTCCGATCCCCTCACCCAAAATCCATAAATGAAAGTTCTGGCTGCGTAACTCAATCTTTACAGATACAAAATTTAAAACATCCAACTCTAAAAAAATATAAAAAATTTGCTATCAAATCATTATGTCGCATTGTCAATCAACTGTAAAAATAAATTATGAGATTTGTTTCTTAAAATTGGCAAACAAATCTTACTTCTCTCATGTTTCATTCAATTATCACAAAATATGAAATGTCAATTCATTACATTCCACTCTGATTTTCAACATATCCAAACATTTAAAAAAACTCCGACCAAAAATGCTACAATTTTTCTCAAATTTTTTTAGCTCAATCAAGTTAAGAGCCTCAGAAAACACCATGAAAGCCTATCGACATCTATTCCAATTCAAAATTTAACATGCGCTATCGTAAAATCATGCAATCTAACTGAATGTCCACTATCAGCAAACTAAATATATGAGAATCCAATTGCATAAAGGCAATCCACGTCATAACTCTTAAAACACAAATATAATCTTTGTGTAAACCGATGAATGCTTGAGTTCCAAGCTTTTAAAAAAATATATTTACAAAGACCACTTGTGTCATTCATATGCTCCCATGTAAGCCATAGAGTTCACTGAAAATTATCAAGTCAAAGTCCCTTCAACATGTAGTGCCTCAACAAGATAGATAGTTTACAAATGTAACAATATCTCTTTAAAATTAAAGATTATCTATTTTAAAGAATAGGAGATTTTGGGGATGAAAATGGGAAAATCACAAAAAGTGAAACAATTGATTAAACATTTTATGCAAGTTTAAAAGAGAAAGCATACTAAAATCTGTCGTTACATACCAGATACATAATTCAACAGCAAACGAAGTACATAACTAATCATTTCAACGTTGAATTCTGTTTTATAACATGCATTACACACCTGAAGACATTCGTTCAATGCGTCCAACATATTTGCACAGATCTCTGTATCAGGCTCCTGCAAACATGAGAAATTATAACTCGACTCTCGCATAAAGCAACTCAATCATTTATTAATACAATGGAATTAACTAATAGACTTTAAAGACCACCTTATGTAAAGCTTCCACTAAAGCAGGAATTATGTAGTCAGACAACTGTTTCACATACAACTCATTGCGACCCTGAGCGATACCTTTCTCCACAGCCAGCTTTGCAGACCGCAACAGCTCCGGCATTGCTAGAAATAAACATTAAACATTTAAGAGAATGTATTAGAAGTTTTGATAATCTAAAGAAGAAGAAAATCATCCAAAGCAAACAACATATCACCTGAAACAGCAGCCTTCCTGACTTCTTCGTGAAAGTAAAATTTCAAAAGGGGAACCAACGTTGTGGCAACCTACGACAACGGATATGTGCCATGAGAACTTTTAAGTTCTGGTAACCATAAGAGAAATAAGGCAAAGACCAATGCATATTCACTAACCTGATCAATCCATGGGTAGAAACCTTCTTTCAACTCATCAGCATAGCAGCATAGCATATTGCAAGCAGTGGCCTTTTCTTCTAGGACACTAGTCTTAATTCCAATTCTTTTGTCACCTAAAGTGATGGTTTCAATGCTGCGATATAAAGAAATGTTAAATACAAATGTGTGAACATAACAAGAGGCCTTCTTTTGCTATTGATAGGATTATGTGCAATTAAATAATCCAAGTGGAAGAGTGGCATAACGTCGGAGGCATGAAAAAGAAAGTGTGAGAACCGATGATAGAAAAAAATTAAAATAAGGGTTGAATCACCCCTACTGTATCCACAATTTACCTTGACTCTTGAGTTCCTACTCAAATTTTAGCATTATCCAAACAAAAGACAATAAAAAGAAAGAAAAAGAAAACTATATACTTTCTTCCTACTTTCAATTACTAAACACAGTTAAATGAAAACCATATACTTTCTTCCTCCTCCTCAAATTAGCCCTTCTACAACCATAAATCTAATTTACAATAACTTTAACTTCAAAATAGTGTACTTTTTTAACAAAACACATTTCCAAGCCATCTACTTCAAAAAAAGTAGTCCTAGAATATTCCTTGTGATTTCATTTATAATATTTATTCTATTTCATATGATATTAATTTTAAGTTTATAAATACAATTATAACATAATTTAAAATTTAAATAGTTTATATATTTTAAGAAAAATGATAATTACATAAATATGATTTATGTAATTATCATCTTTATGTCAAATTATGTTATTAGTAATTTATTTTTCAATTTATTATTATTATTTCCATGCTAGGTCATGGACGTGCTTATGTCAAATTATGTTATTAATAAATTTTAATTATTTTTTAAAAAATATGTAATAAATTTTAAAGTTAATTAATTATATAAATTATAAATCAAATTATTTTACCAACTTTATTAATTACTACTATATCTTATCCTTTATTCATATTAATTAAAATTTTAAAAAAAAATTAAAAAAGGGATAGAGCAACTCCATTACCGTAGCTATAAATGTTCGGACCTGGGAATTTGGCTTAAAAGGGAAAAATTGGACGGAAGACCATTAATAGAAATGTTTATTCTAGAAGGTTTGGGGAAGGCCAAACGTGAAGGATGGAAGAACAGTTATTCATGTTGTTATTTTGTTTTCGTTGAGTTTGATTACTAGCATAGGCTAGAGAAAAGAGAGTGAATCTCTTTGTACAGAGGATCTCCTCTGGGAACTATATTTCCAGTTTTTGTCATTAAATTGAAGCTTCATTTCTTCTTTGTTTTGTTGAATATGGTTTGATATATTGAAAGAAACTGGTGGTTCTAAAACCACACTCCAAAATAGCTTCACTTTTAACACGCGGTTGGACTTGGAGATTGGGTAAACTCTATTTTGGAGTTTAACTCCAAAATAGAGTCCCCAATGGAGACGCTCTTAATATAATTCATAGAAGGCATATCTATATTCAGTTCTAACATTTGATATCAAAACAATTTTCTTGAAGTTTGTCTCTTCAAGATACACATAGAGATGCAACAAAAAACATTGTGAATTAAGCAATTCTTCTGAAAAGAATGCTACTGACGCCTACCAAGCAATGTACAGAAAATATCGAAGTAAACCACCAAACTCTGGAATGGAAATAATTTTCCATGGAAATTGACTTCACACAATATAATGCCCAAATCATTTCAGGCCAGATGAACTGGAATAACATTAAATAATCTTTTTGACATTTTACTGACAATATACAAGAATGCAATTAGATATTTTAGCAGCAAGATCAAGAAGAGGCAAAACAAAGTAGTAAAGGATACAAAGCAAAGCATACAAAATTACCGACTTTCACATCAAAACCATAAAGTTTACAGATTCAAATACTCGAAAATATTTAAAAAAGTTTAATTTAATTCCAATTAACAAAAGTGAAGAAGACTGTTGAGATAAAAAAAAACATGTAAAATTGACAATGAACGAACCTTTCATCATCGGAGTCATCAATTTCGTTGTCGGAATCAGCTGATGTGATCGTCACATCAGGCTTCAGCTGAGCAGACTGAAGCAAAGGAGGCATGACAACACTCATATAAGGAAGGAAATCCTGTCCCAAGCACTTGCAAAGTCTGGCCCATGCCTAAAATAGAATAAAAGGGATTGGCTATAGATTTAATATGCTAGCACACAAAGATTTAGACTCATTCATTTCTGAGGACAATTGCATACTTGTAGCATGTAACTAGTGGTGGGATCATCTGTCTCCATTTGTGATCCTTGTAGTGACATAAGCACGTCCATGACCTAGCACGGAAAACAGATATATAATCACCTAGTTGGAGAGTATTATAAACTTACAGTGGCTGTTGTTAACCAAGAATTTTGTCTCAACACAATTATCACTATAAGCAATCTGAGATGAGCCAACAAATACAAAGAATATGACATGCATGCAAATAAACAATAAATAAGGTATGCCCTATATAACACAGAGAAACAGTTGAAGCACAATTACCTGCTTGGCGTCCTCCTTAAATTTATCCTTTCCAACTGCCATCCCAACCAAGCTGATGCATTCCATGGCCTTAGCACGAAGCATGCGATTAGATTTGTCCGTCGCGTTCAATAAGATAGCCTTCAAGTAAGGCATAACCGCATCATAATATTTCTGGAAGTGTTCCTGTCATGCCAACCCACAAACTTAGTTTACTAAAAAAAATACAATCACTTTCACTCAGAATATCTTTACAACATTTACATACCTGAGATGAATCAGCGACAGAAGCTAACGCAGTTAAGGCACCCTCTTGTACCATTTGTTTGGAATTCTGCAACAACAAATGGCACAAATTAGTTTAAAAAGCACACTGCATACAATAAATGCTCATTATATCATGTACGTTTCAAATTATAACAATTTTTATTCTCATATGCAATAGCACCTGTAAAAGTAAAAGCAGCTTGTGCACTATCCCATCTAAGTATGGTGTTAAAATTTCTGGGGTGCAATTTTCGCTGAAGTTAAGCACTGCCGAAGCAGCGTGTGCCTGCAAAACACCACATAACAATGATAAGAATACGAAAACATACATAAAACACATAATTAGTAGCTTCATTAAAACAACTAGACAACCATAGTGAAAAGGCGTCAAGAAAATTAGCAACACCATTAAACAATCTTCCCTAGATTACCCCCTTCAGCCAAATTCCATCCTCTAGTGACGCCACCTAGCTCCAACGAGTTTTATTTTACATCTCCTTTAGCATTTTAGGGTATTTTTCTCTTTTCTTCATTTATTCTCATAATTTTTAGTAAATCTTTTAGATCCAAGTCTCTAATTGTTATATTGACTGAAATGTATTAGTTTATCATTTTCTTTCACTTTTTGCAAATTATTTTTGGTTGTATTGGATGAAATTTTGATTATATGTGCATATATGCATTGTAGACCATTTTGCTTGTTTGTAAACATGGGTAGACTCTCTTAAATATTCATAAATATTCAAATTTTTAATTAATGTGATTTTTGAATTAATTGGTCATGTTTGAATTGGATCGAAGATTGTTTGATGTGTGGTGTATCATATTTAATCAATGTGTCTCTCCTTGCAATTGCACCCCAGGCTCCAAGATCCCTAGATGCCTTGGTGGCCCTTGCACTCTTAATGACTGTGAATAGAACAGAAGTTTGGGGATCAATTTTTAAAAAAAAATTGTGACAGATGACTGCATAAATATTTTTTAGTATTTGATAATTATATTGTGTATCTTCAATAACTCATAACCGGAGATATCGATCCACATTAGTTGAGAAAAAAATATGATCAAATGACACTTAAGTTAATTAAGCTTCGCATCCAACAATGACGAAGCCTAAATTCCTCTTAAAGTGCAGATAAATCTAAAATCCAATTCATAAAGTATAAAATAAGTGATGTATTCAACATCTAGGTAAGCAAAAAGAATTTTCATTCCATAAACTAATACTAACAATCACTAAAACATGGAAACTAAATGCAAATAAGCTAAAATCCATTTAGCAAAGGCTCCCTGTCATCAGTCATCCAATTGCACTGAAGGATGTGAAGAGAACAAAATGATTTACACTTAGAAACACAGTTGAGAAATCAAAGAATTAGCAAACCTGCACTCTAGGATTTTGAAAATCATCCATAGCTCCAGCTAGTGCTGGCAACACACGTTGATGGTACTGAACTTGCAAATCCGGACCCAAGTCAGTTGATAGCTGCCCAATTGCATTAATAGCTGCCCACCTCACACGAGGATGAGGATGTTGAAAGGAGTTCAAAACCATGTTCACAACTTGCTCCAAATTTTTAATCATCGCCTAGCAATGGAAAAGAACAATTGGAGTTAAGCCAATCAACATTGTGTGCAGCATCAATTCCTAACATAAGCAAAAAAAATTCATCTTACAGAGATGATGACAGGGCAGCAAACTTGATGGACTTGGTGAGCCAGACATCAATAAAAGCATTTAAGTTCTTCTAACAAAACCACTAAAATTATGCAATATCTAACACAACATCAAAATCTTTGCAAAAATGACATCAAACAGGAATTGCATTCATCGAAATAGTATTAGCCCGTCAATGGGACTGTGTACAATAAAAGTAACAATTTAAACGGTATATTGTGCAAATGAAAAGGGAGCACAGTTATGGTTGGTGACTACCGGTAACAATTAGATTTAAAATGGATAATAGAATGTAAACAAACAAACATCCAGAAACATTTTGCCACAAAACATCATATTTTAGAAAAGTAACAATGCATCCGACCACTCATCACAAGTCACAACATATGGACATAAAAAACCAAATAACATAACCAACAAATAAATTCCTCAAAACAACAATATATTAACTGGGAAATCAGTCGAATTATAGGTTTAATCTACCCCTGAACTTTTATGAGAACTTAATGGCAATAAAAAAGTAGATTTTTCAATAATTATTACCTTTGAACAACCCTCGGCGATTTGTGCAAGAGCAATGAGGGCTGCATGATGCTTCTGCCACTCAGAAGCAGCCAAATAAGCCTGTAACTGCTCAGATGCAACAGGAACAATAGTGTTCCCACCAAGTGCAATTGCAAGCCTATCCAAACATTCCTGCCCAACACTATAATTACCGGTCTCCCCTGCGTCTTCATCCTTAGTTTCTGCACTGTGCCATGCAGGATCATCTTCAACATCCAAAAGCATCTTCATTAAAATGGCAAACAGTCTATTAATAAATTGCGGCAACTTGCGCATCATCCCAGGTGCTCTTTCCCTTGCCTCTGCCAGTGTAATGACAAACTCTATTGCTAAATGCCTAGTACCTTCTTCCAAACTCTCAGCCTCTGCAATTTGCAACATTGAACCCACTATGTCAACAATCTGCCTGCGCAAAAACCTAGGCTCTGTCCCAGCCAATTCTATCAACAACTCCAAAGCCTCTTGCGCGGTGGCCTCCTGCCCCGAATTCAGTGCTTCGGTCAATGTCCTCATCATAGAAGGCAACAGATCCTGGAACCTATCACGATCATTCGAACTGGACAAGCACTGAATAAAATTAATCACAGCACTCAATGCAGCAATTTTAACATCCGCATTTGGAGAATTGTTCAACACACTCAAGAACACGCTATGTAAATCAGTGATATACGGAAGTAGTGTTTCTCCAATAAACTGAGCCAATTGAGAAAACATCAAAAAAGCAGATTCTTGTAGTTTGGTGGATTCACTGGTTACACATTGAAACATGAAAGGCAAAATCTCGGGCCACTGATTATCGGGGATAAGCGAGGATGCTAGTTCCGACACGGTGTCACAGAGCTTCTTGATTATCGATTTCATCTCCTCACGCTGGATTGAGCTTAAAAGGATGTTCTTAACAGCGGAGCGAGTGGATTCCGTGAGTTGAGGCCAGATGAAGGAATCATCCCGAGTAAGTTGTTTCCGGAGGAGGATGGTGGCCATGGCGCGTGACTCGAACCGAACAGAGGAGGAGAGGAGGTGGGAGAGTTTCAGAGCAAGCGAATTCGGATCGTTCTGCTTGAGCAAATTGAAGATTGACTCAGCCTGGGATCGCTCCTCGTTGGAAGAAGACATCAGATGGGAGATTAGGGTTTCGAACGCCGCCGGGTCCGGCCCCATAATAGCCGCCAATTGTGCTTGCTGGAGCTGAGTCGTATCGGCGTCCATCGTATTGAGTCACGGCGGTTATCGCCTAGGGTTTTCTTCTTTTTTTTTTGGTTGATGATGATTGAATTAGGGGGTGGGGGTGGCGCTCTTCCACTCTCTTTCACACACAAGCACACACAGTAGAGGTGTGTATCTGAATGAACGAATGCTTTATGTATGGCACGGAGCACACACCAACACACCAATCAGTGCGTGTATATATATATATATATTCTCCAATTATTATTTGTATTAAGAAAAATAATATTGGAAGGAATGTACAAGTCTTTAGAGCACGTAGTACAAGTTAACAGAAGTGGGAAATGGAGGGAAAAGGAGAAAGAAAGGCGGCACGACAATGATAATATATTTGTGTGCTAATTAGGGCAAAGTAGGATACAACGCAAGCTGTTAAAATATTTATTTCTTCTTGATTACCTGTAAGATGGCCTACGGTGTCACAATAACAATAATTTAAGTAGAGTGTCAAAATTAGACACGACTCATCAACTCCACACGATTCAATCCGAAAAAAATCTGGTTTGGGTTTGAGGTTTGAGGGTCCGGGTCAGATCAGATTGGACCCGATAGCTGACCCGAAAAAAATGATCGGATTGGCTTGGCTTGGCTTCGGGTCAACCCCAAAAAATTTTAATTTTTTAAAAAAATATATAATTAATAAATATTACCTACATTTTTATATATTGTATTTGTATGTCTGAAAAAATATTTATTGTATATTTATATCATAAATTTTCATTATTTAATATTTATTTTGAACATTTTTTATTTTTTAAACAATTGTTTATTTGATTTAGTAAAAATATATTTTATTTTTCTATCATTAAACTTTCAAATTTAAATCATATACATTTGGGAGATTTTGTTATTATGTGTTTAAATTATAATAATATTTTTTTTGACTTTTATTTAATTTTCTTTTAAAAAAATTCAAAATCGGATTAAATGGGTTGATCGGATTGATTCGGGTTCGGGTTCGGGTTGAGAGTTTTCGGGTTCGAGATGGGTTTGGATTGAGCAGTTTTTGAATAGTACTATTACTCAACCCGACACAACCCACCCGAATTGATACCCTTAAATTTAAGTATGTATTCCTCTTTTTAATTGTTGAATTGAATTTAAAAATAGTCATCTATGGGATTGGTTTTATTTTTATTTAAATATGATATGTATTTTTGGTAATAAGATTATTTGTTTTTATTTCGGTTCACGAAGGATCATAAAAAAATTGATTTTCAGCTGAGTGCTTGTCGTTTTACTAACAATTATAGTTGGTGGTAACTGTACAACTCAAATATTTAAAACAGTATAACAGTCAAAGGACCACCTTTTAAAACGTATAGCAGCTCAAATATCATATACATTTTAAACATGCAATTTTAGTGTTCAGGGCGCTGCTAGAACCGTTAACTCGACCCTGGTGCAAAATGATCATTTTGCCCCTAGAAACTCTAATTGACCATTTTACCCATGGACCTCAAAATTTCGACCCATAGCCAACCAAACTTATCAAGACACCTCAAAACATATCTATAATCATTTCCTAGACGTAAACTCCAGCTCATTCAGTAACTTTTACGATTCGTTTTAAAACTTGGACCGGGGTACCAGTTTTAAACCGAATCCACCCTAAATTTAACCAAACTTTTTCAAATTTTAATCACAACTTATTCATACCCTACCAGCCCCATAAACAACAAAATTCCAGCCATTTTGAATCCCTTAAAATCGGCTACCACTTGCTGGAAATTTCTGTGCGTTGCATCCTTTGAACCCTAATGCGCCTAGCTCTCAAGAACTCGATCCTAGCCCAAACTAGACCGGACAAGCCTCAAACCAAACATTCCTAGCCCACCTCTGGACCCCCTGGACCGAACTAATCACTGCCCTCAGCCCCATGCAAGCAGAGAAGGAGATCCACACGACGCAAGCCCGAAACCCGATCATGTAACCCCTAAATCATGGCTAGCCCCTTTGATCTTCCTTCTACCCGAGACCAGCCATGCCTGGACCTCCCTAGACCACGGTTTGGACCCACTAAGGTTTGCACCACGGCTTGGTTAAGTCCTTCATGGTCGTGCCCTTCTTTTCCTTCGCCCGATCCACCCATAAGCCCTAGTTCCTCAAAGATCCGATCGGCCCTCACCAAAGCTCGACCAAATCTCGACTCCAGCACCTTGACGCCTTAGTTCTCAGCTTATAAAACCCTTAAAAACTTTGATCTAGCAGCCCCTTGCACGAAAGTCATGGAAAAATGTGAGTACATGTCAAGTGTATGCATATTTCGTAACAAACTATGCAAACGATGCAACATAATAGATCTAAGAATTTCTCATGTATAAACACATAATCTGCATATAATGATGTGAATGATGAGAAAAATGAGATTTAGGGCGTGTCTTTGCGTATTTACGCTCGAAACCTTTGAGATAATCGCGTAGAATGTGCACCGGAGAGACGAGGAAGAAATATTTTGAAATATCTTGAGAAAATTAGGGAGAAAAGCTATTGAATTTCGAGCCTTGCTGCTGCTGAATGGGGAGGGGGCAGCCGAATGGTATTAAGGGTGGGTTTAGGGTTTGAGTTTAGGGTTGATTATAATATTAAGTGCTAATAAGCCCTTAATTAAAAATAATGAGATTAAAAAGAATTTTAGGCCCATTATGCAATAAAATAATCTCATCAAGCCCAAAAACATTGTCGTAAAATATTTCATTTACGTACGTTCTTGAAAATATTGCTCGAATCCTCAAAAAAGTCCCTCGACTTGCTGAATTTTGCGAACCGGTTCGTTGATTAAAAATACATTAACAAGGCCCATTTTCTAAAATAACTCTTCTTTACACCATATATTAAATAATTAAAAATAATAGTTTAATAAAAACAATTTTCCTTAATTGTCTCCGGTCTCCGTTCCTCGTTCGAGCGTGAAATACTACTAAAAGCCTTATATCATGCAATCTTAATGAACCAAGAATTAAACATATAAATTCATGTTAAAATCATGTATTAATGCATTTAAAATAAATTGATTAAAATACATAAGAAATTTGATAACTTGCATGCATGTGGTTCATGTCGACCTTCAAATTTTTGGGACGTTACATTGAGAGTCGAAGTGAAGGTTTTTCAGTGATACATCTCTTGATCACTCATCTGTACGAATGGACATTTTCATGTCTTTACCAATGAAAACATTGTTTACATCACAGATGCTAGTCTCAAGCTCGAGCATTTACCCTTATTTTAGGGGGCTGAAACGAGTAGGAACATATTTAGATCATTCAGTTCACGAGTGATGAATTTCATGATCAACATTGTGAAATTGTCCTCGTGCTACTAAAGTATGTGCAAGGTCTTTTTCTATGCAACTTGCATGGGTATACAAATAAGGAAATGTCATAATTGGATAAAATCATAAAATATTATTAAAATAAAGATTGTTTTACATTAAAATTAATAAACTTCAACACAAGTTGACTTGCTGGGCATATATTTTAACAATCTCTCACTAGCCCTATAGCCAGCTATTCATAGATCTTAGACTCATTTACTCACGATGCTTCTCAAACAACGGTTCTAGCTGGAGCTTCATCAGTGGATCAATAATGTTACTGCAGAGGCGACTCTCTACTGATATATATATTTTTCCCACAATCTCCCAATTTATGTGAAACTTCCTCTGTATATGTTTGGATCATTAATGGGACCTTGACTCCTTTGGTTGCACAACGACACCGGTGTTGTCGCAGTAAACCGAGACTAGATCAACTCCATTAGAAATTACGCCCAACTATTGGACAAAATTCTTCATTCAAATAGTCTGCTTTGTTGCAGCTGATGCAGCTACGAATTTGACCTCATTGGTTAAATCTGTTGTGATGTCTTTCTTGGAACTCTTCTAAGGGATAGAACCACCATTGAGCTTTAATTAAAATTTAGATATTGATTTCAAATCATCTACATCTGATTGGAAGCTAAAATCAGTATAACATTCTAATTTTAATTCATTGCCCCCATATACCATTAACATATTCTTAGTTTTTCTCAAGTACTTGAGAATATTTTTCACGGTTTTATAATACAATGGACCGGGGTTCGACTAATATCTACTTGCAACACTCAGTGCAAAAAAAAAATAAGATCGAGCATATATCATATGATACATAATGATACCAATTGCAAACACATATACAATGCGAGTCATTGTTTCTATTTTGTCATCGTTCTTAGGAAACATAGGCTTGGATAAAGTCACACCATCATATATTGGTAAATATCCTCTTTTGGACTACTCCATAGAGAATCTCTTTAGTATGATAACGATATAAGTGGATTGGGTGAGCCCTAATATCCTCTTTGATATATCTCTATAGATCTCTATTCATAATACATACGATGCTTCACACATCATTCATGGAGAATTTACTTGCTAAAATACTTTAGTTGATTGCAACATCCTACATCGTTCATTCCTAATGACTAGGATGTCATCGACATAGAATACTAGGAATATCACCGCACTTCTACTAACCTTCATGTACACAAAAAGATTCCTCAGAATTCTTAACTAAATTGAAGTTTGCATATGTTATGCTCACTTCCTACTGATGTGAATCTTTTAGGCTGAAACATATAAATATCTTTTTTAATATGACTATTAAGGAACGATGTCTTCACATTTATTTGTCATATTTCATAGTCATATCATCATGCTATGACTAGCAGAATTCTAATAGACTTGAACATTGTTATTATAGAAAAGGTTTCCTCATAGTCAATTCATTGCTTTTGAGTGTATCCTCTTGATACCAATCTAGGCTTGAAGGTCACCACCTTCCTCTTTTTGTAAATCCATTTGCTTTATATGAGAACTATTATCTCAAGTGGATCTATTAAAGACCATATTTGGTTCGAATACATGGAGTCCATCTCGAGTTGCATGACTTCAAAACATTTTGATGAATCGACATTTGATATTTCTTATTTGAAATTTTTTGAATCACATCCAAAAATAAGCTCATCACGGCCCTCTTTAAGAAGCATGATCATCCTCGTAGGTGGCCTTGATACCCTTTCAGATCTCCTAGAAGCTTGTACTTCTTTAATTGATTGTTGGGTTGTGTGTTCATCTATCTGAGGTGTGGGTATTTGTAATGCATGCTTGTTCCTGTGCCTTTATGATGCAATTGTGGACGATCATGTGTCTAAGAAAGCATGAAATCCATTAGAGTCACCGGAAGGACTAATAACCAGATGACGAAGCAAGAAATTTAAGGAAACTCTTCAAGGACTCATGGTGAGCTATAAAAATTGCATATTAATATATTGTCAAAACTCGAAGGGTTCGGAGAGCATGGAAATCAAGTTGGAGATCATTATAATATCATTCAAATGTTAAAGGACCAAGAAGAAAGCATTCATCTGCTCCCCATTCTACAGCAACAACGCGCTATAGCACACTAGGAGTGCCCCCAACGGCCCAAAAGGAGTGCCCCAGCACACAACGCAAATTGTATCACCATTATTATCAAATTTTGATAATTTTTGTGAGTTTTCTCTCAAAACCAAAAAGCTTTGCTTTGTTCTTTGCACTAGTTTAACTACTAAGTTGTCAACAAGAACTGGAATTTTGTTGGCCAAGATCCTTACTCTTTCAGCCATCTTCAAATTTGAGTATGTACCGCAACTAGAATTATGCCTATTTTCATCATGATTGTGATATTCATGCCAACATTCTTCCTCACAAGTAGACATACATTTCTCTTTTTTCCCTTTCTTGAGCTGGGCTTAATGATAAAATATTTATGCACTCTCTATTTTTTTTCTTTGATTTCATGTTCTCTAAATGGACTCTCAATGTGGCACTAATGGCACTATTAGAAACATGAAGAAAATCTCTTAATCATTTCCTCAAACATGTAAAATACATTCATCAATACAAGCGATTGTACCTCCATGGATTGAGTTTAAATCCAATCACAAAGCCTAACATATTCAAGAAAGTTGAATTTAATAACAAACTATAATGCAACGATTGAAGATCAAACAAATGCAAAATCAAACTCCACGAAACAACTTAACGGTAAGTGAATATCCATGTCCAACATAAATATTAATTACGCCCACAACAACTGACCTGTAATTGATGCTAAGCATGGCCAAATAACAAACAAAACATTTACTAAAATCAACAAGTCCACATATGTGTTGTGAAAAAGTAAAAGTTTACGGTAAAAAGTAAAAATCTCAAACTCTTAAAATTATCACACTACACACTTTATAATATTTTTCTCTCAACTCAAGTGTGATTTTCTTCACAAATGAGAGATCTATTTATAGAAAATTTTTACAAATAATCCAAAAATAAAATACATCATTACCTACATCATCACACACTAATTTTCAATATTCAACACCTAATTTTACCTAATTTTCAACATTCAACATTCACATTTTCAACACAAATATTTTTCACATTTTTAAATAAATTTTCAACACTCCCCTTTGTGATGATGATAATAATTATTGTATACATTACGTGTTTTTATACTGCCTCGTTAAAAACCTTACTAGGAAAAACCCATTGGGATAAAAACCATAGTAAGGGAAAAAGAGTGCAGTCACGTAAACTCCCCCTCATGTTGACACGAACAATTCTTCACAAATTTCGTAGATTGCGCATCCCAATATTATATATGTGCTTTCTGAATATTGTCGTAGGAAGTGCCTTTGTGAAGAGATCTGATGAGTTTTCACTTGATTGAATGTGACGAACATCAATACATTTATTCTTCTCAAGCTCCTTGGTGAATGCGAAGAACTTAGGAGGAATATGTTTAGTTCTGTCGCTTTTTATGTATCCTTCTTTCATTTGAGCAACACATGCAGCATTATCTTCATATAGTATCACAGGCTTCTCGTCGAATGATAATCCGCATGAGATTTGGATATGTTGAGTCATTGATTTTAACCACACACATTCACGGCTTGCTTCATGTAGTGCAATAATCTCGGCATGATTTGATGAAGTTGTTACAAGTGTTTGTTTCTGTGAACGCCAAGAAATTGCAGTGCCTCCACGAGTAAATACATATCCAGTTTGAGAACGTGCTTTGTGTGGATCAGATAAGTATCCAGCATCGGCATAACCAATTATACTTGGATTAGCATCTTTTGAATACAAAAGTCCCAAGTCTGTCGTTCCTCGTAGATAACGGAATATATGTTTAATTCCGTTCCAATGTCTCTTTGTTGGATATGTGCTAAATCTTGCCAATAAATTTACGGCAAAAGATATATCAGGCCTTGTACAATTTGTAAGATACATAAGGGCACCGATAGCACTTAGATATGGTACTTCTGGACCAAGAATATCTTCATCATCTTCACATGGACGGAATGGATCCTTTTCTATGTTTAATGATCTAACAACCATTGGAGTACTTAAAGGATTTGATTTGTCCATATTAAAACGTTTAAGGATCTTTTCTGTATAATTTGTCTGGTGAACAAATATTCCACATTCTTTTTGTTCAATTTGTAAACCCAGACAATACTTGGTTTTTCCAAGATCCTTCATTTCAAATTCTTCTTTCAAGTATGACACAACCTCTTGAATTTCCTTAATCGTTCCAATGATGTTTAAATCATCAACATATACAGCAATAATTACGCATCCGGATGTTGTTTTCTTAATGAAAACACAAGGGCATATTGAATTATTTACATATCCCTTTTTCATCAAGCGATCACCTAGCCTATTATACCACATTCTGCCGGATTGCTTCAACCCATATAATGATCTTAGTAATTTCACAGAATAACATTCTCTGAGTTTTGAACTTTGTGCTTCAGACATCTTAAATCCTTCAGGGATTTTCATATATATATTACTATCAAGCGATCCATATAAGTAGGCTGTAACAACATCCATAAGACACATTTCTAAATTTTCAGATACTGCCAAGCTAATCAAATACCGAAACGTAATTGCATCCATCACAGGAGAATACGTTTCTTCATAATCAATTCCAGGCCTTTGAGAAAAACCTTGTGCAACAAGTCGAGCTTTATATCTTACTATTTCATTTTTCTCATTTCGCTTTCGAATAAAAACCCATTTGTATCCAACAGGTTTTACACTTTCAGGTGTAAGGACTATAGGTCCAAAAACATTACGTTTATTTAGCGAATCCAATTCAACCTGGATGGCATCTTTCCATTTTATCCAATCCTGCCGATTTTTACATTCACCAAAAGATTTTGGTTCATGATCTTCATTATCATTTATGATGTCGATTGCCACATTATAAGAAAATATATCATCAATTTCTTCTATATCTTTTCGGTTCCATATTTTTCCAGTATTAATATAATTGATAGAGATTTCATGATTCTCGTCAGTTTGTGGTTCTGACAAAACATTTTCATCATCATGTGTTTCTTCAGGAACATCATTCTCTATTTTGTGATCATTATGTGTTTCTTCAGGAACATCATTCTCTATTTTGTGATCATTGTGTTTCTCTATGAATTTTCTTTTTCGAGGATTTTTATCCTTGGAACCAACTGGCCTTCCACGCTTCAGGCGTTTAATGACATCATGACTATCTTCAATTTGTTTCTTCGGAATTTCAATTCGAGCAGGGGCATTTGCAGCATGTATATATGATTTAGTTACCCCTTTTGTGTCTGCAAATGCATCTGGTATTTGATTTGCTATTCTTTGCAAGTGCACAATTTGCTGTACATCTTTTTCACATTGTTTTGTTCTTGGATCCAGATGTAACAATGATGATACATACCATGTAATTTCTTTTTCGGTATGTTTCTGTTCTCCCCCTAACATTGGGAAGATTTCCTCATTAAAATGACAATCAGCAAAACGTGCTGTGAACACGTCGCCTGTCTGTGGTTCAAGATATCGAATGATCGATGGACTATCATAACCAATATAAATTCCAATCTTTCTTTGAGGTCCCATTTTCTTTCGTTGAGGTGGTGCAATAGGCACATACACCATACATCCAAAAATTCTCAGATGAGAAATGTCTGGTTCTTTACCAAATGCAAGCTGCAATGGGGAGTATTTATGATATGCACTTGGTCTGATGCGAATTAATGAAGCAGCATGTAAAATTGCATGTCCCCATATAGAAATAGGGAGCTTTGTTTTCATAATCATTGGTCTAGCAATCATTTGCAGACGTTTAATCAATGATTCAGCCAATCCATTTTGAGTATGTACATGAGCAACAGGATGCTCAACAATGATTCCCATAGACATACAATAATCATTGAAAGTCTGGGAAGTAAATTCACCAGCATTATCAAGTCTAATTTTCTTGATTGTATAATCGGGAAATTGATTCCTCAATTTTATTATTTGAGCAAGTAATCTTGCAAATGCAACATTTCGAGTTGACAATAAACATACATGTGACCATCTGCTGGAGGCATCAATCAATACCATAAAGTATCTGAATGGTCCACATGGTGGATGGATTGGTCCACAAATATCACCCTGAATACGTTCAAGAAACATTGGTGATTCAGTTTGGATTTTGGCTGGTGATGGTCTTATAATAAGTTTTCCAAGAGAACATGCTTTACATTGAAACTTATTATTCTGAAAGATCTTCTGGTCTTTCAACGGATGACCATGTGTATTTTCTATAATTCTTCGCATCATTGTTGAACCAGGATGTCCTAATCGATCATGCCAATTGGTTAATATTGAAGAATTATCAACTACCATGTTTGATTCAATGGGACTTATATGTGTATAATGCAATCCAGTAGGGAGCATTGGTAGTTTTTCAATCACATATTTCTTTCCTGATTTATATGTGGTAAGACACATATATTTCTCATTCCCTTCATTCATTGTTTGAGTATCATACCCATGAGAGTATATATCATTAAAACTCAACAAATTTCTTTTCGATTGAGGTGAATACAAAGCATCATTAATCAAAAATTTTGTACCATTAGGTAACAAAAATTGTGCTTTACCACAACCTTTAATCAATTCTACAGGACCAGATATTGTATTCACCATTGTTTTTGTTGGTTTTAGTTCCAAGAAATATCTTTTATCTCGGAGGATAGTGTGCGTTGTACCACTATCGGGTATGCAAACTTCAGCTTTGCTCATAGCATTTTCCATATTTGAACTTCAAAAAATATGCAATGAAAAAAAATTAATGACAATACATATTTAAATATAACACATATCATAATTGTACAATAAAACATTATCATATAAATACATGAAAAATAAATTATTGTACATTTATATTCTACCATTATATTGTTCATTTTCAGAGAAATCATTGAAAAAATCTGCAGCATTAATATTGTTCATTTCTATCCCACCAACATATTGATCATTTCCAGAGAAATCATTCATAAAATCAGCAGCATCAAAATGAGTTGAATCACTCAAACGGTCACGTCGCTCAGTGAAGTTGGTCTCTTTTTCTTTCCCATTTATTGATTCTTTATAAAGTTTGCAAAGATGCTCAGGGGCTCGACAAATACGAGACCAATGTCCTGGAGTGCCGCATCTGAAACAAGAACTTTCAAATCTTTTCGAGTGATTTTCATTAACACTCATGTTTTCTTGATGTCTTTTCTGTGGATGGTTTGGGACGTTATTTTGAGATGAGTTATAGAAATAACTATCTCGATTATTTTCAAAACCACGGCCGCGTCCACGACCACGACCACTTCCTCGTCCACGTCCACGTCCACGTCCACGACCTCGACCTCGACCTCGACCAAAACCTTGTCTTTGAATTTGATTTTGGTTTCCAGGTTTAAATTCATTTTTACTTACAGCATTTACTTCTGGAAATGCTGTTGATCCAGTGGGTCGGGACTGATGATTTCTCATTAATAGCTCGTTGTTCTTTTCCGCCACAAGAAGACAGGCGATGAGTTCAGAATATCTCGCAAATCCACGCACTCTATATTGTTGCTGTAGTGTTATATTTGATGCGTGAAACGTGGAAAATGTTTTTTCAAGCATTTCCGATTCTGTAACCTCATGTCCACAAAATTTTAACTGCGAGATTATTCTATACATCGCTGAATTGTAATCACTGACTTTTTTAAAGTCTTGGAATCTTAACATATTCCATTCATCACGGGCGGTCGGAAGTATAACTTCCCTTATATGTTCAAATCTCTCTTTTAATCCTTTCCACAGAGCCATGGGATCTTTTTCGATGAGATATTCACATTTTAAACCTTCATCAAGGTGTCGTCGTAAAAATATTATAGCTTTTGCTTTTTCTTGTGATGAAGATATACCATTTTCTTTAATGGTCTCGCTTAGACCCAATGACTCAAGATGCATTTCTACATCAAGAGTCCATGGCATATAGTTTTTCCCAGTAATATCAAGAGCGATGAATTCGAGCTTTGCCAAGTTTGCCATGGTGGTACTAAAAATTACGATGCATTTTATTAGTTAATGAATATTGCAATACAAAGTAATGGATAAACAACAAGTACAAGTATTCGTAAAAATAAAGAAAACACACGAGGAGGATATTCTCCGATAAATACAAGACTGGTGAGTATGATAACCAAAATAATTAAAAATAACCTCGTGAAAGCCATCTTCTTTTTTTCTTCGAAAATTTGATGAAGAATAATTTTTAGAGAAGAAGAGAAAGTTGGAGTGATTGAATGTATTTGTGAGATTGTATTTATAGAGCAAAAACTAGCCGTTTTGTTACCGTTTATTACCGTTGGTGTATAAGAAAATAAATGTATGTATTTGTATAATTTTATGGTAATAATATGGTGTATATAATATTAGTCATATTTAAATAATTATGTATATCATATCACATTATTATAATTAGGTGTCATAAGTTATTTTTTTTAAAAAACCTTATAGGCTTTTATACTTGTCGTATCCCTTACCGGGAGTGTGGGATGTCGTCTTAACATCCTCCCAGGATTTATAACAAGTTTTTGAAAAAATTATTTTTATTATTTCTAACAATAACATTATATTATATATTACATATATAAACAATAAATAAATAACAGTAAAATAAATATTATTACTTTTGTTACCTTTTTCTTCTGTTCGGAGCTTGGAAAAATATGGAGGACTTTTAGAGCTTCGTGCTGATAACGTGTTGTGAAAAAGTAAAAATTTACGGTAAAAAGTAAAAATCTCAAACTCTCAAAATTATCACACTACACACTTTATAATATTTTTCTCTCAACTCAATTGTGATTTTCTTCACAAATGAGAGATCTATTTATAGAAAATTTTTACAAATAATCCAAAAATAAAATACATCATTACCTACATCATCACACACTAATTTTCAATATTCAACACCTAATTTTACCTAATTTTCAACATTCAACATTCACATTTTCAACACAAATATTTTTCACATTTTTAAATAATTTTTCAACAATATGCATATTTTCATTTTGTCCAAAATTTCAACCAAGAGCCATTATTTGACCAATATGCTCTCTTTACAGTAAAATGACATGTTTCCCACTTTACATTAGACTTTTCACCACTTCATATTTATTTATTCTTCAACCTACTCCCTTTCTCATACAACTTGACACAACAACTATCACCATCACCATTATGTCTACGGTTGAAATCCTTACTTGTTCATGTTAAAAAGACAAATCCTTACTCGTTCACAGACCTTTGAAGCCACACAAGAAGTTCCCTTGTCATTCTTCTTATTTTTCCTTGTACTATGGAGGATTTTATTATGACTTGTTTTGATTTAGCCTAACCCCTTCATTTTATTAAAATAGAATTGCATCAGCCTAGTCTTTTAATATATATTTTTATTCACATCAAAAGAACAACCATAATGTGGTCACTACATAAATGTGATAAAAGTGTCTCTTAAGAATAATTTACAATGTCACCATTAAGTTTCCTAAACAAACATGACTTAAAAAATATGGTAGCTACCAACATATACTTGTGTTGACATACCAACCCACCAACACAATATACTCAAAGAAGAAAACTTTCATTTGTGGTTAATAAAGCTCTATAATGTTGTAGCATATCACTAGCAGTACATTGACATTCAAAGGAAACATATTACTAAAATTTAGGATATAAAATAATGTGGTTAACTATCTCATTTTGTTCATCTTCCACCTCAAACTCTTGTATAGGTTGCCTAGTCAGGGGATCCTCGATACCTTGAGAAATTCCTTTTGGAAAATGGTGATCCCTTATTTGTTTCATGTAGATTTCTCTGGAAAAGCTTGATCTCGCAACCCTAGAACTAGTGATCCTCCATATATTGTTGGTTCACCGACCCTCAAAGCCCAAGATTCCCGAGGATACA
The DNA here is from genome assembly GCF_012295235.1 of Primulina huaijiensis. Classification (NCBI taxonomy): domain Eukaryota; kingdom Viridiplantae; phylum Streptophyta; class Magnoliopsida; order Lamiales; family Gesneriaceae; genus Primulina; species Primulina huaijiensis. The sequence goes on from NC_133318.1 coordinate 14,164,603, forward strand.
ACCAATTCCTTTGGCTTTATGGCTAATGATTCTCGTGGATATGGATGATTCCCTGACTTTGTGTTAGATGATCTGTGATGGTGTGACTAGTTCCTCGACCTCGAGACCATGGATCTTTGGCCATACAAAGCGTTTCTAATATTGAATGATGCATACCTCCTACAGTGGAGTTCTTTTTTCCATGATACTTTGCTTAAAAAAATGCAATCCATGGGTATCCGACATATTTTTATGGCTCATCTAAGGCTGCCAAATATATTTTCTTGTTTATCTTTTATTTTGTCACAGGGAAGGGCAAGTAAATCTAATCTGTCAATGTTAATAAAGGTGACCAATGAAAAATGATGTTCACTCAAACAATGCTCTTTTTCATTTAATTTTACAGCTTGTGAACATATGAAGGATTTTAAAGGATATGATGCCCCCGGTATTACTTCCAGCACTTGATTTGGCTATCTTATGAACTTATATCCTCGATTATTACAGGCTGCATTTTTGGAGTGATCACCTCAAACACCTCGCTCGAAATTTAAGTGATCATGTAACGTCCCAAAATTTGAAGGTCCACGTGAACCTAATGCATGCAAGTTATCAAATTTCTTATGTATTTTAATTAATTATTTTAATGCATTAAATGCATGATTGTGAAATGAATATGTGTTTTTATGACATGGTTAATTAAGATTGCATGTTATAAGGCTTTTAGTAGTATTTCACGCTCGAACGAGGAACGAAGACCGATGATAGTTAAGGAAAAATATTTTTATTAATTAATTATTTAATATATGGTGTACATAAGTGTCAATTTCGAAAATAGGCCTTGTTATTACTCAATGAGTCATATTTTAAACCGGTATGCAATTTTAGCAAGACGAAGAACTTTTTGAGGGTTCAAGCAATATTTTCAAAAACGTCCCTAAACGAAATATTTTACGGGAGTGTTTTTGGGCTTAATGAGACTAATTTAATATATAATGGGCCTAAAATCCTACTTAACCTTATTGTTTTTAATTAAGGGCCCATTATACACTAATTATTATAATTAACCCTACCTCTCAAAACCCTAAACACTCCACCCCACATTCGGCCACCCCTCTCATAGTTTTCCAGCAGCCTTTTTCGAAAAGTTCAGCAGCCATTCTCCTTGGCTTTTCTCAAAGTTTTTCGAAAAAAATCTCTTCTCCGTCCCTCCGGTGTCCGTTCTACGTGATTACATTGAGGTTTTCGAGTGTAAATACGCAAAGGTACACCCTATACCTCGTTTTTCTCATCATTCACATAAATATATGTCTATATGTGTGTTCATGCATGAGCATCATCGAATTTATCATGTTATGTGCATGTGGAACGAATTTTCATGGAATATACTTCACCCTTCTTCATGAACACTCACGTTTTTGTCTTGTCCGAAGGGGGCTGCTAGGCTTTGGCATGGGAGAGATTATTTGAAACAAGTTTTCATGGTGTCAAGTGGTAAAATTCAGATCAGATCAAGTCCAGGTGAGAGGTTCGATCAGTTGGGTCGTGTGATGCATATATCTGCTAGATCGGGTGGAAAGGGAATAGCAGCCATGTAGGGTTCGTTCCAGGTGCTAGTTTAGTTCATGATTGGTCCGTGCCAGGGCTTGGGATGGTCTTTGGTTGGCTGGTAGTGAGACAAGGCGTGGATCAAAGCTTGATGGCAAGCTAGGTCAAGATTGTGGCTAGTTCGAGCACTTCTTGATGAACTGAGTGATCCGCGTGCATGGGGCTGTAGGAATGAGTAGGGTTGGTCCAGGAGGGAGTCCATGACTTGATCTTTGTCTTAGGATAGTTGGTTAAGGGTTGGTCACGTTGGTTTTTAGACGAGGATCGAGATTTGGAGTTAGTGCATTGCTAGGGTTTCGGTGCATGAGTGCATAAATTTCCATCAAAGTGTCAGCGGCTTAAGAGGGTCTTAATTGGTCTGAGTTAGGTTGTTTAGGGGTTGGTAGGGTGTGAATAAGTCATGGTTTAAATTTGGGATAGTTTGGTTAAGTTTCGGGTTTATTCGAGTTAAAACCGGGACCTCGGTCTAAATTTTAAAACGAATCGTAAAAGTTACTGCATGTGCTCGAGTTTACGTCTAGGAAATGGTTATAAATATGTTTTGAGGTGTTCATATAAGTTTGGTTGGTTTCTGGTCGAAAGTTTGAGGGCTAGAGGTAAAATGGTCGATTAGGGTTTCTAGGGGCAAAATGATCATTTTGCACACGAGCCGAGTTAGCAATCCTGGCAGCGCCTTGATTACAAAATTACATGTTTTAAACTGTATATGTTTAATAGGAACATGAATTTTTATGAAAATAGGGAAAACACGTTGCATGCTTGGTTTTAAGAAAATGTACGTATACGCATGAATTTTATAAGTGATGAATACGATGACATGTTTTGAAGGAAAGGAGTTGGTTGTGACTAATATGAAAACGAACACGAACACGAACATGTAAGGCCATGGCTCAGTGGATTGGTAAAACCTTCTCTGATGTCTCCACCGTCGGGTACCGCGGTTATACGTATATGGATCCATTGTATTAGAACTGATACGAAAGTCACGACTAATGATCTGAATTCAATGAAATAAAATGAACATGTATATGTTAATATGATGAGATATGTTATGGATATGTTTCTGCTTTGTCATGTTATGTTTAAGTTCATGCTTTTAAGATCATGAAATGTATTTTAATTAACGTACTTTTCACTGTTGCATGTTATGTATATGTATTTGTTATAACGGTTCAGGTGTGTTAAGTATTTAGACTCACTATGTGTGATTGATGCATGTGAGTATGATGAGGTAGAGACTGGAGGCGCCTAAGTCTGAGTAGGCGGAGCTGGGAGTGCGCACGATAACCCGAGGACTTTACGTTTTTCCGCACTTTATGTTTAAGAGTCAGGGGTTGTGGGGACCCGGACGCTAATCATCTTCTTAATCATTCTCTGGGAATACTTGGATCAATTAATTATGCTGGGTTTAAATTTTTTTTTTTATACAAATATAAATGCGGAACATATGATAATCCATCCTATATAAACATTCGGAGTAAAAGTACAAGTCTTGTACTAAATACATTCATATGAATCTAGGGTTCAACAACTATACATCAAGTGCTGAAACCAACTCTACAGCAAGGTCCGGAATCACCACTCTAGTCTCGATCTCTTATCCTCGTCTCGACCCTGATCCTGTCCCACCTGTTGTCGTGCACACATACAGACACAACAACAGCCGAATAACTCTGGTGAGAAACATATCCCAGTATAAAACAATGAAACATGCATTTAATATACACATATATAAAAGCATGAACATTTATAAAACATGAATCGTAATCTACAAAACATAAATCAATACAAGTCGGTAAATCAACCTCTTGACTCGACTCATCAAATCTAGGGCTCCCGGTTGAATAAGAACGCAACAATTCACCTACTCTCCACAGCTAGATGGTGGTACGTTCTTATTCCCAGACTTTGGTACTCTATATCGAATATCTGCAATAGAAGCCGATCTGCTCCTAAGCATATCGATGTAAACCAATGTCCAGTGACCTGGCACCTCTGCCAGCTTGGCACCTCTGCCAAGGACTCTCTAATTCAAACTCAATCATCCAATCCATTCTTTCTATAAATCAATAGAACAAGCATATAAATGCCATGAATTCAAATATCTGAAACAATAGCAAATAAGTATGTGATTTTAGGGAAACTCAAGTCATATCTGACTCGAGTTATCAATCCCGATCTAACATTGATTTATACCTTTCGTTGCTCAGTTGAAACCGTTGTTTCTTCTTCTATCGGTTTCAAAGGAAGTCTCGATGCCGATGCTGTCAATACCAATCTGAAATGACAATGTCGAGTAGCACAATATCAATATATCATTCCATGTAAGACATGTAAGGCTCAATAGTCACTCTCGGTATATTTTGACAGTATAACGGTGTCATTTCGATATACCGACAACTCAATCATCAATCGAGTCAATATCACAACATCATATAAATCTCATAACATCAATTTGTATCATAATCTGATACCAAATCCGTATAATCTCAACCAAATCAATTCTGAAAAATCATAACAATTTCATACGGTATCCGTTCTTCGATCCAGTTTCGATTATACAATGGCTAATATCTCACGAACACCATATATCAATCATATCTTAATCCTTCACTATCATATTTTCAAATCGTATCAAAACATAATAAAACTTACGTCCTTGTGTAGCCTTTTTCGAGAAGATCACGGTGCTGGGCTCGGATCGACAATCAGACGGGCGGATCTTGCGTAAATTAAAATCTAGTACATGAAGAAACTCAACCCTTCCCTGGAGCTTTTCCTCGGTTCTGTTGAAGTGGCTGAATGACATGAAGAGTTTAGTATATAACTCATGCATGCCCAAGGACATGTGGCTTCATCTTTCAGCAGCACGTCTCGTGCATATACGCGACCTTCCTCGGCGCATATGCGCGAGACCTACTGTCTCGGCACTTGTCAAGTTCACTAGCTCGCGCATATGCGCGAGGTTCTCTGCCTGCCTCGCGCATATGCGCGCCTCATGCCGCGCATATGCGCGAGGTGTTCTGTCCTCGCACATCACATATCACATGCCAACTCAAATCATGTCTCGGAGTGGTCTTTCTATAAGCACATCAATGCATATGCAATAATCTCTGATTATCATAATAAAAATCTCAGGCATTACAGGGGTGAAACATTATGTTATACATTTTGCATCTTTTTATACGTTGACGAATTTGACAGGCTTTTGAATGTTGTATTTGAGTTCCTTTAAAACTGTGTTCTATGGATTTGATGATGTTAGATTATTTAACTGCAGTATTTTAATTCAGTGGTTGAGTGAATTTTTAAAATGCATGATTGACTGCTTTTATTGCATGCTTGTGTTTGAGTATTTTCGAAAATATCTTACAAAAAAAAATTATAGTAGTATTTTTAGTAGTAGACGTCACAGATCAGGCGATGAGTTTCACTAGTTTGTAAATTCTTAGAGATTTTCCTTGTTTCACAACCTGTTTATTTGGGTAGAGAGAATTGATTTGGCTTACCCGAGAAAATTTTTGAGCATCTAAAATCTCTGTCACAATTTTCTTCATAGTTATGATAATCATGTCCTCCATCTCCTCAAACTTTTCATCGATTATTACATTAAAATGATTTATCACTTTCTAGATTGGTTTTTTTTTTTAAAAAAATAATTTAATTTTTAAAAATAATTTCAAAAATAATTTTTTTAAAACAAGGTTTGCAACAATACCTCAATCCGTGCTTACGAAGCACGGACGGTGCTCCACGTGAGCAGCGTCCGTGCTTCGTAAGCATGGACGGTGCTCCACGTCTGCGCGGAATATTTTAGCGACGGAATATATATCAAAACTGTCGCTAAAATTGAATCAGCGACGGTTCAAATACCGTCGCTAAAATTGATTCAGCGACGGTTCAAAAATCGTCGCTAAGTTAACCGTCGCTGATTCCATTTCAGCGACGGTACAAAAACCGTCGCTATGCTGAAATTTTGATATGAATATTAACGGCGTGCATAATAGTATTAACAGCGTGCATATGTACGCCGCGGATAATTTTGAACTTTCAACGGCTTGTATCTTTGCAGCATGCAATGTGCGCTGCGGAAAAAGAATTTGTGCGCTGCGAAAAACCATTTTTGTTATAGTGAAGTCAGAGAAAAAAAACAGACAAGAAATTCATCACGAAATAAGTTTTTTCAGGAACCTCTACTATTCAACCTGGTTTTTTCAGTGATTCAGGGATGACTGACTTTGGTTTGTTTGGCCAGCAAGATTTTCGACCAAGACATTGCATGCTGCAAAGATGCAAGTCGTTGAAAGTTCAAGATTATCCGCTGCGTACATGTGCACGCTGTTAATACTATTATTCCCGGCGTGCATATGCACGCTGTTAATACAATTATTTGTAGCGTGCAATGTACGCCGTTAATATTCATTCCAAAATTTCAGCATAGCAACGATTTTTTAACCGTCGCTAAAATTAGCGACGATTTTTGTACCGTCGCTGATTCCATTTCAACGACGGTTTAAAACGTATCGACGATTTTTGAACCGTCGCGGAATCAATTAGCTGATTCAATTTTAGCGACGGTTTTGATATATATTCCATCGCTAAAATATTCTGCGCGGACGTGGAGCAGCGTCCGTACTTCGTAAGCACGGATTGAGGTATTGTTGCAAACCCTTTTTTTAAAATTATTTTTGAAACTAATTTTAAAAATTAAATTATTTCTTAAAAAAAAAACCCTTTCTAGACTAATCCTCCTACATATTTTCCATGATCCTTCTGCTCTGGATGTAATCTCCCAACCAGTGGAGGCGTGAAGCACCAGTTTCATTCATGTCTGCATTTTTTCTTTTTGAAGGTTTTTTTGAGTCCACTGGACATGTCAAAACTTTTTTGACACAAGTTTTTGAAAATGCAAGCATGCTAGGTTTCAGAATGACACCAATCAGAAAGAAAAGAAAAATAAAATCTGACTTCTACTTGAAAAGATTTGAATCCCTGGATAGGCCGTTAGTTCTAGCCTTACCAGATTTAGACGCAAAATAAATAAAAGTTTAACAAAAGAAATAACAAGATATCAATTCCACAATAACTCAATGAATCCATATAAAATTTCAAATTTCTTTATTTGGAATTATTCGGCCTATTGTATTATTTTTAGGCCCAGGAGTTAAAGTTGCTTGTTATTCTTTGGTAGAGTTGGTTTATATATGTTACAGTTCGATAACATATGACGATAACATATAAATTACGTTTTAAACATAATTATGTGTAGTTGTGATTGTTTATGTGATTTCTTGATTGTTTTGAGTTGTTAAATACCTTGTTGACCTAAATGTTCAATTATTTGACATATTTTATGACATTTAGTATAAGTCATATTGTTATGACATACATCTTGAGCCCTATTGTTATTGTTAATCTGTTATTCTTGTTCATTGTTATTCAGCACTTGTTTTATATTTCGGGATCATAGTGTGACTGATAGGCTATTACTTGTACATCTGAGAGTGTAGATACAATTGAGCAATCATATTATTAGTGTAGCCTTCGAGGTGTGCGCTATGATTGTGTCATCTAGTTATGTTTCGTTGTGTCATCTTGTTGTATAGTTACAACTGTATGGAGGCTAAGTCGTGGGCTTTGTTTAGCACAACATGACATACCTCACATACTTGACATGACGATTTAGCTGCATCACGATGTGACTCTCCTGTGTGTTGTTGCTCGAGCAGTATTCTTGTTGATATCTTATCGTTCGTTTGGCTCCAGTTATCTCGTTGTCATTGAGCAATGTTCATGTATTGCATACCTCATTACCTCGTTACCTCATTTTTATATATGTTTATGCATGGTTTATAATTTTCTTTGTTGTTGTTTAGTTGTTTTATACTGGAGACTGACCTTTTTTTTGGGGGGCTGCCGTGGATGCTTTGTGGCATCATGGCAGAACATTCAGGTACTTTTGATTAAAGTTCCAGAGGTTCTGCCAATGGAGGCAAAAGAATGACAGTTTGTAATTATATTAGTCAGAGTCTCCCAGTTATATANCTTTGTATGTTATTTGTGAGCTGTTATTGTTATGTGGATTTAGTTTAAGTCGTTTTGTGCCTTGTCGACTTTATTTGAATTGTTTGATGTTTGTTGTTGGTTTGTGTTTAGTTGGAACTTGTATGTGATTGTTTATGAATTCAACAAAGTTGTCCTTGATTCATTTTTATTTTACATGTATTTTAAATTTTTTGTATGTCCTATTTACGGGGAGGTGATGCCGAAATTTTTTACAAGCTCAAGATCCATTTTAAATTGTTTTTAAAAGTATTTTCCACTTTAAATTCAAATTAAATTAATTATTGATTGATAATTAACATTATTTAGAGTAACCGAGCTTCACATCAATATAAAATTCAATTATACTGTTTCGAACAATATTAAACTTATATACAACTTGAATTGAACAAACAAAATGAAAGGATTGTATTTAAATATTAGAAGTTTAGAAAGAAAGCTATTGCAAGCAAAATACATGATATTGGAAAACGTAACACCACTTAAATTTGAATATTTGTAGAGAGTTTGCTGAAATTTTGTTAATGATTGGAGTTGATCGATGATTGTTTATTTCCTCTTCATCTATATTCAAATTATTAACAATAATCGATCATCCCACTTCCGATCGTGGTAAATTGTCCGCCTACAAAAGCATATGGACCAAACTTTCAAATGCAACGATCAACTTTATTCTTTTATTAGGCTCATGATTTATTAATTTATTTGGGCCAACAATATTATTATTTTGTGGCCGACTATGACCCATTTAATTATTTTAACATTTCATATAAAAATTTAATTTTTTTCAAGTTGAGACATAATATTATTATAATTGAGTGATGAAACCGAGATGTTGTCCCAAACTTAGGACCTTGATACCAGATGAGCTACAATTCATCAGTAAAAAAAGTTATTATTTCAAAATATATTATATGTAAAACGATCGATTAAAATTTTACGATTTTTAAATTTTAAAAACTGAAAACCAAAATTACCTAAATATTAAACCATAACCTACCAAAAAAATCAATCCATATAAATCAAAATTTACCGTCCGATCATTTTTTTCGATTTAAATCATTTAATGAACACCCTTTGAAAACACTAGACGAGGTGGAATAAATAACCCTATATCTTGTTAATCATCCCAAGTAAACGCAACCTTGAATGTGAAAAATTGCATTTTTTTATCCTTAATTTGTATTTTTTTAATTTTAGTTATGTTATTAGTCAATTCGCAGTATTAGTGCAGTAACTTATATTCTTTCCCTCTCATTTAGATCTTTTTTCTTCAAAATTGAAATTGGCTACTGAAAATTGGCTAGCTAACGATCGAACATACCAAGTTAGAAAATAAAATAGGAGATTTTGGTGGGAAAATATCTTGTGTGGTTTTTTTTCTTTTAATTCCACCTAAGTAAATAAAATAATAAAAAAACCAAAATCAATAAAAAGTAATACTCTTAGCATAAAAAGTAATACTTTTTTTATGAATGATTCAAATAAGAGATCCGTCTCACAAAATACGACCCGTAAGATCGTCTCACATAAGTTTTTGACATTTGAAATATGCGTGAACTTTGATTTTTAATTTTTAATTTTATTTGATTATTTGTTTTTTTCCCTAAAAAATCAGAGATATTGCTTTCTACCAAAAAACCAAAATCTCCGAATGCAATTTAGGGGGGGTGTATTCATTCTATACTTTCAAAGACTTTTAATGACTTTTTTAAAATGATGGACTTTTGTGGAGTTGATGGATTTTTATTGACTTTTATGGAATCTCTTAGAATTGTAAAACAAATTTCATAGACTCTTATAGACTTTTTTTCAATATTTTTGTAGACTTTTGTAAACTTTTTCATAGAATTATGTGAATTTTGTAGTTTATAATTGTGATTTATTTTTTATTAATTTTTTTAAAATAATTATTGGACATAGATAACCTCTTCAATTTTAAATTATTTTTTTTATTTATGAATGTAAATGAATTTTACTTACTTAAAAGTTAAATCAATTTAATTTGTGAAAAACGACAAATGAACTATCCAATTTATTGAAATCAAAATTTCAATTCTTTATGTCAATTCAACATATTAATGAACAATATTTTTATAAGTTCATAATAAAATTTTATTAAAAGAACACTCAAAATAATGAGTAGCCTTTTATAAAAAAAATCTAATCATTACTGACAATTTGATCAACATTGTTCTACATTCCATTGGCTATGGTATCCCTCCATGCATTAGCATTTGCTCGTTGTTGTTTTTGAGTATTAAATAACTGATCAAAGTCGTCACCTTCATAAACTTGTGCTGATGAAGACAATTGAGCTTCATTATATAGTTCAATTTGAAATTCATCAAATTGACACTTCTTTCAAAGAAAATTGTGTAATATAGCACATGCCAATACAAGCCCTGTTAGGGGTGAGAAAAAATACCGAATTTTCGGTATACCGAGATTACCGTAACAAAAAAATATTGAATTTACCGAATTTTAAGTATACCGAAGATTTCGGTACAGTACGGTAACAATACCGAATTTTTCGGTACGGTAACGATATCCAATTTGAAAATTTTGGTATATAACGAAATAACGGAAAAATATACAAAAATTTTAAAATATATAATATTTTAAAACAATAAATTATAATTTTTTTTAAAATGTAAGATTTTTTTGGTTCGGTATACCGAAATTTTGGTATAGTATCGGTATGAATTTGCTTATACAATAATTTAAGATATAGATTAACTAAAATTAAAGAAAATAATTAAAAATAAAATGTTATATAATAATTAATAAAAAATTTAATTTTAATTATGTTTTAAAAAAGTACAAATAAAAAGAAAAATAAATAGATGAGAAAAGAATGAAAGTTTGTATTGAGTATGTGAATTTAGGAGATTTCTCAATTAAGTACATACAAATCTTTAGGTTGAATCAAAGACTTTTGTTGACATTTTATTGTTGTTCCATAGGCTATAATTCTTGTACTTAATAGAATTCCATAGAGTCATTAAAAGTCTATTGACATTTTGAATACCTATAGACTTTTGTAGAGTTTTTAAAAGTTAAGTTTGAATACCACAAGACTTTTTAAAATTCTACAAAAGTTTTCATTGAATACCACTAAACTTTTATGCGGTATATAAAAATCTAGATTGAATACCACAGTATTTTTAACTTCATAAAAATCATCTATAACCAATACAATACTTTATAACCAATACAATACTTTAGATTCCGTGATCAAAACATATTTTCCCAGATTGAAATTTGTAGTAGCCAAGTGCGTGGTCCGCTAGGTTAAAATTAAATCAAAACTTGATCTAACCCATCGAAATGATTCCGGCTCTTGACCAGTAGAGCCAGTTCTGGGGGGCGACGATCTCTACTTCAATCCAATCCCCTCAATTAAAAGAGTTGAGTGATTCAACAGAAGGGTGATGGATCCTGAACAGACGTTTATAAGGGTGCAGGAGAGATTTTCAGAGATGCTGACCCCCAAAATACGAGTCACGCTCGAGTATTTCTTCTTGTTCTTGGCCATTACCCTCTTCTGTATTCTTGTTGTCATGCACGCCAATTATGTTCAACAGGTACTTGCTTTCTTCGTCAATCTATTTTAAATCGGATTTCATTTTTGTGATTCTGATGTGATTATTGTTATTATCATGTTGAAGCCTGGTTGTTCAAGTGAGCTTTCCAATATCGAATTGTCCGAGGCCCAGCTTATTCACATTAGGGTATGGAGGCGATTTCTCTCGCGGTTACTTTCTATTTTCTTTTCTTCTCGATTTTTTTATTTGCTAAATTTTGTGTTTGATGCGACACAATGCTGTTATGTGCATACATATTGATATTTTTTCCTGGATAACTCGATTGTGATCGTGTATGCGCTGCTAGGTGGAACGGTTTATAGCCAATATTGGTAGTGGATTTTGTGTCTTTTTTTGCATTTTTCTGATCAAATTTCTATATGAGGCCGATGTTGACGCGGCTTCTGTTCTCTGATGCAGATAGCTAGTGCAGGACTGTGGTCACATGATGAGTCCATGTATGAAGCGGCGAACATTCGTGAAGCCGAATTGAATTCTAAAATGCAAAATCCTACCGAAGTTGATGGAAATGGACAATCTTGGTTGAGTTGGATAAGTTCTGATATGAGGGGGAAATCTGCATTAAAATATTGGAAGACTGATGACGGTATGGAATCTGAAAGAGAATTTGCTGTCAGCAGTGAGAGCTTTAAACCCGCAGATGATGATGGGCCTATGACAATTAGTAAAGATGCGGCACCTATTAGGTTCTTTAGTTCTCCTAAAGAATCACTTAAAGCAGCAATAATTCGTCAAGCCAAAAAGTGGCATGGTCGCTTATCTTTCCTTTTGAGATTGGCAAAGAAAATTCTTGGAGGTTTATGGGTGAGAACACAATGATATATGAGTTTGCTGCAGTGCGTTTGTTTATTTATTTGTTCTTTAGTTCATAATGTTTTCATTATTTTGTTGTTGATAAACATCTGTAGAATTCCCAGAGTAGGGCTTGCATGGGTGACTTGCACACAAAACTTCCAAATGGTAGTTGACGTAAAACTTCCCGATTTTGTCATATGTCAGGGCTTAAGATTAACTTGAAAAAAAGTGCTCTGTTGGGCCTTAATTGTGAAGAAGAAGTGGAAATATGGATGGGAAATTGGCCCATTAGATTTTCGGGGGTTTCACTAGGCAGAAATCCATTGAAAATCTCGTTTTGGGAACTTGTTTTGTCTAAGATGTCGAAGAAGGTAGTGAGTTGGAAGAAAACATTTTTGTCTAGAGGGGGTAGATCGACCTTGATCTCAGCAGTGCTTAATGCTTTGCAATGTACTTCGCGTCTTTTTTTAGGATTCCACGCGGTATTGCGGAGGTCATGGAGGAGATTATAAGGGATTTTTTATGGGATGAAGCTGATGGGGATTTACATTGTCACTTTGTTGCGTTGGAACAGGTTTGTAAACCGAAGGATAGAGGGAGCCTGTGTATTGGGAACATTTATCTGAGAAATAGGGTACTTTTGGGGAAATGGTGTTCGAGATTTCTTTCTGAAAGAGATTCGGTGTGGACTAAGGTTATATGGAGCAAATAAGATTTAAAGGATAATATGGATGGGATGTGGGCTTAGCAAGAAATGTTATATGCAGAAGCCCATGTAAGTTTATCTCTAGAATCTACCCGACTTTTCATCAGTCAGTGAGGGTAGTGCTTAAAGGGGGTAATATTATCAGGTTTTGGGAGGACAAGTGGTGGGGGATTCTTCTTTTAAGGATCTTTACCTTTCATTGTTTTAGATATCATCAGTTCATAACAAGCCTATTTCTCATTTTTTTCAGTTGGATCATTCATCCTCTTCGTCCTTTATATCTTGGGATTTGCATTTTCGGCGAGACATGAGGGATAAGAGTGAACGAGTTGAGCTTTTTGTTAGGAACCTTAGAGAGAGTTAGGTTGGTTGAGGGGTTGCTGGTACTAGAATTTTGATTGGGGATCCTTCATGGATTTTTTCAGTCAAGGCTTTCAACGAATCTTTCTTTCCACTCAGTGATTTTTCTTGCTTCTCTCTTTTTCATGTAATTTGGAAAGTGTCGATCGTATCTAAGTTTCAAGTTTTTTCGTGGATTGCGGTGCTGGAAAAGTTATCTACTTGTGAGATGATGCTAAAAAGGTGCCCTACTTGTTCTCTTTGCCCGAGTTGGTGCATTTTGCGTCGGCAAGAGGTGGAGACCTAGGACAATATTTTTATTCATTGCCCTTTCACGAGACGTCTTTGTTTTAGAGCATTGCAGGAGTTGGGTTTGGTCTGGGTAGTTCCGATGTCAACGAAGGAGTTATTTGCTGCAGATTTGGGACGCATCCTAGGCAGGAGGGGTATATTATTTTGGTTGGTGCCACGGTGGTCGTTCATTTTATTTTTTGGTCAGTTTGGTTGGAGAGTAATAGAAAAGTTTTTGACAATATAGAATAGTTTTTTGAAGAGTTGTGACACAAGATTAAGATTCGCGCTTTTATCTGAATTAGGAAGCACGAGGATTTAAGACATTCGCAGTTTCAGATTTAATCAGGGATTGAAGTTATATATATTGTTAACATGATTCGAGCTTTTGTTTTTTAGTGTGCGGACCTCTTGTCCTCCATTTGTAATTATTGTTTTTATTATATAATATATTATAGTTTCCTATAAAAAAAATAAACTATGGAACTCAAGATTTTGCAGTATATGGCCTTGGCTGAGTGTTTCCAGAGATTGGAACCTCAAATCAATTTAGGCATGAAAATAAATCTTGAGAGTGATGTTATCACGATTCGGATTACCAAACTAAAATCTCTGTCATGTCTCCGCTGCCTTTGAGGATTTGTGGTTATGTTTTTGGAAACCATTTTTTGTTTGCTCTTGGGTTATCTTGTGTGTTTTATTTTTTATTATCATGATTTCTTTGCGTATTAAAAGATTACAAGTTGTACATTATAATGTATTGACATCATGAATCTTTTTTTTTGTAATTACTGCTTGATGATACATACTATCCCCTAATGTTTTCAAACAATATTTGATGTGATTTTGTTCAAACGCTGATCGTTGAAAACTACTCATTTTATAGTTGTTGAAAATGAAGAAAATGCTGCTAGTGGTTGAGAAATCTTTTTTCCCACCTCTTTTCCTTATTGGAGAATAGAAAGAAAGCTGAATTGAATATGATTTGTAGTTATTGAACTATTTACCGCTGGTCTCTTGTATTTCGGAATACATAAAATTTCTTATTATTTAAAGCTTTATTTCGATGCAGGATATTGCTGGTATAAATTTGAGTTTTGATACTCCCAAGTGCCTAAAAATTTTGCATTTGGACGGTCTCAACTCCTATGCAGGTTGGTATCATATCTTCTGATTCAGTTATGAACTATTCATTGACATGGTTTATGTTGATGGATATACAAATGTTAACAGTTTTGGCTTGTCATCCATAGATATCACTTTTTAAATTTGGTTGGATGAATACAGAAATAGTTGCTGAAAGCTGCTACTTTCATTGCGTTTGTTTGCTAAAGAAACAAGCTGAGTTTTCCTGTTGGCGTGTCTTTAATAGGTCAGGCTATTAGTTAGGCAAATTTCTGTTTATCCCGGATTGGGTGCAAACTGGGTGATGGTTGTAGATTAAGATACTGTGGGAATATTGAGGTTGACGCAACGATTCCTTTGTGAGATTCCCAATGGCTTTCAATTGTCTTTTTAACCCAATGTTTTAATCTGAAATTTCTTCAAGGTTGAAGATTATTTGGTCATTTGTGGACTCTCCATGTTAGGGGAGAGGTCACACGTAGGGAGGAGGAGCAAACAGAGGCTCTTTCAATTATCTGTACGTTTGAAAGGCAGATAAATCAAGAAAAAAATTGTTATTAGCAACCACTCCGATGATAAGGAGAGAATGAATAGTCAAATTTTAATAAAAAGCACAAGGAGATGTGAATGATCTGAAACTTTGATGTTTAAATAAAAAATTTGTGCCATTGCCATATCTCAAAACGAAAGATGAAGTGTAAATGAAACATCTACAACTGTAGCAAGAGTATGCATTAATGCTCTTTATTTTCAGCAATGGGTATTTTTCCTTGTAAGAAAAAAGAAATAATTTTGATTTGTGACTTGTAGCGGAGAAATTTTTTTGGTGGTTCTAGATTGAACATTGCTTCAGAAAATGTTACCTCGTAAACTTTCCATCAAATAAAATCTGATGAGTGTACGATAATATTGTTGATTTCAGTACTTGTCTCCAAATCCTCATGTTTAAAGAAATCCTCATCTTAATCAGGATTTAGGTGTAAAATATTCGCTTCAAGAAAAATCACCGGATGTAAAATCTATGCTTATAGAGATGATAACCTTTATAAGAAAACTTGGAATAGTTCTTCCATTTTATTATATTTTCCCCCAGTTTCTGAAACCGAAGGGTAGACCCAAATTTGGCTGCAGCTTTGTCAAAATATTCTGAATGGAATTTTTTATAGTATACATGTATCTCTTACATATAATCTTAGATTGTGCTTGATGCCAATATCTCAGTACAGTGGCTTGAAATGAGAAGCAAAGCATTCGAACCTGCTTATTTATATACCATGGAAAAGGTAAGGTATACTTTTTTGTTACTTTGGCCTTTTGTTGCCTCCCTTTTTAGCATTTAGATATTTCAAGTTTCTTAAAGAAATGTTTTTTTGCATTGAACTAAAAATGCTGGTGTCTATTATTCGGCTATCGTTGATGTGGTAGGTTTTTGGTTTAGGGTTATTTCTTCTTGCCTGAGGAAGCTAGGTCAAAGCATAACATCCGTACCATCAACATCAGCATTTCAGCTCATCACAGTTGTTTTGGAAACCGGTAATATTATCGCCTCCCTTCCTAGCTCAGTTATGTGGATTTTATTACAGGATCTTGTTGAATTACATAATGAAAAGTGACCGAAATGAAGAAACTCAATTTTATGTTTGATTAAAGTTTTTAATTGGTCACAAATCAATGAGTATGTATCGCCTTTCATTATTTTCATTCCTTTACCATGTCACATACCCACCTAGAAACATAATTATGCATTACCCAATTAATGCGCTATCCTTGATTTGGTAGTTACATGCATTTATATTTGCATACTGATTTTGTCATATTTTTCCAGTTAATCTCATCCTCAAATTAATTTGTTTCACTTCCATATCCTGCCCCCGCTGAGTTTGACAAGTTCCATAAAAGGACTAATATGATGACACTTACCTTTTATATTTATATTAGTTGTAACATGTTTTTAATAATCTTTTTTGTCCAGATGGCAGCAGCTACTAATAAACAGACTTGTAGGATACGACACTATTCTAATTAATAGCTTGTTGAATTCTCCCGGCGAAGGTATCTAGAACTTCCCTAGATTAGAACTTCTCTAGATTCAATTGCGTATATAAAAATATTTGGTTAAAAGTTTTTTCTTTTCAAACCTGTGTTGACAATTGCACACGCATTGCTTTTTCATCGATGATCAATCCTGAGGAATGTCTAATTGCCCTTCTCTTTCCATGGTAAACTGAGCCCTGGTGACATTCTATTATTTGATGTCTTGGATTTCTTTTAATAACTGTGAAAATCAGCTTATATGTTGAGCTATTGCACCATGATGCTAAATGCTTCTGTATTTACTTTGCACACAATTATTCTACAACCTCAATCAATATGACCAACGTTCGACACCTTTTGAAGTTTATGTGTAGACTTCATCAAATGAACTAAAAGATTATTTTGTCAATGACTTAAAAATCAAGTAAGACATGTAATAAACAAAGGAAAATATTTAGTTTTTTAAGAAACAAGACATGGAAAACCTAAAATAGGCAAAAGAATTCACAAAATTACATATAACATACAGGATTGAGGTCCACAAACTAATAAAACAGGCCTTCAATTAAAATACATAATTAAATAAGCCAATAAATTAAATAACTTAAACTTGAAAGCATAATCTTTGAACTTATGAGTTTGCTTAACTTTGTTATGAATTGATCTGTGATGACATTGCTTTCTCCAAATAATAAGCATTAAAACTCTTGAGTAATTTTATATGACTCGTGATGAGGATTCCTTTGAGGATAGGATCACAAGTATTTTGCTCGTTAATGTTAATGGATATTGTGGAATTCATGCAGGTTATCTTTATAATTACCAAACAAAGGAGTTCTATAATCTCACTTATGCTCACGAGCAACCTGAAAGTTCTGCAAAGTTTGGAGGTTAAGCAATTATCTCATATGTTGGCCATTTATTTAGTGCTTCATGTACAATTACATGTAATTGTTTCTTTGACCAACACAATTTAGTAAAGTGCCTTCATGTGAATTTGGGTCCGAAAATGGGCCGAGTTATGCAAAACTGGTAATTTGACCCTTGAGAGCTAACCCAAATTGAACCCAACATACGCTTTTAATTTTGAATCATCATAAACAACTCCAATAGAAGTAAGAAAGTTCTTTGTAGATCTCGTGATAGATTGGATTGCTAAACCATTCAATAAGATGCTTACGATGAGACTTATTCATGAGATGTGGAGAAAGAAAATTTTAGCAACTTACAAGTCACGCTGTGAAATATTGAGCAAGAGGTATTGAGTATACATACATATGTTTGACAAGTTTATTGTATAAAATTCATATGGGTTAATTCTTTGAAGATGCATTATTTGTATTTAAGAAAAAGATTGATAATGCATGTGTGTTGAGAATGATGCTGGTGAGTGTAGAGTTGAAAAAAAAAAAACAATGAAACTTGCATTTGATAGTTTTCAACTCATAAAAGGCGTCCATAGAGTGCCATGAGTTTTTATTGTGGATATTTGGGAAAATAGGAGTTTATGTGGGTATATTAATGTGATTTAAGATATATAATGAAGTAGTAACTAGCATAAGGTTTGTAAGAGGTATTGCAAATAATTTTTATTGAAATCATTGTTTTGCTTGTGTCTATATCTCTTTGCTCTGCTATCATATTCCAGATATCTCATGGTGGTCATGATGACCTTGTCTTGATTGATGATTCTATTTTAGTTGATATAAATTGAACATATGGAGACAAACACTAGAGGAGAAAAGTTATAAAATTACTAGAACTAAAACAGTTTGCACATTTTGGCATGGAATAAGTTGAACTTCTGGGACGAACGATAGAGGAGCAAAGTTATAAGATAACTAGGACTAAAACAATTATTATATGTTTGTAGTTTGGAAGAATTTGGGACATAATGCCATGATTTGGCATAAATTCAGTCATTACTAGAACAAAAACAGTTTGCACATTTTTGGCATGGAATAAGTTGAACTTTTGGGATGAACGTTAGAGGAGCAAAGTTATAAGATAACTAGGACTAAAACAATTATTATATGTTTGTAGTTTGGAAGCACTCGGGACATAATGCCTTGATTTGGCATAAATTCAGCCATTATTGGAACTAAAATAGTTTGCACATTTTGGCATGGAATAAGTTGAACTTCTGGGACGAACGTTAGAGGAGCAAAGCTATAAGATAACTATGACTAAAACAATTATTATATGTTTGTAGTTTGGAAGTACTTGGGACATAATGCCATGATTTGGCATAAATTCAGCCCAGACGCCTTGTATATGTTGTAGTCTTTTTGCAAACAACTCGAAGGCTAGTTAAATGAAATGAGAAATTAAACAATGAATCACTGAATTTGATCAATAATATATGTATCGAAAGAAAATTGATTTAATAAGAAAATATTTGAGTAGTATGTCCAGTCAAGGAGTTAAAATGGTTGAATTTTGGGGTCAACTACGAGAAATGATCGACTCACAAGGGATTTGCAGTGGTTAAATGAATATTCTCTTGGAATAAGGGGGGAGGAGGTTCGGGTAGACTTATGGGTTTAATTAAAGCAATACTGCAAAAGGAGAGGCCGAACATTGTGGTTTTTCAAGAGATTAAAAGATAGTCGGTAGATAGGAATTTCATTGCAAGCATTTGGAAGTCTAGGTTAATTGAGTGGTTAATGTTACCAGCTGTTGGCAGATCAAGGGGTATTTTGGTAGTCTTGGACTTAAGACTGGTTTCGGTCAGGGATAATATAATGGGATAGTTTTCAGTTTCACTAGAAATCGAGAGGATAGTGATACCGGGTGGTGGTTTTCAGCAGTTTACGGGCCATATAATCCGAGAATACACAAGTTTTTTGGTATGAATTGGCAATATGTGGCAAGCATTGGTGTTTGGGAGGATTTTAATGTCATCTGATCATAAAGTGAAAATCTGACTAGTAATCCTCGACAATTAGCATGAGATTCTTTGATTCGTTGGTTACCTATGTAGCACGGACACTCCTAAAATTTTTTAAGCGTTGGACACAGATACGACATGCGGATGCACGTGTCAGATACGGCAAAATTGGTGTCGTTGAATTTTTGCATGTTTGACCAGCCGGATACGTCATGGACATGGCGGGGACACGTTTCGAAAAAAAATTGAATTTCTTTTGCCTTTCTTTTTAAATCAATGCTATGAAGTTGTACATTGTATATATTTACATAAATATGTATATATATTTCTACAATATATTTATATAAATACATATATCTATACAATTTTTAATTTTAAATTTATATATATATATAATTTTTATATATGTTTTAATAATTGTCGTATCCTAGCTGTATCGTGTCTTATATTTTCAAAATTTTTCGTATCACCGTATTCGTATCATATTCAATACGATACCCGTACCCGTATCTATGCAACATAGTTGGTTACGGAGCTGGAGTTGTGTGATCCACCATGCGAAGTTTCCTTGATCGAATATGAAGGCTTTCCTTATTTGTTGTGGACTTCATAGATTCTTGTTTTTAGGGGGATGGTTGGATAATTTTTTCCTTTTTTCAAACAAACAATGTTACCCAAAATTACTTCAGACCATTTTCCGTTAATTCTTGACACTTCGAAGGCAACGTGGGTCTGACTCCTTCAGATTTG
Organism: Primulina huaijiensis; assembly: GCF_012295235.1. NCBI lineage: Eukaryota > Viridiplantae > Streptophyta > Magnoliopsida > Lamiales > Gesneriaceae > Primulina > Primulina huaijiensis. Next base: position 14,184,791 of record NC_133318.1, read on the forward strand.
AGAATGTGTGGCTAGATCATAAGAATTTTAAATCGACATTTTCATCATGGTGGAGTAACACATCTTCACGGTTGGGAAATGTATAAATTAATGGGGAAGCTTAAGTAATAAAAATTGACCTTAAAAAATTGAACGAAGAGGTCTTAGTGAATTTAGGAGTGAGATGTGCCAAGCTAGAAAATAAGATTCGACTGTTGCATGAGGAGAGTGAGGGCCGGGGGTCAGATGAGTAGCATATGAGAGAAGGGTAGCCAGAAACGGCTTAGAAGAGCAAGTTGGATAATCAAAAGGTAAAGGTGAAATGGTTAAGGGAAGGAGATCAAAGCACAAAAAAATTTCATTCGCTACTAAATCAGCGTAGTACCAGGTCAACTATCAATAAATTGGAGCAAGGTGATGGGTTGGTAACATCATATTGTGAGCGGATTGAGTCTCTCCTAGTAGATTTTTTTCGAAAATTATATATTAAGTTTGATGGAAGGGGTTGGGGCGTAGGAGGAGTGGTGCGATATTGATTGTGAGTCTGGATCAGAATTGGAGAGATGTTTTACGAAGGAAGAGGGATATTTTAAAAAGGGATATATTGAAGGTTTTTAATGAATTTTTCGAGGGGGTGATATCAATGGTATCACAAATGAAATGCATATATCTTTGATTTCTGAGAAAAAAGATTCTGTTAAGGTAAGAGATTTTTGGCGTATTATTTGACAACAAGCCTGTATAAGGTTATTGCTAAAGTCTTGTCTTTAAGATTGAAAAAAGTTATACCCATAACAATAGCCGAAACTCAGTGCTTTTATCGAAGGTAGAAAGATTCTAGATTGTTGTCTGATATCTAACGATTTGGTGGAGGAGTGGAGAATAATAAAAAGAAGTGGTGGGTCTTTAAAGTCGATTTCAAGAAGGCTTATGAAAATGTGGATTGAGGTTTTTGGAATTTGTCTTACTCAAAATAGGGTTCGGTGAGAGATGGAGAAGTTGGATTGAGGGTGTCGTGTCTTGAATGCGTTTTTCTCAATACTTATTAGTAAATTTAAGGGTGAGAAAGTTCTTCGGCAAGGTGACCCGCTTTCCCTATTTTTGTTTAACTTAGTAGTTGACGTGTTGGGAGGATTGATCGATAAGGCCAAGTCAATGAACCTTATTCGGGATTTGCATGTAGGAAGAGAAAGGGTAGAGATTTCCCATGTTCAGTTTGTGGATGATACTTTGTTCTTTGTAAAGAATGTTAACTATTTGCGATATTTGGTGGAGACATTGAATTCATTTTGTCATATGTCAGGGCTTAAGATCAACTTGGAAAAAAAATGCTTTGTTGGGCCTTAATTGTGAAGAGGAAGAAGTGTAAGGGTTAGCTAGTGAGATTGGATGTGGGAGGGAAAATTGATCCATTAGATGTTTGGGGGTTCCACTAGGCGGAAATCCGTTGAAACTCTTGTTTTGTGAACCTGTTCTGTCTAAGTCTCTAAGATGTCGAATAAGTTAGCGAGTTGGAAGAAAACATTTTTGTGTAGAGGGGGAAGATTGACTCTGATGTTAGCTGAATGCTTTGACAATGTAATTCATGGCTCTTTTAGGATTCCATGGGGTGTATCGCAGAGGTCATGAAGAAGATTATGAGGGATTTTTTATGAAATAAAGCTGATGGGGATTTACAATTTACATCTTCACTTGGTTGCGTGGAAACATGTTTGTAAACTGAAGGATAAAGTGGGCTTGGGTAATGAGAACATTTGTCTGAGAAATAAAGCACTTATGGAGAAATGGTGGTGGATATTTTCTTAAGAGAGGGAGAGAGACGGCATGTAAGAAAGTTATTGCGAGCAAATACGGTGTACAAGATAATGGTTGGGATGCGGGCTTAGCAAGAAATGTTACATTCAGAAGCCCATGAAAGTTTATCTCTAGAACATATTTGGCTTTTCATTAGTCAGTGAGGGCAGTGGTTAAATGCGCTAACGTTATTGGGTTTTGAGAGGACAAATGGTCGGGATAATTCTTCTTTAAAGGATCTTTATCCTTTGTTGTTTCAGATATCATCGGTTCATAACAAGCTTATTTCGCATTTCTTTCAGTCGTACCAATCTTCTTTTTCGTCGTCTATGTCTTGGGATTTGCATTTTCGGCAAGATTTGAGGGATGAGGAAGTGAAGGAAACACTTTTGGTTAAGAGCCTTAGAGAGTGTGTGGTTGGCTGAGGGGCTTGCAGATACTAGAATTTGGGTAGGAGATCCTTCAGGGATTTTTCAGTCAAGTCTTTCTACGAGTCTTTCTTTCAAGTAAGTGATTTTCTTTCTTTCTCTTTTTTCATGTAATTTGGAAAATGCAATCGCATTTAGGGTTAAGTTTTCTTGTGGATCGTTGTCCTGAGAAAATTATCAACTTATGAGGTGATGCAACAGAGGTGGCCTACTTGTTCTCTTTGCCTGAATTGGTGCGTGCTGCGGTGGCAAGAGGTGGAGACTCATGACCATATTTTTTCACATTGCCCTTTCACGAGACGCCTTTGGTTCAGAGCTTTGCAAGAGTTGGGTATGGTCTGGGTAGTTCCTAGGTCTACGAATGAGTTATTTGCGGCAGATCTTGGAAGCAATTTGGGCATATGAGGAGTAAAATTTTTCGGACGGTGGTCGTTCATTGAATTTGATGGTCAATTTGGTTGGGAAAGAATAAAATGATTTTTGACAATATAGAAGAGATTGTTGAAGAGTGTTGGGACAAGATTAAGATTCAGACTTCTAGTTGGATAAGGAAGTACAAGGACTTTAAGTCATTCTCGGTTTTAGATTTAGTTGGGGATTGGAGTTTTATATGTTATTAATATGATCTGAGCTTTTGTTGTTTAGTGTGTGGACCTCTTGTCGGCTTTTTGTAATTATTGTTTAAAATATATAATGGTTTCCTATAGAAGAGATTGTTGAAGAGTGTTGGGACAAGATTAAGATTCAGACTTCTAGTTGGATAAGGAAGTACAAGTACTTTAAGTCATTCTCGGTTTTAGATTTAGTTGGGGATTGGAGTTTTATATGTTATTAATATGATCTGAGCTTTTGTTGTTTAGTGTGTGGACCTCTTGTCGGCTTTTTGTAATTATTGTTTAAAATATATAATGGTTGCCTATATAAAGAAGTAGTGTCCAGTCGAGGGAGTTATTTTACATTTGAGTAGTGGTACCAAGTCAAGGAAATTATTTTGGTTCACCCTCAACTTGTAATATAAATAGATTGATATACTTAATGAAGTGTGAATACTTGATTGTAATCTCGTGCACATAGTCGAAATTGCAAGTTTTATCATCACTGTTGTGGTCAGGGTGATGTTACTATGATTTATTTGTTAATACGGAGATTTATGATGCCATGTCAGATCAATTTGTTGTCAAATAATTCATACTATCACTATCATGTAATCTCTTATAGCCTACACTTTTTAAATATAGTGGACACTCTGTGCCATGTTTTGCTCCGTGTAGTCCTGGTCGAAACAGAATTGTATATGCAGAAGTTAGCTTCAGAATAAAGCTTCTAGATATAGTTGTAAAATTTATCGTAAAAAATAAGTGGTTCAACCCTTGTGAGGAACAATATAATGACCAGTTCTTACAATTTGACTTCTTTCATCGGCTCTATTTTTCCCCCTTTTTCTTCTTTTTTTGAGATTTTGATTCTTTGGTAGATAAGTTGGTTTTGGTTTATTCTTTTTTTTTTTTTTGATAAGAAACAAAACGATATTATTAATTTTTTAGAATGTTACATTACAAGAAGCGGACTAGTGGTTCACTGGCACGAAATATTAGTTCATTAATTTTTAACAATACACATACGACCAAGTTGGTTTATTCTAGCCCAAACTAGCAGTTAACTTACTGAGTAATTGGTTCAGCTGTTTGCTTCCCCTTGTTAATTATTGGATGTAGAAATAATTGTATTTTCTTTGTCTAACAAACCATAGTTTAGCAAGGTACATCAATCAAATTTAAGAAGCTTTACTATGAGCTATACTGGCTATTGATATCTTTATTGGTGTTGGCATTTCAAATTTGTAATTTTTTGCCTTGAATTTGATACATTTCAGAGCTCCGTCATGAAAATGAGAGTGGAACGAGTTAAACATAATGTCTTTTTTCCTTGCAGATTACATTGTAACCAAGTGTGGTGTATTGATGATGTCGCTCTTTGTTTTCTTTACTACCACAATGTCAGTTTCATTCACATTGAGAGAGACACAAACTCGCATGCTGAAGTTTACAGGTGTGTTTGATAATTTTTTCACGTTGAATGGCAACTCCTAACCACGTCTGTGAGATGCTCAGCCCTTGGTAAATGTTGACAATTACCCATGAATGAAATTTTATTAATTAGCAATCTTGCACCATGTGCAAATTTGAAACAGGTACTGTGAGATCAATCAACTTGAATCTCACAGTAGCTGTCACCACACATTGGAGAATTGATCTCTGCACTTCTCATTGTTGTCCTGTTAAAAATCTCAAAATACATGTGGATCTTGAAACTTTGTTTTATCCCCTGGATTTTGGGTTTATGCAGTCTGTTGTAGTTGTCACACCATTCTCTTTATGTTTTTCAGTGCAGCTTCAACATCATGCTCGACATCGACTTCCAACATTTCAGCTGATTTTTGTGCATGTAATTGAATCCCTTGTTTTTGTACCGGTTAGTTTTCCGCTATGTCTGATCATGCCTTCTCCTCTGTTTACCCTTTAATATAATATTTTTTTCTGGACTTGACGGATGCAATTGCTTACCTTATCTCCAGATAATGATTGGAATCCTATTTTTCCTGTTCGAGTTCTATGATGATCAATTATTGGCTTTTATGGTTTTAATTCTTGTCTGGATTTGCGAACTGTTCACACTCATCAGGTTGTGGCCCTTCTTTTGACTCATTACCCCCGCCCCCCAATAAAGTTATCGAAGCTCTCTATATTTCAAATCAAGTTTTAAAGCACTTGAACAAATGTGAAAGTTAAACCTTGTTGCGGTGTTTATATATATATATATATTGCTCTTGCTCAGATCTTGCAAATATTATTTGGTCCTTCGAAAAAAGAAAACATAAATTGATTTTTAGAGAGGGAGAGGGAGAGGTGACTGCAATGATGCTGGGAAGATGTGATAAGTTTCTCCAGATAGCCCCTCTTTAATTTATTTTTCTCATACCATTGTGCTTGTTTTTGCCTGCAGTGTTCGCACTCCAATTTCGATGAAGTTCTTTCCTCGTTTCTTTCTTCTCTACTTCTTAGTTTTTCACATCTACTTTTTCTCCTATACACATGGTAATGACCAGTCAAATTCTTCACTTCAAATAATTGCTTTTTCCAATTCATGATCTCCTGACATGACCATTACTTTTCGACAGGATTTTCTTATTTAGCTCTTTCAACTACTGCGGCATTTATGCAACATCTTCTCCTTTATTTTTGGAACAGATTTGAGGTACTGTTGTTGTGCTAAACTCTTAAGTTTTTTTTCATTTGTGACTTTGTATCTTAAGATTTAAAAGAGTATGAACACGTATGGGGTAATTTTTTCTTGCTTTTACCAAACTTAGTTGATATGTGATGTTGCGCCAAACTTTATAGTCTTAACCAGGTTTAGCACCGGTGTCATACGGATATCCCATGTTCTCAAAGGTTTCATGTTGCACATGAAACAATAAATTGAATAAAAATAATACTTGTGTATGTTGAATAACTTTGAAAAACTTGCTCATTGCAATTTTCTAATCATGCAAGAGAACACATCTGACGCTCGATTTAAGTGACCCATCTGAAATTTGTGTGAATTTGATGATTATGTGTTAATTAAGGACGCTTTCGAAGAATTGTTGGACCAGTGTGTAGGAGATGAAGCTTTCGCTGATCATTAGTCTCTGATACATTTCTTGTCCCTTTGTGAGGAGTTTTTGATGCATTCTTGCACATGATGGGGTCAAAATGATTTAATTATTTTTATCATACAACTGTGTTTTTATCATACAACTGTATTGGACCATCTAGTCACTGAAAGTTGTGTGATACTTGAAAAGTGTAATTTTCCAATTTGGTTTTGGAGTATTGTATGAGTTGGTAAAAATATGTGTTCATTTGGCTTAAATACTTTCACATGCAGAGATAAGGAAAGTAGTGACTAGGCACATCATACCAAATCTTGCTTTAGGTTCTTCTAACATGGCCGGGAATAACATAGGGCATGTTCTTTCATCGGATATCCCTGTTTTCAGTTTATTTTATTGTGACACCAGTATATCTCCATCTCGTTGGTAAGGTTTCCACTATGATGATATGAGAGATTCACACTTGGGTTGTTTATTCAGGGCGTTCCGTCATTGTCGTAGGTCCATCACTTTCATTACATCGATGCGATCAATGAAAATGTTAATAAAGTTTAGATGTCTGTTAATAAGAGTAAAAGATCAAGGGGATAATAACATCTTCGGATCTTGTTTCATATTTAAGAAGAGTTCCTTTGCTTCTATTCCTTCGGTTCTAATGATCGCCGTGTTCTGCATGCTGGATCCTCTACTATTCTATGTTCTTCTTGAAAGTATGGCCTGATTCCATTTCTTAGTCTGCCTCTGGGAAGGTTGAGGCCGGATTGTAGGAAGTGGATTTACCCTACCTGCTGAGCAACTTTTTGTCTCAAGCTTCCAGTGTTGAGATTGCGGCCACTATTAGTAAAATCGAATTTATCACAGCGATACAGTTTTATATTTTGTTCACATTTGTAAACTTAGAATTGCAAAATCAATGAGGATGATTCTGATACTGCACCGTGTATAAAAGTCTTTAGTACATGTAGGAGGATATTTGCGTGTTTCTAATAACCTTGCTACCGTGTCAGGTTCCTGCTCTGCAAAGATTTATGCAAAATCGACGTTCAAGTTTTCAGCAGCATCCAGACTTTCATATTACATCCTCTACTATTCTAGCATCAACATTACGCATCACAAGATTAAACACAAGGAACTCAGGTCCTGTAAACCCAGATTTGGCACCTGGACCTGTACCTCAAACTGGAGTTGATACGGGAGCGCCAAGGAATGTAGCACCTGGTCCTGCAGGAGGGCAGATTAATGATAATCCTCTGAATATTGGAGGGCAACCTGTTATGCGGCAACCTGAGGCTGGGGGCAATCCTCTGAACTCGTTTAGTTCCCTGTTATTGTGGATTCTTGGGGGAGCTTCTTCAGAAAGCCTCAACTCTTTTCTGTCTATATTTCGAGACTTGAGAGATCAAGGCCAAGTTTATGCGGATTCTCCGCGGCAAGAAAATCTTAATGTACCACTGAACAATGAATAATGTCTGTGACCGAAAATATTATTCACACCGGGGCTGCATCCCATTACGTGATCTGTAAATATGGTTTACAGGAGGTGGCGCCATGTAGTTTTTGAACAGATGAGTTAGTTCCAACTCACAGCCATTTATACGGACTATTATGTCTAGCTGAGAACGAAAAATTGAAGTTGGTTTTGGTGCCGAAGTAAATCATGATGTCATAGAAGCCAAAGACGTATAACATTATGGATAATCTTCTTCTTGTTTCGTCTTCCTTTTTTCCCCTTGAAAAATTCCTTTTTTCTTTCCTTGGAAAAGAAAATACCCTTTCTGTAAGATAAGAAATGATGGGACGAAATCGTCTACTATTTTTGTGTTTATATTTTACTCAAACAAATCTTATTATCACGAATTTAAAATTTTAAACGCACCAAATTTTATATATAAACAAAATATAATAAATAACAAATAAAACATCTGATTGAATTTATCTTTAAAAAATCAACAATTTGTTTTAATTGTTTATCGGCTTGATATATATATATTTTTTAAAAAAGATGAATCAAATGTAAGTGATTTATTGTATTTTGTTTATATATAATATTTAGTGTGTTTAACTTTTGCAAGGAACTTTTTTTTAGCATAATATAGTACAATTTGTAGCTTCAAGTATGACAAATGATTCGTTCCAAAAGGGATTTGAAATTTCAATGGTAGCATTTTAAGAATTTAGTTTTTTATGTATTGAATCTGTAACTTTGTTTAACTAATTAATGTGTGTGGGCATAGACAACTAAAGAGAAGAGTTTATAATAGAATTGATGATTCTTTTTGTAAGCGCTGACGATCAGGAAAGGATAGCAAGATTTACTCAATTTAATAAAAAGAAATAGTCTCGTGAAAATTTGTGATTTTGACAATTCTCTAAAATAATAAAACTAAGATTCCAAATGAATCGTGATAATGAAATATTTTTTGATTGAACTTGAATATATTTTTGAGTGAGAATTAATTTATTTACAACTCTTTGTGATTCTCAATATTTTATTTACAAGTATATTAGCTTTGATTTGAACTTTTGCTCAATGAAGCTGAATAGTTGTCACCCCTCCCCCATATCGGCTTCCTCCCTATGTTAGTCTTTCTTAGTCCTAACTCCAAAATCACTTGAAAACAATCAATAAATCGGTTAGAGGGCGTCGGGGTTTCTCCGGCATGATCACTTCAATGCCTAAGCCGGCTAAAACATACGGAGAGTATAAAAAAAATAGAGAAAATATATCACGAAAAAGGACAAAAACCCTAATATGTAATGTGTGTTTTCTTATTGGGGAAAAATGCCAATAAATAATAAAAATATATAATTGTTTAATTTATTAAACAATGTACCTTAGTTCATTTTTTCAATCTTATCATGCCATATAACATTATAAGATGATCAGCGCACAGTTTTAGTTTTGTATATAATTTATTTTAATTTTTGTGATAACAAACAATGTCTAACTATTATATGATCCAACCGTCATTTTATGTATTTAAAAGTGTCGAGTCGGAGTCCAAGAAGTTTAGCCACATTGCTTTCTCTCACCAGATTCTTTGAGCTGGAATTTATGAGTGTAATTTGATTTATATCTAGACGGACTCTCCAACGGTTACAATACATGACCAAATTCTTCAAGCTGGATTAAATAGGAACCAAACCGGACTATCCATTATTCAATCGGCCATTGTCTTGTTGCTGCAAAGTGCTTAGTACAATTGGTCTTCGAGCTGGACTTCACAAAGTTCAAGACAATCCTATCTATCAGCTCGTTAGTATCAGAAGATAATTTTAACCAATCATGCACAAGAAACAAGACTATCAGAAAGATCAAAATGCCTCCCAATAAAGACAGAGAATTGTTGCAGTCTTTTCTATCTTCATATCAATTTTTCAGAGCCGTTAGTTTACATATTTCGCCAGGCGCCAACAATAATTTAATGTAGTGTATGATAAATCTAAATTTGACCCTCTCATGTATTATTTTTACAATAAATCTATAACTACACACCTTGAAATAGGAAACAAAGCAAAGTTGTGCTAGGTTTTGTGAGGAATCTGCGTCAGGAACCATCAGTTGCGACTGTGTGGTTAGGCTGTGAGAAGTAGTCTGTAAAATCCGATGGATATGACCCGACGAAATTTTGGTTAAAAATGTATGACATTTGTTTTAACTTACGGAAGTATGATGAACCATAAAAAAGGAATACATCGATCTATGATATATAGGCTGAAAACTTTGTGTAGCCTTATGCTATTGGGTAAGATCGATAGGTGTAACAACGTCACATACTAAGATCTAAAAAAAGTAAATAAAAATTGAAAACAAAGGTAAAATGAGAAGTGAGATTAAATTGATTCAAAATCTAAACAAAATAGACTAAATCAGGATAATAGGGACTAAATTGTGAACATGTCAAAACATTAAAGACTAAATCAAGAATTTTCACGTGGAAAGAGATGCAATACATGCAAATGAGATGGTCTCGCTTTGAACTCACTAGAAAGCAATCTATTGAAAGTGTGTGTAGAAAATTGAATTGAATTAATAGACTTAATTTATTCGTGAATTGTAAAACGTTAATTTCAAGGGATATTGACATGAGTATGCTGTCCTAGATATAAAAGTTATTACTTTAACACAAAAATTTTTGTTCTCCAGCAGTGGATTAAGAGAACAAATTAATGAAATTCAACATTAAATCGCCCTATCTCTTCTCTTCTTCTTTTTACTCACACTAGTTCTTATTTAAATGTGATTAAATGTATGCACCACTTAAACTGTAACGTTTCCAACGTCTCATTCATGCTTAATCATACATTAAATGAAAAATACTTTTTCTTTTAAAAAAGAAACATGTGTCGTGCTTACTCTATAAAATAACATGCATTCGAAACTAAATCTCAAAATTTCATATGCAATTGTTCTTAACCAAAATATCCATAAAATCCAAAAAAATTTCTAACATGCTAGAAACCAATAAAATGTTTTCAACTATTTTACCAATCATGAATCAAATAAAGTATTTAGGTTGTGAAAAGATTCATAATTTCATGAACATGCTGCTAGAGGATCTCGGATAGCGTGCCATGCAACCTTCCCGCTTACTCGGCTATCCGTCCCTTGTCCGTCTTCTAATCCGTTAACAGCATCCACCTCACCTGTACCATCCAAGCATTGTGAGTCTAAAGACTCAACAAACATATTCATTTACTATGAGTACATAATAAAAATATCATACATGCATAAGACGTGATTATAACACAAAAGTGTAACATTTTTTGCTTTAGGTGATGAATTATAATGCAAATATGGTAACCACCATTAGAGCACATTCATTGAGTTTCATGATCATGTAGATAATCGTGCAACTTAGGTATATCATTTGATACAGCCCGTACTAGCTGAAGCCAATATGTGTACCATCTATTTTTGTTTGGAAAGGTCTTTCCAGGGCTAATACCTGGCACCCGTTCTGTACTGCCATCACAAGTACACATAAACATAAAAATAACATTTTCATGCTTTTCATTTTATGCCCATAAACATTCATAATTGAAAATCATTCATGTCATTTACAAGAAAATTAAACAAGTCTTATGAATTTTAATAAACATCTTGCTTTCATACTTAAAATAAATTTCATGAAAATAAATATTTAGATCATCATGCATTACATATAAACATCGATCCACACAAGTCATTCTCCACGTTCTCGATGACATTTCGTGCATCATTCATACAAGACCACACTCGGAACCTTACATGTATGCTATAGAACAAAACTTGAACAAAAAGAAATGTAAAACATTTTTCATACCTAGACGGGGACGTGAGCTACTTTGCCACATGTTTCCCAACTCATGTGGGCGTGCCCCCTTGCATGGGTGTCCCCCTCGCTCGCTGGCCAATACAAACGAGGGAGCACACACACAAATCCGCTTAACTTTGCCTCACGAATGCACGACTCGACATCATGCATCCACACGCATAACACATGATTTTCCCCCTTGTCTTAGACCAGTGATACACCACAAACATTGTCCTTTCAAATCATAATCAAGAATTTTGTCCCAAAAACACATCAAAATCCTTTTTCTAAGTCAGAAAAATTAGATTTTAACTTTTCAAACCATAAACCAAAACCCGTGCTTCTAAATCGTCGAGAACGACTTACGCTTCACGTGTACACTTCATCATAACTAGCTTCCTTCAAAATATTGGGATTACTTGCGAGAAAACATCGCAAATTTAATATACACACACCAATATAAAAATATTTAATATCGCTTAAATATTGATTTCAAATGAGTGAATAAAACTTGCTTTTGATTGTCGGTAGGGAATAACTCGGACTCTGGGAACGCGATTCTAGACTTCAAACGAAAGAAGCACATGAAAAATCTTCCCAACCTAGTGTTGAAATTTTTGGAAACCTAGGGAAAAAGGGGGAGAGGCGGCTGCAATGTGAAAAATAAGGAAGGCACAAAATATGGCTTGGACCCTAATTATTAAATATAAAAGTCTACGGGCCGGAAGCTGACCCATATTGATTAAAATTTAATCTTTTAAAATAATTCTCTTTCTTAATTTTAAAAATTAAATAGCATGCATTAGTAATAAATAAAAATTGAATAATAAACATATATTTCTTTAAAATTCTTAAACCTTGCTCATAGACAAATCTCGATTCCATTCGCCACGGAATTATACCCATACATAAAAGCATCAAACTAACTTTTGCATATAAATTCATAATTTAAAATTTAAATCATTAAACACATAATTTTCAAAATAATGAATTAAAATTTCTCGTGAGTGGATTCATAGATTTTTGGACTTTGCAACTCTTCTCTCCTTAAAAGAATTTTGTCCTCGAAAATCAAATTACCAAATAACTCGGGGTAACGACTGCGCGTATCAATTTCGATTTCCCAAGTAGCTTCTTCCACCAACTGACTTCGTCAAAGGACTTCAATCATCTTGATTTCTCTATTTCTCAACTTCCGAACTTGAATGTCAAGGATCTGAACTAGCGTATTCTTATAAGACAAGTTGGTGTCCGCTAGACGGGTTCGTAGCAAATCCCATGAGAAGATTTGAAATATATTATCTAAGCATAGAGATGTGAAACACACTGTGAACTCCAGATAGATTTGGGGGTAAGGAAACTCGGTACGCTCGAGCCCCAACTCGATCTAGGATCTAAAAAGGTCCAATATACATTGGGCTAATCATTCCCTTCCTTCCAAACCTCATCACCATTTCATAGGTTATACTTTAATAAAACATGGTCCCACCTCAAACTCCATTTCTCTTCGTTTTCGATCATCATAATTCTTTTGACGACTTTGGGCTGTCTGCACTCTATCTCAAACCTTAGCCACTAGACCAACCGTTTGGGTCAAAATGTCTGGCCCCAAAACAACCATCTTGCTTGCTTCATTCCAATGCAGTGGAGTTCTGCACTTTCTCCCATACAACGTCTCATACGGAGTCATGCCAATAGTAGTATTGGTTAGACCAAACGGCATAACAAGGAACTCATAGTGACAATAACGAGTTCTAAAAGTTGTTTTGTGAATATCCCCGTCCTTCACCTTCAACTAGTGGTAACCTGACCTCCACTCAATCTTTGAAAACACCACTGCTCCTTGTAACTGGTCGAACAAATCATCAATCCTAAGTAGTGGGTATTTGTTCTTCACCGTAACCCTATTCAATTCTCGGTAATCGATACATAAACACATCAAACCATCATTCTTGTGAACAAATAACACCGGTGCTCCCCATGGTGACACACTTGGTTTGATAAAGCCTTTATTAAACAAATCTTGCGGTTGTTCCTTCAAACCCTTCATCTCCGAATGTGCTAATCTGTATGAAACTTTAGAAATTGGTGTGGATCCTGATATGATCTCAATTGCAAACTCCACTTCCTTAGCTGGAGCTAATCCCACAATATCATCCGGAAACACCTTAGGAAAATCCCGAGCCACTTATACTTCATTCATATTTAGTCGAGGCGCCTCTGGATCCACGAAGATGCTTGATAGAAAGCCGTCACATACATCGAGCCTTACATTCAGAAATAACATAACACAGGTTCGTCTTCGATGCAACATAGAAAATGAACGTCTCGTTATTCTGTAAGTTCAAAGTGATGGTTCGCTGTTTACAATCTATGACAGTCTCATGATGGAATAACCAGTTCATAACAAAAATCACATCAAATTCAGCCATACTCAAGACAATAAAATCAGCATGTATTGTACGATTATGAATTTGCATCCTACAGTTCCTCACAATACTATTACTTTTCAATTCTTCCTCAAAAGGTAAAGAAACACTATATCCCATTAATATTTTATCTGGTGGTGTAATGCTTAACTTTGCAACAAATGCCACAAATATGAAAGAATGGGTAGATCCAGAATCTATCAACGCATGAGTAGGTAAGTCGACAATAAGGATCATACTTATGATAATGGCCGCATCCAGTTCCATTTTCTCTTGTGTCGTGGAAAACACTCGTCCTTTGACCAGTTCCTTAGTTTGGGGGCAATCCTTAGCATAATGTCCTGTATTCATGCATAAGAAGCACAAATTCGAACCCAACATGCACTGGCCATGATGAAGATTCCCATACTTCGGGCATGCAACTCTATCATCGGCCATCAGGGCAGTGCCGACTGCTGGTATTAGCCCCTGAGGTCGTTGTTGTGTCTGTAGTGGCTGTTCTTGAAATTGCATAAGGATTGACCTCTTCTTACTTGGTCCTCGTTGATCTTGACCGTGGTTGCTAGCTCTCTTACTCTACGCTTATTTCACCATCTCGCTCCTGTCCCTCTCAAACATAAGTTCTTGATCCATTGTTTTCCTATAGGTGGCAGCTCTGCTCAATTTGACATCATGTCGGATAGCTGCATTCAAGCCCTGCATAAAGTGCTTCAGCTCTTATTGTGGCTTTTCGACGATCAAGGGAAAAAGTACACGTACTCTCAAACTTCTTCACATGCTCTGCCACTGACATGCTTTCCTGACAAAGCTCCTAGAACTTTCTACCCAACTTATTCTAATTGTCAGCGATGAAGGACTTCCCATAGAATACCTCCTTGAAGCCATCCCGAGTCAGCGTCAAAAGTTTCACCGTCAAACTTGCCCCTTACAAGCATCATCCCAGAACATGAAAATTGCACACCTCACTCTGTCTGCATCTACCAGCTGCATAAAATCAAAGATAATCTCCAACGATCAGATCCTCCCTTCAGCAATCATGGGGTCAGTAGTGCCCTTGAACTCATTAGGTCCCAATTCCCTGAAATGCTCTAAAATTGGGTTTGCACCTCCAGCAGGGCGGCCATGTACACTGTTATTCGTTGAGCCCTCAGAAGTTGCTGAATCTGTTCCCCTTGCGCACAACTCTGCTCCTGCAAAACCTCTCCCAGTACAGCCAGGAATTGATTGTTTTGATTATCGGCATCGTTATTGTTCCTACAGACAACGATAATCATGGTTGGACTAGCTGCGGTGCATTGCTATTGTTCCTACAGGCAGCCATAATCCTATATTTCCAACATTATCCACGTCACCAACACAAGGTTTTCTTACAATCATACGTAATCATAAACATAAACAAACACATAACTTTTAAATTTTAAAACATAAATCATACATACATGGTAATGAAAGTATTCGATTCCTTAACGAGATTGCATGCACGTACTGTCCTTCAGAACCAACCGCTTTGATACCAACTGTAACGTCCCCGACGTCTCATTCATGCTTAATCATACATTAAATGCGAAGAATGCAAAATACTTGTTTTTTTTTTTAAAAAAAACAATTGTCATGCTCACAATATAAATATCATGCATTCAAAACTAAATCTTAAAATTTCATATGCCATCGTTCTCAACCAAAATATTCATAAACTCCAAAAAATTTGCTAACATGAACACTAGAAACCAATAAAAATGTTTAACTCCAACTATTGTACAAATCATGAATCAAATAAAGTATTTATGTCGTGAAAAGATTCATAATTTCATGAACATGCTGCTAGAGGATTTCGAACAGTGTGCCATGCAACCTTCTCGCTTACTCGGCTACTCCGTACCTTGTCCGTCTTCTAGTTAATAGTATCCTCCTCACTTGTACCATCCAAACATAGTGAGTCTAAAGACACAACAAACATATTCATTTACTAATGAGTACATAATAAAATTATCATGCATGCATAAGACGTGATTATAGCATAAAAATATAGCATTCTTTGCTTTAGGTGATGAATTATAATGCAAATGTGGTAACCACCATTAGAGCACATTCGTTGAGTTCCATGATCATGTAAATAGTTGCGCAACCTAGGTATATCATTTGATACAACCCATACTACTCGAAGTCAATATGCATACCGTCTATTCTTGTTTGCAAAGGCCTTCACGGAGCTCATACCGGGGTACCAGTCCCGTCTGTCACCACAAGTACACTTGAAAATCATTCATGCCATTTAAAAGAAAATTAAGCACGTCCTATGAATTTTTATAAACATCATTTTTTATACTTAAAATAATTTTCCCGAAAATAAATAATTAGATCGTCATGCATGACATATAAATAGCGATTCACGCAAGCTGTTCTCGACGACATTCAATGCATGATGCATGAAATGTGGGTGGCTTAGCGGCCACCTTAGCAAGAATTCACATGCGTGAACCACTTCCCTTCGCCCCCACGCACGCACAACTCGACTCTACGCATTCACATGTATAAAACATGATTTTCCCCCATGGCTTAGATTCCTAATACACCACTAAACACCATCCTTTCAAATCATACTCAATAATTTAAACCCAAAAACACATCAAAACCCTTATTCTAAGTCAGAAAAATCAGATTTTAACTTTTCAAACCATAAACCAAACCCATGCTTCTAAACAGTCTAGAACAACTTACACATCACATGTACTATCATCATACCTCTCTTCCTTCAAAATATTGAGATTCCTCACAAGAAAACATCACAACTTTAATAAACACATGATATCAATATCAAAATATTTAATATTGTTTGGATAGTGCTTTCAAATGATTGAATAAAACTTGTCTTCGATCGTTAGTAAGAAATAATTCAGATTCTGAGAATGCGATTTTAACCTTCAAACAAACGAACCACACGCAAAATCTTCCTAATCTACGAGTGAAATTTTTGAAAACCTAGGGGTAAAAAGGAGAGAGGCGTTTGCAATGTTAAAAATTAGATAGGGAAAAAAATTTGACTTGAACCCTAATTATTAAATAAGCCGGAAGCTGGCTCATAAAACATAAAATTTGGTCTTTTAAAATATTTCTCTTCCCATATACTTTTAAAAAATATTTAACATATCTTAGTCTTAAATAAAAATTGTATAATAAACATATATTGGTTAGAGACTAATCTTGATTCCCTTCGTCATCGAAAAACTTCAAATAACTTTGCCTATAAATTCATAATTTAATTCATTATTGGATTTAGTTGTTCATGTGGGGTTTGACACAATCACATGATAAGATAAAATATTTTTTTTTTAAGAATTTGATACTTATTAACATGGTTTAGCCTAGAGACCAATCATATCGCCATACTTTTCATATTCAATTAAATTTTATCGAGAGGTATAATTATGGTGGTGTAGTATGAATATACATCGCACTCTTTGCTCAATAAATGTGAAATATTATTTGATAAATATATTTCTGTATTTATTATTAATTAGTAAAAAATATACATACAACTATTTTTAATTTGATCGAATAATATTAAACAATTAATACAAAAGTATTTTCAATTTAAAAGAGTAGTTCGATTTAAAAGGGAACTTTTGTTTAGATTTTTTCTACGTAAACTATGAAGTGAATCGATGAGGTTTTTAATAAAATAAGAATGATAATTATGAAATTAAATATTTCGATGTTATTAGTTACTCTAAGAATCTCGTACTTATAATATATTTTTCGTATTTGATAATATATTTTAGATAGTATAGATATGGATGTTTTAATTTATTTTTATTTATAATGAAATTATTAAAGTGAGAGAGGGGGAGGGGGTATCGAGTGGAGAGTGGAATTCCACGGAAGAAAAGCAAGAAGAAGAGCTTTGAGTGTAGCCACGTCAGCTTTCCCCTTTCTTCAAAAAAAAAAAAAACATTTGAATCAAATTCTTCTCGTTGCTATAATCACAATCTTCATTCGCAACTCAGATTGATGTGGTAAGTGAAAGAAAGCTGGAAGCCCATTTCATTTTTGCTAATTTATTGTCTCTTTATGTAATTGATGGATGATTTTAAGTTTGATTGAGTGATTTCCTTCTATTCAATTTATTCCGATGCCAATTTTTAAGATAAAAAGGAAATTGGGTTATCAGGACTCGAAATGGGAATGTGATTCCATTTTCAGTTGGGTGGTGATTTTATTTCAGTCCTAACTTTGAGCTGTATCCATTCTTTTGGGGGAATGTTTCAGGCTCACCATCGTACGTGCTCTCGGTGTTTATTATTATTATTTTTTTATGTGGTCATCGGTTGAACGAACATATTTGGGGGGAAAAAAAGAAAGAGAAGGGAAAATGGTGATTAGTGCCTTCTGTGTTTCTTGCCTGGATAGGAACTAGTGGCTAGAAGATCTATATTTCTGTGTTTAGATTATTATGAGCCAACAGAATTGCTGTATTTTGATGAAACAGGTTACATGTAGTGATATCTTGAATTGAGAGTACTTGTTTGAGGTTTTTGCTTATTATCTAATCCTAGTGAATTTTTAATTTCATTTTCTCTGTTTTATGTACTCGGTTTTTTTTTTTTTTTAACTGACTATAGGTTTGTGGGATTGTGTGGTGGTACCATACTTGCAGTTGTGCAGAATTAGTGTAGTCTTAGAAGTATTGGAGGAAAAATAACAGCTCTTCACATTCTGAGTGCCAGTGGGGCAATTGCAAAGATGTCTAGCGGGGAGGGAAGAAAACTCACAAATCAAGATATACAGCTGGTAAGCTTTTGAGTTAAAATCAAGTCGCATGACTTACTGTATCTACATTACAAAGGCATTGTCAACTGATTTGAACTGTGAAAGGAAAAAGGTTGAATATTGTCAGTAATGCCTCATGAAAATAATCTGAAGCAAATGAATGTCATATTTGAGGTCAAGTCTGTAACTGTGTCAATGTCAGGCGGTTTTGACTTATGACTGGGTGATTTTACTCTTTCAAAAATGATTCTGAGAGTTGCCTTTGAAGCT
This sequence comes from Primulina huaijiensis, assembly GCF_012295235.1. Classification (NCBI taxonomy): domain Eukaryota; kingdom Viridiplantae; phylum Streptophyta; class Magnoliopsida; order Lamiales; family Gesneriaceae; genus Primulina; species Primulina huaijiensis. Next base: position 14,203,410 of record NC_133318.1, read on the forward strand.
TGGTCTTCCAGGTTTTGTGAAAACAACGGCTGGATAATGCGAAATGCAGACCGACTGGATAGAGTCGAGGAAAGAAGGAACTCACGTTTATCATTTTATGTGAATATATCATGGTGTGACTTCTAATGACATTGGAAAAATGTTGAAGGATACGACTAACATTTTTATGTTTTAAATTCATGCTATGAGAATGCATATAAAAAGGTTGTAACCGACATGACAGAGACAAGTATCATAAATTCTGACCTTTGAGAGTAATGACTGGTTAAATTTCTGCAATACAAGTTAAACCATTATTGGCATATTTATCTTTGTCTGCACTTGGTCTAGTTTTGCACCCTCTAAAGTTTCTTGTATCTATCATTTCAAGTTTCAGCTTTGTTGCTTTTGATTGTTAAGTTGTTATGCTAGTTCTGGGCATACTTAGATGATCAAAGTATAGGGAAAATTCTCGTTGACTCTCAAGGAAAACAAGTGCTAGGAACATAATAACCACAAATTTGCTGATTTTATCCGGTTGTCTAAGTATTGATTTTTGGTATACATTTGTATCAGGTGCAAAATCGTGTAGAACAGTGTCTACAACACTACATGGACAAAAAAGAAGTCATAAGTACTCTTATCATTCACGACAATATTGAGCCATGTTTGACTGAACTAGGTATTGCAATGAGTTCTTTAACTCATACATTTGGATTGATTTATTACTGATCCTGGAAGTACATAATGTAATAATGCTGTGGCATTCATTCTTTTTCTTTTCGGTCTAATATTGGTTAATCGATTATGATCATATACGGACCATGCAGAATGTCTTATCGTGCATATGTGCAGTGTACATTTTTTTTGAAGCATTTATAATATTTATTATATTTGTCTGTCTTTCTACACCTATTATTCTATTTTTGTGTGTTTTCTTCCATATGATACATGTTCCAAGTTTGAAGGTGCTTTTCTTCTTCTGATCATTTTTCATCTTGTGCCGACAACTGGGACCTCCTTTGAATTGACTGTCTTGAGGAATCCCCATCCTTGTGTGGTTGACTTTTAGGAATTTGAGAACATTGGTGTATAAACAGAATTTCAGATGATAAGGACTTCTGTGTGCTTGAGAGGAAAATTGTGTGGCTTCGTGTGGCCGTGTGGATTCTTTTTGTTCTATATCATATGTAGATATTCAAATGTCTAGCTGATGGACAACGTTTTACAAAATTTTTTGGTTTGTTCAAAATCTCTATTGTGGTGTTCTGCTGTAATAAAATTTGTACTTTTTTTTAGTCTGAAGTTTGATATGATTGGCTCTAACATCATAAAGGTTTTTGTGCTTCAAACACATACTTTAATTCTGGTTAGAATTTCATGTAAGCAATTGTTAAGAATATTTGTTGCTACAATGCCGCAAATGTCGCAGAGTGTATCACCAAAAAGTCCTAACAACTATCCTGGCCTCCTGGGGCTTGAGCTAGTGCCTGGTGGTAAGTTGGATGACCCAATATCACTTTTATTATCGAACTCAGTATACCTCAGTGAGTTAGAGATTGTTGACCACGCCTTATGTTATCTCTTCCCCAAGATTACGTACCTGATCACCTTCTACTAATGATTACCTTTGATTTGTCCTTCACAACTCAACTGTATACAGATCCAGTCCTCCCAATAGGTGTCCTGACAACTATTAAAAAATCATCATAGCCTGATTTTTCATTCTATTTAGGTAATGGGAGAGGAACTGCTTCAGGAGCAGCTGCAAAAAACCAAAGCATTTCCAGAGTCATCTGGGAGCTAATGGATGGGTATGATGCTCTCATACTCAAAGGGTTTTGCTCAAATAGTATTGGATTTTGGCCAAGTCAGAGTTTGGATTAGTAAATGGAACACAGATGTGCAGTATGGTTGCATGAGTTTCACTAGATGTTAGTATTTGACAAGTATTTACAACTAGGTTTTCAAGAAATATAAACAGTAATTATAAAATACCTGAATGCTTATGCTTATGTTAGTTTGACAAATGAGAATTCCTAAACTAATAACCAAGAGCAAGTACATTGGAAGTTTTTAAATTTTAAGCTCTTGGTTTCTATGTGTGGGTGGAGGCTCGATTAAAGGAAGTCAATCAACCCCTTTCAACCCTATATGATTACATTTTTCTTGCCATTTTTTAAGAATTTGTAAAAATGAGGGATAAATGATAATCAGTCTTTATGGACCCCAAAGGAATAGTTATAAATTCAATAATAAGGTTTTAAAGATTCATTCTCCGTGTGTCTTCCATCGGTTTAAAATAATTTTATTTTTTCAAAACTTGTTTAATTTAAATCCATTGGATCATTTGGAGTTTGAGTGTTGAATATTTATTCCTTTGTTGTTAAATTGATGTTGGTTTAATGTTTAGAGCTCTGATATTTTCCAAGTCTTCTAAATATAGAATTAAAATATATATATATATGTGTGTGTGTGTGTGTGTGTGTGTGTGTGTGTGTGTGTGTGTGTGTGTGTATTTCAGCATTAGAATTTCAAAATATATGCTTGTCTTTGTAAAATATTGATGATCTTTTATTTTATAATTTAGTATTGGACATTTTTTATGATCTTTATATTTAAGATTATGTTGTTGGAAACTTATTGCTTAAATATTAATATTTAATCAGTTAAAAAATGGTAAATTTTGTGAATTCTTGGATCATGACAATATAGTTAACAAACTACTAAATAAAATAAAAATAATATGCATACTTTAATTTCTACTTGTGTCATGCCACATTTCTCTGTTATCTTTATATACTCATACAAAAAAGTTCATAGCTCAGCCATCTTTCTGTGGAGTTCTTTAATTAAAGTAACTTGTTCAAAATCAAATTTATGAATATATACATTTTATACTAAAATACGAAAGCAATTTTTTTCTTCGAATAACGTTATTTGAAGTCTTGGCATCAGTTCATTTCTACGTATTGATGTTTTACATTATTCCTCATCAACTTTTATAAGAATATGAGTCTAGGACCATAAGGTTGCTGAATTTCAATGTTAGAGGACCATTAACATCTTCTTTAAAAAGGTCTTGTTTTTACATCTGATACTTATTTGTTTGTTGATGCTTCTTAGTATCAGTAGATAGAGTGGATTTACAGCACAAAATTGCTGAAATCATACTAAACTTTGTGTATGTATAAAGATTAAGTATATTCGGAGGTTGGAATGCCTACACCCAAATTGTATTAGTGACTAAAAGATCGAGTTTCTTATTGTTTGTTTTGTCTTCCAATTCATTTGAATGAGTGGTTTATCTGCATGCTAATAAAGTCATGGCATCACAGTTTTTAGATATCGCTTTCTTTTTACTTTTCATATTTTTCATAAATTGTGAGTACATGATTTAATAACACTGTTTTTGGATCCTCTCTTTTCATGATAAATTCCCTTAATTTCTGATTTGTCCATGTGGTACCAGTTTCAACTGCCCGGATTGCTTACCTCTCATGTTTGTCTGTGAAGATGATACAGTTATGCATTGTTGTCTTCCCGCCTGTCCAATTTGTATGATTTGGTGCTCGTTTTCCAGTTTGGCAGAGGCTTGAAGAAGAAAATCAAGATTTTTTCAAGGCTTATTATCTTAAGTTGTTGGTGAAGGACCAAATAATGGAATTCAACAGGTTACTTTCAGAACAGGTGGAGCTGATGCATCAAATTGGGTTTAGTGAGGTTGCCCCTCTGCTCACGTCTAATGGGACTAACATTTCACCAAGTAAGACAGTGTTTTACTGTGATTAGTTCAAGGTTTTTTTAATTCTTATTTGCCTCATTTTTATTCTGGATAACTCCATTTTTATTTTCTTAACGTGTGGAGATTGGTTTGATACGTTTAGTATCTTTAATGCTGTTAGAGTTTTACAATCAGTTGGATACTGCAGTCTTTTAACAAGTACTTTTGAGCCCGTAAACGGTTGCACAATTGCGGGCTATGGAGTCCTGAGAATATTTAATATGCATATTCATTAGAGTTAATTGGATAATTTAGTATTATGTTTGACTAGTTGGATAATTTCAGTATTATGTTTGACTAGTTAGGCCCACACGTAAATGTGACTTCTTATTTTCCAAAATACCCTAACTCTGTGTTTGTCAACATATACATGCCTCAAACTTATAAAAGTGACCATATATACGTACGATAAATGTAATGACTTGGAACACCCTCTGGTAAAGAGTAACATATCCAGAAGAACTATGAGTGGCTATACGAATCATGTATGCACAAATATTTAACAAAAAAAAATTCAGGAAAAACACAATGCAAAATATGCTGTGTTACACCCATATTTACAATGATAGGTTGAGATGTTGCTGATTTTTTTAATAGTATTCATGAGTTGGCTTCTTTGCATCATGTGTCGGAATATGGTTCTTTTATTGATTCTTCTATGACTTGCGGCATCAAAACTCTTATAGGCTCAAGTGCACAAAGGCTTATATTGATTAAGAATGTTGTGCCTTGTCTTTTATGAGGATGTAATGAGTTAGCAAGTCTATTGACTCTGGTTCAGATGTTAGCCGCCTTATGGGTTAAGGTTTACAGAGTTAATTTGTGCAGGGCTGGGAGTTAAATTTCCATTTTACCAAACTTTATTGCCGAAGTTTTTTTGTGTTTGCGCATGTGTGTGTGGCATTGAAACTTTTTTGAAAGTTTGGAATACTTGGCCTTTCTGAAAAAGCTCAATTGGTATGTCAATCTGACAGCGCACGAGATCTCCGCAACTTGTACAACACCTTATACTCGACCCTTGACAACCAATGATATGCAGCAGAAATTTGTGTTTCATAATTGCGGAACACCGATTCAATCCTGTCTGGAGGGAACTATTAATGCGTTTGGTCAGAGGAGGAAATTTGATGTTACACCAAACATGTTCATGTCTCAAAACTCAAATGTGGTATTGGCTCCACCTATGAATAGGAAGATTGTCAAGACAGAAGCTGGTTATACGGGCAGTTCCCCTTTCGATATCGTTCCACCGAGCAAGTTTCTGGAATCACGCCCTCTGATGTGCGATGCATCTGTAACGTCTTTCGGTCCCGTAGGAGCTACTGAGCAACATTTAAATGGCACGGTCTTGGATGGTGATGCTTCTTCATATGGACTTCTCAATCAGATTTCTCAAACTTTAGGTCTACCCGAGTTAGCTACTGATTTTAATTGTAACTCAGGTCTCTCTCTCTCTCCCTTTCAAATTATTAAAATTAATTTTAAAATATGTACATCATAAAATTAAGGATAAAATAGTTAATTATTAATATATTTTTTAAAATAAAGACATTAAACATAAAATAAATTTCTTGAGCTATTCAAGCCTAGCACATTAAAAAATCGGGCTTGATCGGAACCAGTCATTTAGCCAAGCCGCTCGCAAGCAGCTTGGCTCGGCTTGGCTCGGTTGCAGCCTAATTGCATCCAACATACCTATCAAAAGTTCAATATAGTGACACTACATGATTTGGGCTCTTTTGTGCAATTTCAGATTTACTGGAAAGTATTTGTAGGACTCCCTTCATAGAAACAGAAGCCAATAACGTCTTTGTGCTAACCAATGGTAGGTGATATCACCAGTGTCACGTCTGATTTTTTTTTTTCAATTTTCAGTTATAGAGGTGACACTGATGCATGGTTTTGGCCTTTCAGGAGATGTTGGGAGATTGAACCCTGCATCTGAAAATTTTCCGTATCAATATTTTGGTGGCGAATAATACAATTATGTCATGGGTAATTCTCTCAACCTAATGAATTAGAGATTCAGCTGTAATTTTTTTCCATTCTATTTGCCTAATTTCGGCTATTGCTTTCTTTCTCCTTTTTGCTTTTAATTTTGGTTGTTCATCAACAAGTATAATGATTATGAGTGCACAAGATTTCACTTTGCTCAACTTTTATTGTGGAAAATAAAATGCTAATTCTTGGTTTGTTGCTTATTTGTCAAAATGAAAGAAATATGCTTCCCAAACTGCTGGATGACATTCTTAAATGGGGGAAAAAGCAATCGGACAATGCCTTTATCTTTAGGAGCTCTGTCATTATATTTATCAAGAAATATTAGTACTGGGTGAAGGTGAGGGGGACAAGGAAGGAAAACAAACTTTCCATGGAGTCATATATTTCTTTTCTGCTATGATGAGTGCATGTTTTGCTGTGGTAGTTACAAAGAATGCCCTTGTCCCAATTATATGTTTCGTATCGAACGTTCGACGAATTTGACCAGTATATTTCACCCTTGCACCTGTTCCTCATTTTGGGTCTATCTGATTCTTGGCTGATTTTAATGCTGCAGATCTGAACATGGGTACATACAGCAGGATTGTTCGGACATTTAAAGTACAAGTAATTTATTGTTGGAGTCAACTTAAGTATGCTGTGGTTATAGATGATATAGTTTTGTTCAGGTTAACTTGCAAGTATGGAGATTTGTCGGTGTAATGTTGCTAAAGCATTTGGAATAGATAGGACTGTGTTTTTGTTAATTTCCTAACTTACTATGTGAATAAAAACCCAGTAGGAAGTTTTATGTTTGGCTTTTTTGGTAAATGCATATTTAGTCGTTGGATCGATGAAAAATAAAAATGAGAATTTGGTATCCAATATGGTTAAGTTGACGGAAATAACAGTGATTAAATACGGAAAATCATTTTATGATTTACACGTCATCTCGGGTTTTTTAGAACGTACTCTTAATTCTTACAAAACCACCCATTGTGGTTGGGTATATATTACTTTAAGTTAAAAATTTGTGTGAGACGTTCTCACGGGTCGTATTTTATGAGATGAATCTCTTATTTGGGTCATTCATGACAAAATATTATTTTTTATGCTAAGAATAATATTTTTTATTGTGAATATCGATAGAGTTGACCCGTCTTACAATTAAAAATTCATGAGATCGTCTCACAAGAGACCTACTCATTACATAATCATTGAATATAAGTTTAAAACCGTGAATATGTTAATTACTCTTCTATATAATTAATTCTTGTATAATAATGATGTGAGATTTCACAATGACGACAAAGGAATGTCTTTCCTTGCGGTTCTAAGCCAAAACTTCTCAGACTTTCTACTACCTACTACCTTCATTTTGAATAAAAAGTATTGATACATTATGCTGATTCGATTCTATTGTAAACTAAAAATTACGACATTTATGTTTATTAAATCAACACATTTTTTCCCTCCTCAGCTCTAGATAGGGAAAAAAAAAAATCACAACACTTTTTAAGAATTTTGATTCAATGAAAAATCAATTATTATGGTAAACATGTGATTTTTCATTGTTTGTTTAAAATTGTCCTCTTGTCTTATGTTTGTTTTTTTATTATGTCTTATATTTGTCTTTTGGTATCACTATGGTTATTTTATCATTTTAACTTTTATTCTTTATTTGTTTTTGGTTGAGCGTTTTAATTCCAGAGTTACATCTCAATGTTCAGTCTTGGCATCACAACTCTTTTTGACAACATTCACTGATTCGAAACTTAATGGATGCCGCTAATAACCAACGAATGACAGGTGTTTTCCTTGTATGAATCCTATTTCAATGGAAACTTGATGAGTCGATCCACTTATATGTATTGTTTTTACTGCTATATCGTACTTCTGTAATTTTGTCATTTGTCAGATATTTAACTTTGAAATTTTTTTCTTTCTCCCTTTTTGGTTGGACGATTTAATTTCATAATTATATCCCGAGTCTCGAAGTTCAATCTTTTTATTATATATGTTGCTTTGGAGAATTGGAAGTTTTCCGACTTCGGTTATGTTAAAAAAACAATTAGATTTAAAAAATGTATACTTTCAATTTACAACATTAATTTAAATAAATTTTTGTTAACAATTATCATTATTTTCATTTTCATGTGAAGGTGTTGAGCTTTTTTGAATCAAATTAGTTAATATACTTCGATTTCACAAAACAATCAAAATGGACGAAACATATTAGTATTAATCCAATGTGTATTTCTTTGATTGATCTATGCATAATTAATGTGTGTTATTTAGTTTTTATTCATCTGCTTTTTTCTTTGTTAGGTATATAGCTTTTTTTATATCAATAATGGTATATTTAACTTTTTCGTACAGAAATTGAATAAGGAAGTTGCATTCATATGTATTAGATTTTGTCATATTTTTCATAAACAATAAATTTATCCCTAATATATATGTCTTCTTGTTATTTTAGTTTGTATATTATTGGAACATTTCATGTTCGCAATCTTCATTTTGATAGTAACAAAACTTGTTATTTTGTTTCTAATGTATTTACCTAAGTGCGCATAAACTGGAACTGATCGGGATTCGAACTGATCAGTTATTGAGCCAAAACTGAAGCTATCGAGACGCAAATTGAAAGCGTCAACTGATTGCTCAAACTGAATTAGTTCAACTGATATATAAAAAACCAGCTCAACTTATAAAGAGTCCAGCTGACCAGTTCAACTGAAGCAGCGTAATCAGTTCAGCTGACAAGCCAACTGATTTCATCGAACCAGTCAAGATCAGTTTAACTGACCAGTTCAGAACATCAGTTAGAAATCAATCAGTTTGCAGAACACGACAAGATTATTCAATGGAATCCAGCTGTGCGCATTAAGGAAAAGTTGTTGTCCAGTCAAAGGACAATAATGGACGTTGAATCAGAGCTTAAAGACAGAATGTTCCAGAATGACTATCGAAAAGTACAGATACATTTCTAGGAATGAATTCAAATTGCAACGAGTATATTTGATGAGTCTTGGTGTACGGTCTCATTGCCTCTATAAATACCAGACCAAGATCATCAATATACAAGTGTGGAAAATATAGAAGTGTGTGGAAAAGCAAGAGAGAAGAAGAAGTGCACGCATAATGCATATCTGCTTACAGAAGCAATCAGCCCAGATTTGAGAGAACACTTCAAAGTGTTATTAGCTTAGTTTAGGAGCAGTTTTTCTCTCAGTGTGTGAGAAGACTTTCGTGATTCAGTTTTTCTCTCAGTGTGTGAGAAGACTTTCGTGATTCATATATCGGTTCTCACACACGCACACACAATCACTCACATATACAGAGAGTTAAGCCTATTGAATAGTTGAGTGAGTCTCGCACAAAAATATTAAACTTGTGTATGTAGTCTTTAACCTATAGACGTTAAACAAGTGTTGACTGGAAGATGCTGCCTTCAGTCTAGGCTAGGAGTTCAGTTAGGCAGTAGGGTAAGTCCTAAGGTGAGTGAGTTTCTACAAGACATTGTATAAATCAAAGTTTTCTAGTAGATCCTACCCGAAGTGGTAGAAGAGGTGATGTAGGAGCAGTTCAAGTCACCGAACATCAATAAACATATCTTGTGTACTTAACTGTTTAACTCTTTTTTCAAATTGATTTGATCAGTTCGAGCAGTTATCAGTTCAGTTCTCACCATAACTGAACTGATATATGCAAGAACTGATTCCCCTTATTTCAGTTAAACAGTTTACACAAGTTAAATTGTTTTCAAATTAATCATCTTTCTTAACGAAGGATTACTTCGAGTATTTTCCGTTTGGTTTAACACAAAACTCGATTTAATTCATCGGTGTTTACATTCTTAGAACACGAGCTATTGAAGCTCATGGAGAATATTGTGTTTGAAGCACCTTCGCAAGTGCCAGAACCGATCCTTCATATATTTTGTTAAAATGTTTAGTAATTCAATAACTAACATTGTCATTTAGATTCAAGTCAATTGGAATATAATGTCATTTAAATTAAAACATATTCAAGTTAAATTATTTATCACATACTTTTCAATTTTCGTAATTATCTGATTATAATTATTTATATTACTTCATTCCACAACATTCTTAATTAACACACTTAATTAGCAGTAATTTTTTTAAAAATCATATTTTAATTTCATTCGGATATGTGATATTTTATCGACAAAAATTTATTGGTTCTTTATGCAACTACAATGCATGTTATTATTCTTATAACATAGATATATTCGATCATATTTTTTCTATTTTAGAATAATTTCATATGATGAGTCAGGTAGCTTGAATTTGTTTTTTTATCAATCTACAAGCGTGCTGATCAACCTATGATGTTACAAGCTTTATTGAACAGACAAATCGAGATGTCCAACTATTTTGATCTGATAGAGCTTCTTCATCAGCATGACTTGAAACAAGTTGTTCGAGCAGAAGAGATCAACTCAAAGACCATTATGTCAACATTCTCTGAAGACAAACAGACTATTTCTGAGTACGTTATAAAGTTGTCAACAAGGACAAAAGAGAAAAGAACTGTTGGTTACCCCTTTCAGCTAGTGTCCAAGAAATTTGAATTGGCCGGTACTATATTCGGAAACACGAGAAGGTCACGTGACAATATCTGCATAATTGTCAGCTACCCTGTACATCTGTTAGTATCGTATATATTTATTAACGTTGGAACAACACCTATAAATAGAGAATGCATCAACTCTGAAGATCACTCTCGCAACTTCTTCTATTATATCAATTTTCATCAAGCATTCAAATTGCACATCTCTTAAAAGATTCATCTTTAAGTTGTTGTTGCACACGTGCTAAGTTTTCATCAAATCGATTAAGGATCAATATTGTGCATTTTGTATTCTCACTTATATTTGATATACGAGTGTTGTTGTATTGTGAGAATCATTTGTAACGATCAGAAGCATGTTTCTGAACAGATCGAGTTGAAGTAAAGAGTGTTGGGAGTTTCAGAGACTTTTATTCCGATATCAGAGTATCAGATATATTGATGGCTTCTTTTAACAAAATTTCTATATTTTCCAAAGAAGATTATGATGACTAGAATATTCGAATGCATGTACATTTATCAGCCCAAGATGATGACATATGATATATCATCACAGAAGAACCGATAAAGATCATGAAAGACAACACTTTGTTGTAATAGACAGTGCTCCTCAAATGGTAGAGAAACCAACGATGGACCGGACTGCCGATGACAAGAGGAAACCAAATCTGGACAACATTGCAAAAATATCCTTTATACAAGATAAAAATATGTTAAGTAAAATTAAAACATACCCGTCTGCTAAAGAAATCTTGGAAAAAATAGCCCAACTTTGTGAAGAAAATGATCAGACGAAGGTAAACAAATTGATGGTGGCCATTCAGAAGTTTGACAACATCAAGATGAATGCCGTGAAACAATGAATGAGTTCGATGAGAGGTTCAATGGCATAGTGATTGAGCTGGAAGCTCTTGGGAAGGACTACAACAACATGAAGGTTGCACTTAAAGTTATGAGAGCGCCACCAAGAGAATGCGATATCAAGATCACAACCATGAGGTATTCGAAGGACTTGAACAAGATCGAGTTGCATGATCTGTCCACTGACCTGAGTCTCTCTCTCTAGATTCAAAACTAGGACTTCAAAATTTGTATGTAACTTTTTAAATTTTCCAGTTGGTGCTGACAGTGACTTGTAGTGGGTGGTTGAATAGTCTCTTCTTCCACTAGCTAATGGTACAATATTCCATTAAGTAGTGGACATGTCTTTTTTTGGTGGTCATCACATCCCACCTACCTTCTTTATTTCTATCGGGGAATCTTTTGCATTTGAGGTCTCCGAGGAGATTGTTTTTTTTTGTGTGGTCCCTCACCGCTTGGTCATGTATTTGCTAGATGCTTTCGATAAGTTCTTGGTCAAAAGCCTTTATCGAATTCTGGTTCTTTTTAGTTCAAGAACTCTGGGTAGATGTTTTCTGACCATCGTCTCACATGAACCATGTTACAGAACTTCCGGCTCGTTTATTTGCTTCCCATCAACTTGCTATTCCACAAAAGATTAATTTTATTTTAAAATATTTCTTCTGCAAAACTTGTAGTTTTTCCTGTCATAGTATTTAACAGAAAAAATCCATTTATATAATTTTGATAAAAACTTAAATAGAAACTTTACTTTTTTCATCTCTTTAAGACAGAACTATAGACCTCATGCTCTTGTGGAAGAGATTTCATCTTCAGTGTGAAGCAACAAGGAGTGTTTCTGCTGGTAGAGTACTTTTGATAAATCTTTGAATTTTATATACGGCCTTCTTAGCTTGATAAAATGAAAAGTTTCATGTGAACTTTTACCGGTTGGTTCTGGTGTTGTAATGAAAAATTATAGCTCCAGAATATCTCATATGGATAAATCATCGTTGTTTGCTCATGTTTCATTAACAACTTCCTGGATAGACATTGGTAACACTGATAAATCTGGGAAGCTGGGTGATGTAGTAAAATCGATGCTAGAGCCCCAAATTCATCATATCATGCCTCGACTTCCTTAAGATAGGAATTTGGTTTCATCCATACCCTTGGATACTTTCCTGCTATATCAACCTGAATTGTGATTGAGTTGATGCATATTCTTATATTCAATTTCTCCAAGTTATTTTGATATACATGAAATAGAGAAACTATACGCTCATTAATACCAACCATAGATTTACCCTTGTCGGTTTGAGGTCTAAGGTTGATATCTCTCTCTTGAATCCCCGAGGTGTAGGGTTGACTTGAATGCTCGAGATAAGGATCCGAAGCTTCAATTTTTTCTTGGGTCGACTCATATAAAGATGATCTCAAATTAGCACTCGTACTGCGGGTACTTGAATCCCTGCTCTAGGTATAGAGCCTTGTATTTGAAAATTATCCTTTTGAGAAGCCAAGGAATTCTCAATAGCATGGAGGATCGGCTTTTGTAATACAGACCATAGGTGAGTATAAACCTATAACCATCATGTGATTCGATAAGAGAAAGTGCTCTTATAAACTTGTTGTAGCCTACCCACAACCTCTGCATTTAGGGCAAACATGTTGAACTCGGTTTGAAGAATTTCCCTCAAATGCCTCTGCATTTTCATGATGGCATCGACATTAGCTTTGTCCATCACTTGTTAAGAAATATGCAAGAATATTTCCGTGAGATTTAATTATAACAATATCAAAATTTAATTTTTATATAAAGCTTGTCATTTTAATAATCTAGCTTTCTCGGGTTTATATTCAATTTTATTTTTTAAGAAATCTTTTACATGTGTATTAAAAATTTTTAAGATAAATTTCTTTACAAGTATATAATGGTCATTTTTCAAAAACTTTTTTTACTATATAAAATTCTTTTTCGTTGTATGTCATCGTATGACTTCTGTATCTGAGAATAGCCCATTGTAATACCTACATGGCCATTCTCCACCAAGTGTGAGATTTGTAAGAACCGCTGCCTATCAATGATCACTGAAATCTATATATAATATCTTATAATCTTTGTCTTGAAGAATAACCATTTTTGGAATATTTTTGCAAATCTCCTTTAGTTGACTAAGTTTTTGTGTGTGTTCTTCTGTCCATATAAATCTTGCATCTTTTTTTAGTAATTGAATAAATACTTTTCTATGTTTTGTTAATTCTTAATAAACATTCCAGTAAAGTTAACAACTCTTATAAAATTTTGCATCTTTTCCACTATGTGTTCATGCAGAATTATTCTTGGCTCATCTATTTCTACTCCAAGGAATTCAATCTCCTTGTAGCAATGAGTGTCTTCTTTTCAGATAGGATTATTCTTTTTTTACAGACCTTAGAGAAAATATCTAAATGTTTAATATGATCGTTCATATTTTTATATTCTATTAAAACATCATCAATATAAACAAACATTAAATTAAATAATTTTAAATAGATTACTCATTTTTCTTTGAAATATCTGGGATCATTAACCAAACCCATCGGTAATATTCCCCAAATATAATGACCTTGCGGTGTGAAGAAAGCTATGAATTTATTGCTTTCTATATTCGTCCGAATATGATAAAATCCAGACTTACAATCAAATTTAAATAACACTTTTGCGTTTCGTATATAATTGATTAAATGATCTCTACTAGGTATCAATTAGCCATCAAACTCCAAAAATTTATTGATCTCTTAATGATTAATAACTAATATGGGTTTGTTCTTTTTTATCCATACCAGAAATCCTAGACTATTGCATGGTGATATTCATTATTTGATTAAATCAAGGTTTAAATATTCTTCGATAATAATATGCATATCTTTTTGATAATTTATGTTCATCGGGATAGGCTTTCATTTGACGAATTCATATTCCTTACCTTCATTTATTTTAAGGTTGGTTTGGAGTTGGTTCTTGTCCCAGCATACCAAAGGATCTTCATTGTAGTTTTCTTTGATCATTTTCTTGACATCTTCTGAGGAAACTTTTGATTCAAACTCTACATCATTCAGGTGTAAAGCTATCTCAAAAAATTATATTTCTTCTTGTTAGAGGTTTTTATCTATTCTTAATTGGAGCATTGTTCCCCCAAATCGTCTAGAATTTTTCATTTTTTTGTTTGGAAGAGATTTCATCTTTAATATGAAGCAACAAGGGGTGTTTCTGCTGCTGGAGTACTTTTGATAAATCTTTGAATTTTTATATACAGCCTTCTTAGCTTGATAAAATGAAAAGCTTCATGTGAACTTTCACCGGTTGGTTCTGGTGTTGTACTGAAAAATTATAGCTCCGGAATATCTTATATGGATAAATCATCGTTGTTTGCCCATGTTTCATTAACAACTTCCTGGACCAACGCTGCTATTTCTGGGAAGTTGGGTGATGTAGTAAAAACCGATGCTAGAGCCCCAAATTCATCATATCATGCCTCGACTTCCTTAAGATAGGAATTTGGTTTCATCCATACCCTTGGATACTTTCCTGCTATATCAACCTGAATTGTGATTGGGTTGATGCATATTCTTATGTTCAATGTCTCAAAGTTATTTTGATATACCTGAAATAGAGAAAATATACGCTCGTTAATACCAACCTTAGATTTTCCCTTGTCGGTTTGAGGTCTAAGGTTGATATCTCCCTCTTGAATCCTCGAGGTGTAGGGTTGACTTGAAGGCACGAGATAAGGATCCAGAGATTCAATTTTTTCTTGGGTCGACTCATATAAAGATGATATGAAATTAGCACTCGTACTGCGGGTACTTGAATCCCTGCTCTAGGAATAGAGCCTTGTATTTGAAAATTATCCTTTTGAGAGGCCAATGATTTCTCAATAGCCTGGAGGATCGGCTTTTGTAATACAGACCATAGGTGAGTATAAACCTATAACCATCATGTGATTCGATAAGAGAAAGTGCTCTTATAAACTTGTTGTAGCCTACCCACAACCTCTGCATTTAGGGCAAACATGTTGAACTCGGTTTGAAGAATTTCCCTCAAATGTCTCTGCATTTTCATGACGGCATCGTCATTAGCTTTGTCCATCACTTGTTAACAAATATGCAAGATAATTTTCATTAGATTTAATTATAACAATATCAAAATTTAATTTTGACATAAAGCTTGTCGTTTTAATAATCTAGCTTTCTCGGGTTTATATTCAATTTTATTTTTTAAGAAATCTTTTACCTGTGTATTAAAAATTTTTAAGATAAATTTCTTTACAAGTAGAAAATGGTCATTTTTCAAAAACTTTTTTTACTATATAAAATTCTTTTTCGTTGTATGTCATCGTATGACTTCTGTATCTGAGAATAGCCCATTGGAATACCTACATGGCCATTCTCCACCAAGTGTGAGCTTTGTAAGAACCGCTGCATATCAATGATCACTGAAATCTATATATAATATCGTATAATCTTCGTGTGGGGACCCGGACACTAATTCATTTCCTTAATCGTTATTAATATTAAATACACAATTAAGTAATGTGGGATATAAATTTTTTTTCCCTTAAAATGCAATGCGGAACGTAATGTACATAGAAATCTAAAAGTACAAGTCCTGTACTAAATACATTTACTAGGTTCAACGACATATCACTGCTGAATCCTAATCTACTTCTGAGCCCGGATCTCCACGCTAACTAGTCCTGACTCGTTCTCTTCTTGATCCCGATCATGTCCCACCTGTTGTCATGCACACATACAAACAAGACAACAGCCGAATAACTCTGGTGAGAATTACATTCCCAGTATAAATCATGTATACATGCAATCATACAGACAATATAAAAGCATATAACAGGCATTCATAACATGTATCAAAATCAGAAACATGAATCCAATATTCATCGCATGTATCGAAATCCAAAACATGAATCAATATCAATAATAAATCATATTCTAAAGATGTACCATAATCAGGAACATAATTCAATATCAAGCAATGAATCACTCTCCGTGATTCTCAGACTCAGACTCGACTCAGTCCTAATCTAGGGATCCCGATCTGAATAAGAACATACACCCACCTACACTCTCGATCGGGGTGGTGGTACGTTCTTATTCACGGACTTTGGCCCTTTCCATATCGAACATCAGTAATAGAATTAACTCCAATTCTATCCACTTCGATATGACCAAACGTCCGATGTCCTGACATATCCGTCAAAGACTATGGCACTTCCGCCATACACTATCCTGTGACAAAGTGCAATGGGCCAATGACGATTCCTCACTATCCGGCCCTTCTGTCACAAGACCAATCATTTAATACCTGCTATCTATAAATCAATAGAACAAGCATATCAATTTATTCATTAATTGCAAATATCAATGCAATAAAATAAAGTATGTGAGTTAGGGAAACTCGAGTCAAACCTCACTCGAGTTGTGCAATCCCAACTCAACATTAATTTATACCTTTCCCTTCTCGGTCTGACGAAGACGAAGTCTCGAATTCAACTCTGTCCATACCCAATCTGGTAATGACAATCGAATAGGTACAATATCAATATACAACTCAATTCAATACCTTTCTGATCAATACTTAAATCAAAACACAATCTGATCAATATCAACAATACAATGATACAATCTCAATCAATCGTGAATCTGAGCAATATCAATTTACTGATGTTTCGACGGCATAACAATACAATCTCGATAATCCCGTCAATATCAACATCACAGATATAATACCAGAACTCCAAATCAATATCGGTACAACTCATAATCAATAACAATACACCTCTGATATCGAATCTTTATCAAATCAATTCCGAAAATCATAACAATTACATAAACAATCTTTTCTTCGATCTGACTTCAAATATACGATGTCTACTATATCAGAAACACCATGTATGAATCATATCCGCTACCATAATTTCCGATCATATCAAAACGTAGTGAAACTTACGTCCGTATGAAGCTTGCGTCGATAGAAATACAGTACTGAAGTCGGATTGAAAATCAGACAGGCGGATCTTGCACAAATCAGAAATATATAAAATAAAAGGCGTATGGATTTTCTTCAATTCTTCCTCGACCTTTCCTCGGAATTCTCCATGATAAAATACAGCTGTTAATGATACGTGGCTCATTTTCTTAACTTCCATTCGGCGCTCGAGCGGTAAGAAAGTACCGCTCGGGCACGGAATGTTCTGCCCAAATATTTCCTTCTCGCACATTGGCGCTCGGGCGGTTATAAATTACCGCTCGGGCGCAGCATCTTCTGCCCAAAACATATACTTGTCGAACCATGGAGCTCGGGCGGTCAAAAACTACTGCTCGGGCGTCGATAGTTCTGTTCAAAACTTGTGTAAGTCATATGCTTGGCCCAATCCGGTCTTGGACTGATCCGTCTATAATCACATCAATTCAAAATCAAGAATCTCAGCTTAACAGAATCAAAATCTCGGGCATTACACTTCGTCTTGAAGAATAACCATTTTTGGAATATTTTTGCAAATCTCTTTTAGTTGACTAAGTTTTTGTGTGTGTACTTTTGTCCATATTAATCTTACATCTTTTTTCAGTAATTGAATAAATACTTTTCTATGTTTTGTTAGTTCTTAATAAAAATCACAGCAAAGTTAACAATTTTTAGAAAATTTTGCATCTTTTCCACTATGTGTTATTGCAGAATTATTCATGACTCATCTATTTCTACTCCAAGGAATTCAATCTCCTTGTAGCAATGATTATCTTCTTTTCAGATAGGATTATTCTTTTTTTTACAAACCTTAGAGAAAATCTCTAAATATTTAATATGATCGTTCATATTTTTATATGCTATTAAAACATCATCAATATAAACAAACATTAAATTAAATAATTTTAAATAGATTAATCATTTTTCTTGAAATATCTGGGATCATTAACCAAACCCATCGGAATACTCCCCAAATATAATGACCTTGCGGTGTGGAGAAAGCTATGAATTTCTTGCTTTCTATATTCGTCCGAATATGATAAAATCGAGACTTACAATCAAATTTGTATAACACTTTTACATTTCGTATATAATTGATTAAATGATCTCTACTTGATATCAATTAGCCATCAAACTCCAAAAATTTATTAATCTCTTAATAATTAATAACTAATATGATTTTGTTCTTTTTTTTATTCATACCAGAAATCCTACACTATTGCATGGTGATATTCATTCTTTGATTAAATCAAGGTTTCAATATTCTTCGATAATAATATACATATCCTTTTGATAATTTATGTTCATCGGGATAGGCTTTCATTTGAAGAATTCATATTCCTTACCTTCATTTATTTTAAGGTTGGTTTGGAGTTGGTTCTTGTCCCAGCATACCAAAGGATCTTCATTGTAGTTTTCTTTGATCATTTTCTTGACATCTTCTGAGAAAACTTTGATTCAAACTCTACATCATTCAGGTGTAAAGCTATCTTAAAAAATTCTATTTCTTCTTGTTATAGGTTTTTATCTATTCTTAATTGGAGCATTGTTTCCCAAATCGTTTAGAATTTTTCATTTTTTGGTTTAGAAGTTTTTCTTCATTGCCACACTTGCTGCGAAACTGTATTAGTAAGTTTCTGTAAAATGGATCTCTTCGTCTCTGAACTATGACTGTGTGATCACATGGTGTTGTGAACACGAGTCTTCTGGTCTCATTTTCTTTTGTATAGGATTTAAACATTTGTAAGAAATTGATTCTTAACAAAATTTCAGCTTCTGTATCATAAAAATAAATCGGTGGTGTTTTCATCTTGTACCAAGATGTATGTCCAGTATCTCCGATTAATTTTTCGGTCTTCTTGATCCATTTGCATACGAAAAGTCCATTACTTTTAACTTTAAATATATTACTAATTTTTTTTAAATAAACATTTTCCTCCAACTTCAAAACCATCAAACATTAAAACTAATATTTAAAAAAACCTCAAATGCATAAAGATCCATAAATTGTCAACCACAAAATCGTAAGTCAATTTTAAAATAATCCAAAAACTAAACTTCCAAATAAAGCATAAAATCTTTAATAAAGTAATCCTCAAAATCATTTCTTTAGAACTTTAAATACTAAGCTAATGCGGAAAATAAAAGTCCAACGGTATTGTATTGCCGGAACCAATCTACTCAAACGTCAGCGCCTCCCTCAAAATCATCCTCACCTGTGGCCATCCAAACCTAGTGAGTCTAAAGACTCAGCACATTGTAACATTACGTAACAAATAATACATAGACAGACACATGCATTTAAAAATCTTACTTTTATTTAAAATAGGCTAGCATAAACTCGTAAGCGTAAATAAATCATAAATTTTTTTATCATCGTGTAGTATTTTGGGTGAAGTTTGATCCTCGAAAGTGACTATCCTTTATTATATCATCATATGGTCGTCTGATCAATCTGTATACACAAAGTACATGAGGGCGGGGCGTCAGCAACTCTCGTTATTGGGCCATGGTCAAATATAAAAATACGATCGTCAGTCTCCCTCAGGGGCCTTCTCCCGTAAACGAGCTCTCTCTGGGGTCTTTTCCCTCACGATATCCCCAATCATATCTTTTATGTTACAGTCAATTTACATCTTCCAAAATATTTTTTATTTCCTTTTATTTATAAAATATAGTATCCTTCAGAAATCATAAAATGTCTATTTTCGAGAAAAATCGTACAACCTTTGCATATATTATAAAAATATCATACTTTCATAGTAAACATTTTAAAATATCATTTAGCATGTATTATGATTCTTCAGGACACTACCAGACCTCTTGAACTACCTGGGACGTAAAATGACAATTTTACCCCTGGACCTCGAACTTCCCAATTTTGAATTATTCTTACTTTTCTTGAATCGAGCCTATCTCGAACCATCATATAAGCTTAAATTTGACTCATAATATTTTTCTTAGACGTAAACTCGAGTATTTTGATTTAATGACTTAACAGCTAAACTGTAAAGCGTTTCAAGCCCGAATTAATTCCAACCTTAATATTTTCTTATCAAATTTTAAACATAAACTTTTCATTCCTGAAATACCCCCATGAACCACAAGCAACTCCCTTGAACCATGGTTCGAGCCCTTTTTCCTTCCCAAGCCCTAACCGAACAAATTCTGTCCCTAGAACCCCTAGGCCACCCCATGACCCAGACCACCGCCAGACGAAACCCTAACCACGGTGCATCAGACCCTAACCTACCCCTCCTGGACCATCACAGACTCCTGAACCACGCTTAGCCACATGCTGCAACCCTCTTCTTCCTCAGCCGCACGCATGTCTCTCGATTCTCCCTCAATTCGTGGCTTCCATCAGCGGCCACCCTTCCAGCCCCTCAAGGACTCTTCCTAGCCTCTTCCCTAAGCCGTGCGCAGGGCCCTGGCCAAGCCCTAGTACGGTTCTTCCCTAGCCGTCTCATGACCACAAGGAAACTCATGAAGAAACCCTAGGTTCGACTACCTAACCATGCACGGCCCTCGTGCTACTGTCCAGCCCTCGTTCTCCCTTTAAACGACTCTTTTTCCAATCTTTTACCATCCCTAATGGAATCGCGTCCTTTACAAAAAATAACACGTCTTCGACGAGCGTAAAAACATCAAAAACTTTGGAAAATAAACCTTTAAACGTTAAATATTTGAACTACAAATTTTTCATGACTAAAAACATAAATCACACGTATTATGATTCGAATGGTGCACAAAGGAAAGATTGGAAACGTGCTTTTGCGTTTAACACGCTTGAAATACGAATACCGAAGCGCTGGGACGTCGGTGACGAACAGAGGATGATTTCTACCCATTTTTCTTGTCAAAACCCTACCAAAAACCCATCTTGAGATGCAAGGGAGTCGGGTGATCGTTGTTGGAAGGAAGAACGAGGAAGAAAATCGAAGAATGAAAAAGAAAAAAATTTGAAATCTTCCCCCTTGACAAGCCTCCAAGTTTCGGCCGTGCACTTCACTTTCAATTCTCACATGAATTTGTGTGTGTGTTTCAGCGTGTGTGTACGTGTTTAGGTGTGTGTGTATGTATGACTCTTTTAAAAAAATTTAAAAAGGTTTCCTAAACACTTAATTAATGGGCTTAATTAACTCTAAATTTTAAATAACAATTTAGGCCCATTAATATTTATAAAATCATTAGGCCTCAAATTAAAAGATTTAAAAATATCAATTTCCAAAAAAATCTCTTATAAAATACATAATTGCTCCCACTAATTAATTTAAATTTGACCTTCAAAATGTAATAATTCTTAAATTATTTAAAATAAATATTTTCTAAACTAAAAATAAAAATTTAGCTTTTAAATCTTTAACACCTTAATCGTCCACGGTCCTCCGTCCCTGGCCAACCACTGTTATTCGTAAAAAATCTTTAAATTATGAAACCAAGAAAAATTACACAATTAATCATTTAGTCACTCAAAATATATCATTCATGCAACAAAATCATTTAATTAAAATATTTTAGCAATTTAATAATTTTCATACATGCGGTCTACGTGGACTGATTTTCGGACATTACAACATAATATCAAGATTCGTTTGGAAAAGTCTCGTACAAAAATTTGAGGTAATTCTTCTTCTATTTCTTTTGGAAAAATTCCTCTTTTTATTGTACAAATTATAGCCTTTGAATCAATATAAACAACAAAATATCTTGTCTTATATTGTTCATATAACATTCCTACATGGTTGTACGTATTTCAAGAATGAGTTCGTGGTCATTGGATTTTTGCTTTCTTTCATCTGCCATGAATTCCATTCCATTCTCTAGACATTTCTATGGTTTGTGTTTATCGAGAAACTCTAGTCCAAGGACAAATTGATCAGTTATTTTCTTGAAATTCTTTTGATATGAACCTCCACTGTTTATAAATCATTGGCAAATCCCTATCATAGGTTATTACAAATAATATATAGTATTATAAGGAAAATTGATTTCTTTGTCATGTAATATAAAATGTTATTTCTATTTCTCTCCATCCCTCCGGACGTCTAAAATTTCCTATTGTTGAAAAAACTTTTTAATACATGTTGGGCTTCTTGGACATATGTTTTTCCCCCACCCGTGACTTGTGATTCAATCTCATTGGAAAGATAGTCTTATTGGTTCCAGTCTAAGACTTTGATTTCATTGAATTGTTTTTTCTCTGATCTGGATATATGTTTCCTATATTAAAGGGAACTACATTCTCTTTGGATAAATTATCTGAGATCCTTTTCCAAATATTTATGGTATTTCAATAAACTCATTTGTAATAAAAAAAAGTTCTGAATGGTGTGTATTAGATATAGTGTATGAAATTTGATAGGTAATAGAATATGGTATGTTATCTTCTTTCATTAGTCTTTTTTTCAAAGTTTTGATGCAAAAGGTTTGCTAAAATCTCGATATGTCAGATTGTAGGCAATTCTTTGATAAATTACTTCTAAAATCTTTCCCACACAGAAATTCCCTGAGATAGTTTCCAGTATTGAATCTTGAAGATTACCCATTCGTTTATTGCATATAGCAATGTCGATGGGTGAATCTATCCTTTCTTCAAAGGTAGGTTTTTATCATAATCTGAATTGCACCGATATGAATCCAGGACATAGTTTGTGCTACTTGTATCTTGATTTTTGTAATTCCTCATTTATTTCATCAGAGGAATTAATTGCATTTCCATTCGATTTTCCGTAGTTTCCATTGGGATTTTCATTTCTTTTCTGGAAACCTTACAGATTAGCTGATGCTTTCTGTTTCTTAGACTAAGATTTCCTAAGAAATTTTCTGTTTGTCCTCTAGAGAATCCTTGATATCTTAGAAGACTAGGATTTTCTCTCATGAACTTTTGGACTATGTTATCAGATATAGTTGTCTGGCTAAAGAAACGAGATAGATTTTCATATGTTTCGTGTCGAAACACTTCGTCTTCAGTCGGTTTCTGATTATATTTCATTATATTCTTCCTGACTCAGGACTTCTTCTTCTTTATTTATACTTTCATCTGAGACAATATCCTTAAATTGGTATACCTGAATAAGATCTTGGTAATAAACTGCTTCTTCAATATCCAGAGTTGGGTTCGAAGTATTTTATTCCCTTTCCATCATTTTTTGGACAGTTGGTTAAAATGTGACCTCTTGCTCCACGTGTCCATCAATTATAATATTTAAAACTTTCAATAGTCCGAGCTTGATCTCTTCTGAAAGTTTTATTCCTATGTGTATGTCCCATGCTTCGAGATGAATTTGATTCTTGGGATGACATCCTACTTCTTGATGGTCCACTTCTTTGTTCAGATTTATAAGATTTGGCTTTTTTCTAGACCATAGTGTTCTTGGTTTCCAAGAACTAATTATACTTCTTTAACTTCTGGTATGAGGACGAAATCTTAAACTCTTTCTTTTTTGTCTTTGTGGCTTACTTTCAATGATCGTTGGAAAATAATTTTCTTTACAACAAAAAAGAGTACGTTTATTAAAACCTTTTAATACTTTGTAATTCTTTAGTAATGCTACCATATGAAAATATTGTGTCAATTTTTCTTTAAGGAAAGATGCTCATCTGGCTAGAGTATCTGGATTGAGAGGGATATATTCTTTTATTAGCAATTCTCTCGAGGGACAGAATTTTAGCAGAAAAAATTGCATTGCTATATTTTATTTGACCCCCTAAATTCCATCTATATTTGGTGAATAACGTAATGTATTCATCCACTAAACATATGTCATGTAATTCAAGACTTTACGGAACTTGAGTATATTTCTTTTCTTCTTTGTATGTTGACTGTTTAAATAATATACCCCTATAAATTGTGCTTTAAATATGGTAGTCTTTCTCCCTGTTATCTCGTTAAAATATTCTCCTGCTAGGACTGACTCTTTGATTTCTACTGAAGTCATGTCCCAAAAATTTTTAATTGATCCCATAAGACTCATTTCTAAAAGTTTAATGAATCTTTCTCTTTGAGATCAAGTGTTCTTGCTATGATTCTCGTAGTCGATGTCCAATCATATATGAGATCTTCTCTGTTTTTTAAGTCCAGTACATCAAGGTTAAGCATAACTCCATAAAGATGTATTGGTTACAAAACAAATTTCTCATAGGGTATTTGGTGTAAGTGAATACTTCTCCTTGACCCGGTTCTCGCTAGGTGTGCTTCTCCATCTATCTATAAATCATTTCGGGGTGCCAGCCCGCCACCCGCCGCAACCTGCCATTAGGTGGGATGGCGGGCCTCTAAATGTCCAACCCAGCCCAACACACCATGGGCCGCGGGTTAGGCGGACCGACCCGTTTATTTTTTAAAAAAATAAATGCTAAACAATATCACATTAAACGTAGAAGAAAAATATATTTCAGTCAAATAGTTTCATAAAATACTTAAAAACATTGAAAGCTTTATTCGTGGGTCAAGAATAGCCCCAAATGCAAGAATCACGCTATATTGATTCTAATACTTATCAAACTTCTCTTTCATCATTTTACACATATCACTTATCAACTCATCTTCATTTGACAAATTCTCATTTAACAAAACCTCAATCTTCCAAACTTGCATGAGTTACAAATTTGATGTAGGATAAGAAGAACCAGAGATCAAATTGGTAATATCATAAAATGGCTCAAGAAATTCACATATTTTTTCTTCTCTTTTCCACTCTTCAATTGAAGGACAATATTTATAATTATTATCATTCAATTGAAGAGAAGAAAAGGGTTTCTTTTTATGTTTGATGACATTTTCCAACATCAAATATGTTGAATTCCAACGATTATGAGACTTATTTCAATTTTTATATAAAATTTAAAAATATAAAATTCTACCCTAATTTGACGGACCAGTCCGCCCCGTTTAGGCCCGCCTCGTCTTGACCCGCAACCCAAACGGGCTCAGCCCATTTGGCCCGCCTCCAAACGGGCTGCTATTTTATCAACCCAACCCACTCAATTTTTATAGCGGCCCGGCCAATTTGATAAGTCTACCACTTGTGTTTATTTCAGATCTACAACCTTAAGATTTGCAAAAGATTCTGCAAGGTCTTTTAGATCATCCAAACCAATCCTCTCTATATTTATCATCAAATTATTATATTTTCTGAGACAGTTTTGATGAGATTTATCATTTTCTCATCGTCTGTTAAAAGTTTTTGTATCACTTTGTCCTTTTATCTTTGGTGTAACAAGGGTTCAGTACCAAATAATAGTGGTAACCTTCCTTCCGAGATCATTTAACTAGAGGTCATTGTTCTAAATTTTGGATTCTTGTTTGAATTTTCTTTAGTGTTCCAAGAAAAGTTCTTCTTGTTTATGTGATATATAGTATAGCTTATTGTCATAATTTGCTCCGTCTTTTAGATCTCTCTAAGATCTCTTGAGAGTTTAGAGGAATATGTGATTATTTCTAAGAACCTATTACTCTGAATCAAAAATTTACCTTAGGATTCTGATGTATTCCTCTTTGTCCATAATATCTAACCTCAGTTAAATCTTATTTTAAATATTTCAAAGTATTGGAATATTTCATGTAAATATTTGATCTTAAACCTGGGTTCAGATCCATAATTTTTTATAAAATCTCTTCCTCAAATATTAAATTAATATGTAATAATAATTATGTATGTTTGAAATAATTTTACCTATCTTTTAATACTATTTTTATGGTAGTATGATAATTCTTTGATAAAATAGAATCAAGGGTATTTTGGCATTTTTTTTAAAATATTTATGTTTGGAGGACCAATTTGGGTAAATTCCTTGAATCATAAAGGACTAATTTGGGATTTTTGAAAGAAATGAGATTGAATTGAGATTTTGTTAAACATTAGAGATCGAATTGGGTTTGCCCAAAATGAATGTAACGCAATTAGACGACTAGTAAATAAAAAAGAGAGAGATTATACCTAATAAGTTTATAAATATGAATATGATGGTATTCATAGTTCATACTTCATGTATCAAGTGTGATCTTGATCAAGCTACAAAAGAACCATTTGTTTATTCAAATAAATAATTAAATATGTTTTTAATTTTTTTCAAACATTAGCTGCCATGGGCAATTGAAATAATATTCCATTTTCTAATTATTGCAAATATTCATAAGAATCAATTAAGCTCTTGATATATATATTTTTTTATACTAATTGTATGTCAATAATAATAATAATAAATAATAAATGATATAAATATACAACTAAAATAATTTGGACTGTTCCCTACTGATTTAAGAATGTGAAGCCAAAACTGAATCTTGAGGAAAAAAGAAATACTAAGGTAATTGAATTTTGTTGTCAAGACTAAAAAAATACTTAAATAAGTCCATTTTAAAATGTTTTTATTTAAAATTAAAAAATTAGAAGCGGTTCTAATTCCGCTTCTAATTTTTGGATAAATATTGAAAAAATAATTTTTTTTTAAAAGTAGAAGTAGAAGTAGAAACCAAAAAAAAAAAAAAATCCTAGCTTCTAAAAAACACTTTGAAAATTTTTTTTAAACAAAGATTATAATCGAACAATTATTTTTTTTAAAGAAAATTGATTTTATTTAAAAAAAAATGCTTTTACTTTGTCGGTTTTTCCAACCAAATGTAGTATGTCGGTCATAATTTATTCCATTCATATATAAAAATAATTAGTCGATTAAAAGTCAACTTCTACTTTGCATTACATACATCCATTGTGCCCACTTCTTGCTGTTTCCAACTTGAATGAATATGTTGAAAGATAAAGTCCCATATAAATTATTTGTGGTCCAACCAAAGAATGTATGAGAGAAATTGAAAAAGAAATCATCTAGTTTTGGACCGACTTACAAGTGCATGGGGTGATGTACTAATATGCCACTTACCTTTTAAAAATATACAATAAGAAACTCTTCTATACCAAAGTATTTTCCTCAACTATACTATCTATATTATACTTACTATATTATAATATATGAAGGAATTATGTATTTTTAATTATAAACAAAACAAAAGTAGTTCATCTTCACTTAATCAAAAATATCATTAAATAAACATATTTTAGTAAATTTTTTCTTTATCCATAGCTATCATATGGTTTTTTTTAAAATTAATTTTTAGTTTCAAAAATAAGATAAATTGTAAGAGTTTTGCAAAATTAAAGAAAAACGTCACAATGAATGCGGACGATGTAGTATATTATGCAACGTCTGTCACTAATAGTAGCGTCCAAGCTTCCATGTGCAGCTACGTCTAAATTTTTAGCTATTTGGTTAATTAATATTGTTAAGATCGTATGATTGTTTAGAAAGAGTTTGAATATATAATTACAATACTTCGTCAGAAATTCGATTGGGCTAACAAATTGAATTTTATAGTTCTCGGCAAGTCAGTGTTAGATGGCTAATAAGATAATTTATGTGCGGAATGAAGCTGAACTGATATATTGAACACTCCAAAATAGCTAAGTAAGAAAAACATTTGAGTGATCAAGAATAGGCTAACTGAAATGTAACCAACACGAAGATGTTTTTGGATATTCGGAGATTTGAATAACTCCTACGTCACCTCTTTTTCTTTGTGGGAATGATGTTTACTAGAAGACTTTGATAATTATAACTTTTGTAACAACTCGATGAAGTTAGGCTTTCTCACTACCTGATTTAAACTCTTAGTTTATATCACTAAAACAAAACTGAACAGTAGATTGACTGTCAGTTTACAAGTATTTTAGAAAAAAAATACTAAGCACAATTTGATTCTTAATTATCTGATTTAACACTTAAGCGTATGCTAAGAAGTATTTAGACCATTCGGGCTCTTGAAGGTTCTTGAAAGCTTGATTTTTTTTATTTTTTATTTTTGCCTTCTTATGCAATAATTTCTGAGCAAGAGGGAGAGCCTCACTGACTTACAATCTTCTCTATTTATAGACTTGGATCCAACGGTCAATAAAATCAAATATTGTATATGTACCAAATATATTAGCCGTTAATCCCATCTTTTTCAAATCATTGCCCTTTCTGAAAAATCGTACATTGTAGGTAATGTTCGTAGATTTTTGAAAACTCTGAGACTGTTTGTATGAAGACTTTATCCAATAATTCATCTTTGTAACTCTGACTATTCTAATTGATTCTTCAGAGAATGTCACATTAGCTTAACTTCTTTTTATTTCAGTTGGTCTTCAAATGTCAGTTTGGTAAACTTAGGTATCAGCTGAACTCGAAACAGATTTGACTCACAAACCTTTCAGTTTAGCTCATGTTGTTAAATCATCAAAGCTTAATGCTCCAACAAATTCCTCCTTTTGTATTTGACAAAATAAGAGTTTAAAAAAATTCTAATATATAACAATTTTATATAAAATGATAGGCTAGCAATATCTTCTATAAAAATCTTTGTTACTGTTTGAGTGTTTGCTTGACTCAATTGATCTCATGGAAAATTATTCTTTGGTATGTTCTTTCTTCTGACTGACTTATCTTTTTTTGTCAACACTAAGTGTCCTTAAAATTTCAAGAATTGAACTCAGTTGAGTAGATGTTGTATCAATTTTTAGGAGAGATCTTCATGAACTTTGTCTACATTAACTGCTAGCTCATGATTGGAAGAAGTGATTTGTCCTTAGAAAGTTTGAGCAGTAAGAACTTGATCCTTTTTCAGTTTGTTCAAAGAGCTAAAAATACTTTTAACTTCCATGGACAGGCGTGCTATTTCTGTTAGCAGTTTGTCTCGAAAAATATCTAGAGAATTTTTACTCATGTTGACTTACTTCTCTGTAGAGTGGTGAGACTATAGGTGATGGGAGCCAGACTTGCAGTGATACTATCCAAAGTGTTTTCTTCAGGAATGTTTAGTTCTGGAGATAGTGTAAAGTTTGAAAAATCATTGACCGAAGAATATTTAGATACAACCAAGGAGATATTTTTATTTGAATTGGAGAAGGATCCTTGTTCAATCATCATCGGTTGATCTCGAAAAACTTTCTCATTTTGCACATTAGACTGAATAGTTGCATCTTCAATCTCTAATGGATTTACTAAGTCTTCAACTATTTCAGTTACTACAGGGTGCGCTTCACTCAGAAATTTTACTAATTTGCAAACTATTCAGCAACAGCCACATCTTCAACTCTTTTTGTTTTCACATCATCTAAATGTTGTTTTGCAATAAAATGCACAATTTCACCAATAGCAGTAAGAGAAATTTCCCTAATTAGAAGAGAAGAGGCTGACGAGGCTGACTGGATGAGGATTCACTATCTAGAATTGTGCCTTTAGTCGAGTTGACATGGGCCATATCAATTTTAATGACCTTCTCATATTTTCTTTGTTTTTGGTATCAACTGGTATGAACAATTGATGATCATTCTCCCAAACTTCAACTTTCATTTGCAGAGTGATTAGATTCATGTCTAGTTGATTAGGCACAACTATATCATCAAAAGCAGTAGGACTAGTCGGATCATATTTGGCTCTGAGTTCTGCATAGATGACAATGAGCTTTTTAATTCGCAAGAGATACATCAGATTGTAACATCCGAAAATCAGTCCACGTAGACTGCATGTATGAAAATTATTAAATTGCTAAAATATTTTAATTAAATGATTTTGGACGCATGAATGATATATTTTGAGTAACTAACTGATTAATTATGTATTTGCTCGATTGCATAATTTAAAAGACGAATATCAGTGGTTGGTCGGGGACGGAGGACCGGAGACGATTAAGATGTTAAAGATTTAAAAGCTAAAATTTTATTTTAGTTAAGAAAATATTTATTTTAAATATTTTAAGAATTATTGATTTTTTAGATCAGATTTAAATTAATTAGAGGGAGTAAGGAATTTTATGTATTTTATAAGAGAATTTTTGGAAATATGTATTTTTAAACCTTTTTAATTTAAGCCTAATGGTTTTATTAATATTAATGGGCATAATTTATTCATTAAAAATTAGTGTTGATTAAGCCCATTAATTAAAAAGTTAAGAAAATTTTTTGTTTTTTATTTAGTTAAACCTAAATCTAAACACACACACCCCTAAACACCTACACTCACACACACACAAACCCCACGAAACACGCACCATTCACGTAAGAAAATAAAGGAAGGAACAGCAGGTGAATCCTCTTGCAAGCCAAGGAATTTTTTTATTTTTTTCCTTCTTCGTTCTTCGATCTTCTTCCTCGTTCTTCCTTCCAACAACGATCACCCGACTCCCTTGCATCTCAAGGTGGGTTTTCGGTGCGATTTTGACAAGAAAAAAGGGTAAAAAAAAATAGAAATCGTCTTCCGTTCGTCACCGACGTTCCACCGCTTCGATATTCGTATTTCGAGCGTTTTAAACGTAAAAGAACGCCTTAATCTTCCTTCTCTCATCTTTTACACCATATTATAAGTTTTGATACATGATTGCATGAAAAACATGATACAATTCTTTTATTTTCGTTTTATGGCATAAAAATTATAAAAATAGAGTTTTCATCATTTAAAACTCTTGTTTAGGATGCACAAAAGGCTGCCATGGTAGGGTTACTAGAAGGGATGTTTTTCCACGTGTTTAAGGGTCATGAGATGCATGTCTAAGGGCTGTAAAGGTTAGGGCAAGAGGGTGAACGGAAATATGGGACTTTAGAGACCTAGGGTTTTCTATTTCGCTCCCTAGGAGGACACGGATCTTAGCTGCTGTTGGGATGTGTTCAAAGGTCGTAAGAGAGTCTAGTCATGGTCCTAGATGGGCTGTGCAAAGGCTGGAAGGGAAGGTTGAAGGGTGCTAGCCTTTTTGAGGTCTCGTATATCTCGAAGTCGCGGGTTTGGGGGGCTGGCCTTGCATGGGCTATAGATGCTGGCACAGTAGAGTCCTAAGGCTTCAATCATGGTCCTAGGAAGGTGTTGTAGGGGATGGTTGGGGCGGCCAAGGGCTTAAGGGTCGAGCAAGCTAGGGTTTAGGGTATTAAGTGCAGAAAATTCCAGCAAGGTTCTAGGCTTGTTCAAGGGTTATAATTGGTTTGATTTGTGTTGTATATGGTATGGTTAGGTGTTGATAAGCTATGGTTAAATTTTGGTTAAGTTTTGAGTTAATTCAGGTTAAAACCGGGATGTACTTCTAAGTTTTAAATACGAATATGGAACTTAGTCGAGAAGCATAAGTTTACGTCTAAGAAATATTTATAGGTGTATTTTAAAGTGTTATGTTAAGTTTGGATGGATTTGAGTCGTCGTTTCAAGGTCTAAAGATTAATTGAAATGTTTATTATCCGATCCGAATATCGTTTGCTATTGATATCTCCAACTCATGAACTTAGCCGATACAAAGCTATATGATAGCACCCAATTTTTTCTTAGAAATATTTACCATCCGAAAAGAGGAAAAAACAGAGTCTTTGTCTAAGCACCAAACTAATAAAAAATACCAAGAACAAATATATGTTTCTAAGAATTATTTTTAGATAGTGAAGGGCGTTTCCGGGGAAGATATACTCTGGCGCTTTAGATTTATCTTAAGGAAAAGGAGTTTCAGGGGCAAAATAATCATTTTACATCTGAAAAATGTTAGACGTCCTGGCAGTGCCCTGAATGCTGTAATAAATGTTAAAATGTTTATTTTAAATGTTTATGAAATTTTATGATGAAACGTTAATGCTAAAAGACATGTTGCCTGCTTGATTTAAAAGAAAAATGATTTATATATGCATGACTTTTTATAAGTAATGGAAATATGAAAGGTTGAAGGAGGTGAATTGATTGTGACTAACACGATGATATGATGGTACGATGATATGTAAGGCCAAGGTTCAGTTGAGAGGCGAGAGTGTCGTTGATGTCCCCACAGCAAAGGTATTGTGGTTATACGTAGATGAATCCATCGACCTACAGCTAATACGCAAGTCACAATTGAGGATCTGAATTCAATAAAAAGGTAAATGTAATAAAAGGAAAGAAAAGTATATGATGAAAGGAAATTGTTTAAAGTTTATGTTAATGAAAAGTTATTTTATTAAAAGTATTTTCACTGTTACATGTGGATTGTGAGAACCCGGAATTTCTGAGGCGAATCATGTAAGAATTAAAACCCAAAAACTAAGCTTAAAACTTTAATTTTAACTATAAAACTCAAATAATAACTTAAATTTTCAGCTAACACAGCTCGAGGAAGTAGCTCAAAAGCTCGAAGATTAGTTCAAAAGGGATATACGCTATAAGGAATTGCATCAATCGAAGAATCGTCACCGGAAGAGTAAAACCCCAGCTCAAGGACTCAATATTCTAGCTCATGGAAGCTCAATCTAGCTTGTCCTAAAAAAACCAAAAAGGGAGCTAAGAAAAGAGCTAGGAGGCTTGGACAAATTTATTGTGCAAGAATTGTCCCTTTAGTAAACCAAGGTGACTCTTGAGATTGGATAGATTTTTTACCACATTGAATACCTTTCTTGAGCATCAAGATGGACGGCCATGGGGACAGGAAAACATTCACCTATAAATATCACCTTAATGTGCTAAAGAAACCACATCCAAAAAGCAATAAAAAAATCTGGCTCCTCCCCCTCCACAAAACACCCTTATGGCCGCCGATAGCAAGGAAGGAAAAAGAAAGCTCGTGTCGGTGATTTTGTGCAGGAATCGTTTGTAACATCGTCGTAAAGTCCTAAAAAATTTCGGTCATCACCTGTTCGAAATTCAGCAAGTTTCGTACGTCCATGTTCGGAAAATTTCGAACTACACATTCGAATTTCTATAAGTGGGTTTTTGTTACGTATTTTCTTGTAATTTAAACTTTACATAAATATAACATGACATGCTTGTATGTTTGTCCTTATTTTCAAAAATCAATACTTATATCATTTAAAAATCTCGATCAATGAATGTTATATCCTTTCTGGTTTCGATATTCTTGATTTCGCTGAATTCCTTTCAAAATTCTGATAAGTTATGTTCGATAAATCAGAATTTTGTGATACACTGTTACAAATCGAATTGGATATGGAACAACGATTGTAGTTCCGTCTGGCCCCCATTAGTGGGTATAAAACTGTGTTCTGACCCCCATCAGTATGTACAAACTGTGTTCTGTCTGGCCCCTATCAATGAGTATAGAACTGTGTTCTGGCCTCACCCCTTAGAGGACTAACATATTGGGGACAATTTGAGCATGGAAACTGAGATGAGTAACAGTTTTGTGTTTGTTCTGATTTGCTCTGAATCGTCTGATAATCTTTGTCTCATATTTCGAATTTGACTCGGTTCAGTTATGATAAGTCAAAATTATAAGTTTTGAAAGTCTGTTAAAAGATGTTTTAAA
Source organism: Primulina huaijiensis (assembly GCF_012295235.1). Lineage (NCBI taxonomy): Eukaryota > Viridiplantae > Streptophyta > Magnoliopsida > Lamiales > Gesneriaceae > Primulina > Primulina huaijiensis. The sequence continues at coordinate 14,236,920 of NC_133318.1, forward strand.
TTAGCTCTATATGTATCTTTGAAAATCGATCGGCCCCCACTTATTGAGTGTTTCTCAAAACACTCACCCCCTTACATCTTTCACTAGATAAGAATGAAGAACAAATGGATGAGGAGGAACAGGGGGCATTCTGGGGCTGGTGATCGTAATAAAAGATCAAGAATCAAGATTTTTATCTTTTCTTTTGTTTCGCTTCCGCAATTCTGATGTAATTTTTATTTTGTTGTCATTGTAAAGACAATATTTGTTTTATGAAAAAGACTGGTTTTTGGCTATTTGCTACGAGGCTTAATTGTTTTCATGTAAATTGATAAACAATGTCGGATGTCACCAACGCCTCGGTCTCGTGGCGTGACATGGATGTATACGTATTAATTGCTACCATGGTTAAGGTTTGCTGAGTCATTAGACTCGCTCGGTGTGATCGATACAGGTGAGCATGATGTTGATATTGATTGAGCACTTGATGGTTGAACTAGCTAGACTGAAAGTGCACACAACCCGAGGACCGTTGCTATTTTTCCGCATAAATTACGCTTATGATTTAGGATTATTTTAAATATTTTATGACTTATATGCTTTTGAGTGGTTTTGAGAGGATTTGAGGAGTTTATGCTTTATTTTGAAAAATATTAGTTCTGGGTTTGGTGACGTTTACAAATTTATGTTTTGAATTGCGTTCTTTTGGATTTTAAAAAATTGGTTGGTTGGTATTTTAATAGCAAAAATATTTATACATATATGCATAGTGTTTCAGCCGAGAATAGTAGGGGAAAAAAATTTCTAGTACATTTTAAAGAAAAACTAGTAGTAGAAGTTAAAGTTGGTACCATAACAACGTTCCGGCAAAGGGTTGTGCCACCGTCTGTTCCGGAAAGCTCAGTCGTCAAGCCTCAAGTCTGTAAGTTTAAATTTTTTAAATGTTATCACCTGTATGTTTACATGGTTTATACGTTTAACTACATGTTTAAATACTTTTTGAAGTTAAATGACATTTATGTTTAAATTTGCATGATAAATGATTTTTATGATTAAACATGCATGATTGCATATTTTTTTTAATGCTAAAAGATTATATGTTTTAGAATTTTTATGCATGTTACGATATGAAATAAGAAATTATATGATTTTCATGCATGCTGACTTCATAGTGGAATTGGACATGTTTTAGAATTTGGTTAATGGGCTTTAGGAAATGTTGAAAATGATTTGACCATATTGATTTTTGGGTTTTAGTACTTATGTTCTATTTTTTGGGTCATAAATTAATCATGATTATGAATGCTTTTGGGACATGTAGATTTCTAAGAAAATACTGATGATTCGTGGTTACTAATTGAATTAATTTTTGAGAATTACATATAAAGAATGATGATCCGAAGACTGAGACGGTCTTTAGAAGTATAAAAATGGATAATTTGGGATTTTAGGTTTTGATAGAAAAGTAAGATTTGTTATGAGAATTGATTTTGGATTTAATAAGCTTAAAATTATTGAACGTTATGTTACTGGAAACCTATAGAATGGAATTAAGAATGCCAAGAATTATGAGTTAATTGTGGAATTTTTGAAATTTAGGACCAATTAGATAATTTTCGAGAAAATTATGAATTAATTTTGAAATTATTAAGAAATAATTTATAGGGTTATAAAATATTTATTATTGGGGATTATAAAATTTTGAATCCAGGTTTTAATTAGCGATTAAAAGTATTGTTGTTGTCAAGAAACATTTATTGCATATGTTGGGATTTTAGGATTGCTAAACACATAAATTGGGATATGTAGGACCTTGAATTATCTTGACTACAATAAATTAAGGAATAAAATTTCCAAGATAATGAAATTATTCTAATTTTTTTGGGATAACAAATAGATAACTACCTTACGTAAAATAAGTCGTAAAACATAGATATGTATTGAGGAAAGAGTAGCATAATAATTTTTGCATTTATATGATACTAAGAGTAAATTATATTGGAAGGTGGATAAAATTTTTCTTCCATAGGATGTTAAGATTTTTGTAAGTGTAATTTCATAGGACATTATCTTGAATTTCGAGGTTTACATATAAGTGTTTGATTTTATAGCGGGATTTAGAATGACATCAAAAAGGGAAATGGTGATCCGATGGACTTGAATCATTTAAGTACTTTTAGTCCTTTGGATTTAAGAAAGTTTATGATAGTGTTAAGGACAATATGCTTGACATATATAGAAATGGGGTTTTAGTAAGTATCAGTCATTATGGTGTTTTATAATCATGGATACTATGTGATGACTATGGATCGAAATTTGGTTTGCCAATAGGAATATATTTTGGGAATTAAATTATACGATCACGATTACTTATGGTAAAGTTAACAATTAATTAATCTTTGGGAAGATAAAATAACTTAAGGTAGTTTATGATTTATAACAGACAGATGATGCAGAGTTAGTTAAAACTTTGATTTCATAGAGATCAAGAAATTTGGTATAAAATGATAAAAATGGAAGATGTCACATTAGAGTACGCAGCGAAAGCGTGATAGAATGCAAAATTTAAGTCAATCAGATTAAGTATGAAGTTAATGAGGGAGCCTAAGATTTCTAATAATCAAGACTGGACAAATTTCGAGGAAGAAATTTTATTTAATGGGGGAGAATTTGTAACGCCCGAAAATCAGTTCATGTAGACCACATGTATGAAAATTATTAAATTACTAAAATATTTTAATTAAATGATTTTGGACACATGAATGATATATTTTGAGTGACTAAGTGATTAATTATGTAATTTTGCTCGATTGCATAATTTAAAGATTTTCAGACGAATATCGGTGGTTGGTCGGGGACAGAAGACCATAGACGATTAAGGTGTTAAAAATTTAAAAGCTAAATTTTTATTTTAGATAAAAAATATTTTAAATATTTTAAGAATTATTGCTTTTTTATTTCAAATTTAAATTAATTAGAGAGAGCAAGGAATTGTATGCATTTTATAAGGGGATTTTTGAAAATATGTATTTTTAAATCTTTTTAATTTAAGCCTAATGATTTTATTAATCTTAATAAGCATAATTTATTACTTAAAAACTAGTGTTGATTAAGTTCATTAATTAAAAAGTTAAGAAGCCTTTTGTTTTTTTTATTTATTTAAACCTAAACACACACACACACACACTAAACACCTACACACACACACACAAACCCCACGAAACACACACCATTCACGTAAGAAAATAAGGGAAGGAACTTCGGGTGAATCCTCTTGCAAGCCAAGGAATTTTTTGATTTTTTTCTTCTCCGATCTTCTTCCTCGTTCTTCCTTCCAAAAATGATCACCCGACTCCCTTGAATCCCAAGGTGGGGTTTCGGTGCAATTTTGACAAGAAAAAAAGGTAAAAAAAATAAATAGAAATCGTCCTCTGTTTGTCACCGACGTTCCACCGTTTTGGTATTCGTATTTCGAGCGTTTTAAACGCAAAGGCACGCCTTAATCTTCTTTCCTTCATCTTTCACATCATATTATATGTTTTGATACATGATTGCATGAAAAACATGATACACTTATTTTATTTTTGTTTGTATGGCATAAACATGATAAAAATAGAGTTTTCATCTTTTAAAACTATTGCTTATGATACACAAAGGGGCTGCCATGGTAAAGTTACTAGAAGGGATGTTTTTCCACGCGTTTAAGGGTCATTAGATGCATGTCTAAGGACTGGAAATGTTAGGGCAAGAGGGTGAACGAAAATATGGGACTTTAGCGACCTAAGGTTTTCGATTTTGCTCCCTAGGAGGACACGGATCTTAGCTGCTGTTGGGATGTGTTCAAGGGTCCTAAGAGAGTCTAGTCATGGTCCTAGATGGGCTGTGCAAGGGCTGGAAGGGAAGGTTGAAGGGTGCTAGCCTTTTTGGGGTCGCGCATGGCTTTAAGTCACGGGTTTGGGGTGCTGGCCTTGCATGGGCTGTAGAGGCTGGTTCAGTAGAGTCCTAAGGCTTCAGTCATGGTCCTAGGAAGGTGTTGTAGGGGTTGTTTGGGGCGTCCAGGGGCTAGGGACGAAAGGGCTTAAGGATCGAGGAAGCTAGGGTTTAGGGTATTAAGTGCAAAAAATTCCAGCAAGGTTCTAGGCTTGTTCAAGGGTTATAATTGTCGATTTGGGTTGTATATGGTATGGATAGGTGTTGATAAGCTATGATTTAAGTTTGGTTAAGTTTCGAGTTATTTCGAGTTAAAACCGAGATGTATTTCTGAGTTTTAAATACGAATTGGGAAATTAGTCGAGGAGCATAAGTTTAAATCTAAGAAATATTTATGGGTTTATTTTAAGGTGTTATGTTAAGTTTGGATGGATTTGGGTCATCGTTTCAAGGTCTAAGGATGAATTGGGAAAGTTAGGGTTTCAGGTACAAAACAGTCATTTTATACCTCAAAAATGTTACACGCCCTGGCAGTTCTTTGAATACTGTAATAAATGTTAAAATATTTATTTTAAATGTTTATGGAATTTTATGATGAAACGTTAATGCTAAAAAACATGTTACATGTTTGGTTTAAAAGAAAACTTATTTATATATGCATGAATTTTTATAAGTGATTGAAATATGAAAGTTGAAGGAGGTGAATTGATTATGACTAACACGATGATATGATGATACGATGATATGTAAGGCCAATGTTCAGTTGACGGGGGAGAGTGTCGTTGTTGTCCCCGCTGCAAAGGTACCGTGGTTATACGTAGATGGATCCATCGACCTACAGCTAATACGAAAGTCACAATTGAGGATATGAATTCAATAAAAAGAGAAACGTGATGAAAGGAAAGAAAAGTATATGATTAAAGAAAAATGTTTAAAGTTTATGTTCATGAAAAGTTATTTTATTAAAAGTATTTTCACTGTTGCATATGGATGTATATGTATTACTTGCTATCATGATTAAGGTTCGTCGAGTCATTAGACTCACTAGGTGTGATCGATGTAAGTAAGCATGATGTTGATATTGATTGAGGACTTGATGGTTGAACTAGCTAGACTGAAGGTGCACATAACCCAAGAACCGTCGCTAATTTTTCGCAAAAATTACGTTTATGATTTAGGATTACTTTAAAAATTTTATGACTTATATACTTTTGAGTAGTTTTGAGAGGATTTAAGGAGTTTATGCTCTATTTCGAAAAATGCTAGTTTTAGGTTTGGTCACGTTTACAAAATTATGTTTTGAATTACGTTCTTTTGGGTTTTAAATAATTAGTTGGTTGGTATTTTAATAGCAAAAATATTTATACATATATGCATAGTGTTTCAGCAGAGAGTAGTAAAAAAATATTCTAGTACATTTTAAAGAAAAACGAGTAGTGGAAGTTTCACAGATAGTCTCTGCGTTTAAGTTCTTCTGCAATTATCACATTTTTTTTACTTGTTTTAAGACTACCTTTTCAAGAGATATGAACTTTTTTAGAGTGGTATTCTTATTTAGCTTCTTGACGAAGGTGACTTTCCTAAAATCAACCCATTCATCAAAGAACCCAATCTTGTTATCAGCAACTCATTGACTTCATCTATTTGTAAATCGATTTGAGTATGAAGTGCAAATGTGGAATCAGGTTTTAGATCATTCACCTTTTAATTTCCTTTCCCAGAAAACTGGTTTCGTGGTAAAGCTGGAATCTAGTCCTGACTTGGTGTACTAAACTAGTTCCTTAATCACCACTCCTTTGCGTGGATTATTTTGTGGGAAAGCAGATGACATGATAATAACCCTTGGAGGAGCAGCTACGGCTATCAGCATCAGCTTAGCTGCTGGCTTGTCATTACTTTTCTCATTACTTGGTTCTTGAGAGGTAGCTAATCTCTTGAATGGAATAGATGTTGGTCTGTTTTTTGAGTCCTTGGATTTTTCGGAGAAGGAGTAGAGGTGTGAGGTTTAGAGTCACTGGTCATCAAGAACAATTTCCTTTTTGTTTTTGACACCTCAATCTGATTGACTTTTTCTTTGATGCCTGTTTTATTTCAGCCAGTTCCTCTCATATTTCTTTCTTAACTACAATTAGTTCAGCTGAAGAAATTTTTAGGTTTTGTACCTTTGGCCTGAGAGATACAATATTGGAGGCATTGAAAGCCTTGAACTTATGAAGGGTGATCGGATTACTGAGGTTTACTCAAGCATCTTCAATAATTTGAGAGTGGAAAAGCATACCCATGAGAGTGCTTCTTCGATTGAATAATAGATTTTAGTTTTGGAGCAGAATGGCTGACAAGTTGACTTTCATTCCACTGGAAATTGCAATCATGACCAAAAATTTCTCAGTAGTAATGGCTGCAAAGGAACCTACCTTGGCCAACAGACACTTAGCCACTACGTCAGCAAACAACTGATATTCTAGCTTCACCTTCTTTTTTGTCCTGATGTCTTGATATTTTTGTTGGTTGCAGAAATTTTACTTTGCATTTCCTCAACGGCTTTTTGAGATACTTCAGAGAAGACAGAGATCCCTTCAGAGGGTAACTAAAATTAAGTAGAGAAGAATCCTTATTTATTAATAAGATTTTGTTCTCCTAGCGTTATGGAAATCTTTCCATCATCAACAAAACCTCCGCCATAGAAATTCTTCAGTTCTGGGACATAGATCTCCAGAAAAGAGCTTAGAAGACTTGAAGCCCAGATGACTCGATTGTCTTGAAACTACATAGATATTAGGGTCTTCTACATAGATAGATTCAAAATCAACATCTATGGCATTCTTGAGCAAATTTGATGATCTACTGGAACGTCATCTTGATGTTCTCTTGATTGTTGTTCGAAATCCATGATTAATTTACATATGCATCGAGGGACTTTTTTAATGATTTCTTTTATTTCAATTGATTTTCTACGAAATTTTTTATGATTAGCATCCTTATTTACAAAATAAAAATAGTTCAAGTTTCATTGTTTTTGGTCCACTATCCGGATCAGATGCTGCTTCTACTTTCATTGAGTAATTCGAATTGAAATTCCCTGCAAAAAATAATTAACAGAGCTATGACGATAAAGGATGAGCAACCCTAGACTACCGAACGAAGGGAAAGAACCAAGGAAACGACATGTAGTTAGGAATATCTTAACAGAAATAAAAATAAAATATGTGACTAACAAAGAATGAAAACAGAGGCAACACATAGGTTGATGCCTCATAATACATAGGTATCTCGATCATTATAAATGCTGATCAGGATCAGCCCTAGTGTCATTTTAGTTCACTGATGGTGGGATCGCTTAGTGTCTCAGCTGGCATTCTTTGAATGATCAGACTACATACCCACTAGCCCAGCCTCAAACTTGACCTTTAGCCCAAGTACCATATTCGGTTATTTATTAAAATTGCCATTTGGAGGGGAATGGTTTATTGTTAATGTGGGCGATTTATAAGATATAATCGGAGGACATGTATGGTTAGGTTCCATTTGTATATTTGGCAGAATCTAGCATATCTTAACAAAACCCTTTGTGTGGGTTTGACGTTCCCTTGTATGGTCCGGGGAGGATTAATTGTTTTATAGTTTAGGGGCTTTGGACATCTTTGTTTTCATTTCCTGTTTTTTTTTTATCTAATTCAATAATATTGTTTATCCTAGAGAGTTTTACGGACCTACTGGATTAGAAAGATGCTTCTCATGCTCAAGCATTTACTTTTCTAGTTAGAGACCAATGTCTAGGGGCTAATGTAGGATCTGCTCAAGGACCTACTAGTTCGATTATTCTGTTCTGCAATGTCATTCTATTGGGGAGTCTTCGGTGCAGAGGCTACATCTGCTCCTCAAAGCCTCTTGACCTTTTGCTGGATGTGGATATCATCTGAAGAACCAAAGAAATTAGAAACCGCATAGCAGAGCAATAACTGTAAAAAAAATAGCTGGAGAAAGCCTCATATATTACGTGATAGTATTTAGTGGTTTCGAACAAAAAGACAAAAAAAATCTGAATTACTGTATGAAAATCAAAGTTTGACAAGTTATATGACTAAAACAAAAAAAAATAACAATTTACAGAATTGTAATAATCAAAATCAAACCAAATAAGCCAATTTGACCATATTTTTGAAATATAAAACTCGAATTTTAAAATTGTTACCAAATCGATTTTTTTAATCAAATCGGTTATGCCAAATATTATTGTTTAATCGAAGTGTTGCTCATCCCAATTTTGATAATATTATTAATTTTTATCGTTTCTTTCATATTTTTAGTTTTCCCCACTATATCTTATGTCACTCAATAGTATGATATAAAAAGACTTAAAATACAAAAGAAAACGAAGTTATTATACGAACATCTAATTTTGATTATTCAGAGTATTATTTTTATTACTTAAGTTGGAACATTTATTCCATGTCCCTAGGAGTTCAAGTGGTTATGGTTTGAACAGATATCTTGGGTTCGAAACCCGAGGAGACATGTACTACACTACTAGGAGTGTGAAGTTTTGTGAGTAGGGCTCCATGGGCTATCATGAGAACCGTGATTGCATGACCCAAAAGGAGTAGGCCCATGACCCTTACAATAATTAGCTCGATTGGTACTAGGTCTCTTGGAATCCAAGTATTATGGTTTGGACAGAAGTCTTGGGTTCGGGACTTGAGGAGACATGTACTCTACTGTCAGAAATTGTGAGTTCTGTGAGTAGGACTTCATGGCTATCTCGAGGGCTGTGATTACATGACCCAAAAAAGATATGTTCATGAGACTTACATAAATAAGCAATATTGTCAAATATAAAGAATCACAAACATTGTTTTAATTAGGCTCGTCGAGGTGTTGGAGGGGTTAATAAACATATTAAATTTTTTTAATATATTCCTATAACACAATAAATTTGAGCTGGGTTATCATCTAAAATATAATGATCAATTATCTAGTTTGGCAAACAATAATAAATTAATTTTAATGAGTGCCGAAAAATTAAATTGGACTTAATGAATAACAATAAATCAATGATTTATATATTAGACTTGAATAAAATTTTGTATAGATTAAAACAAACATCAAGAAATGTTATATGACATGTAAGTGTGTAAACTCATATATAGCATTAAGTGTTTATTTAAAAGTTCAAGGGGCTAAGTGTTATAAAATGTATAGTTGAAGGGTCAGTTGTAAATTCGTTAAGGGTACACTTCACAGGAAACCCTAGGATGCTTTACTGACGACGAGTGTTAGTTTTCTCTTTGGTCCATCTCTCCCTTTGTTTGGAAAACTAGGGAGAAGAAAAAGGAGAACAATGGGAGAGGAGAAGCCGAAATCAGCTGGAGTTTGGCCCACCGTGAAGCCCTTTGTTAATGGCGGTTGCTCTGGTATGCTTGCTACCTGTGTCATCCAGCCAATCGATATGATTAAGGTACTCGGTGTTTGTTTTTTTTTTTTGGTTGGTGTACACGCGCGGGCGCATTTCATCGGGTTTGTTTGTAATTTATTTGAGTTTTGAGAATTAAATTTTGTTGGAGCTGGATGAATGTTGGCTTCTTGCTTTGTTTCAGATCTTAGATAAAATGGACTCTTCGAATTCTAAAATACGGTTGTTATAGTTTTGAAAGACTCGAATAAGTTTTGGATCCTCTTTCGCACCGTAATGGATTTGTAGTTTTACTGCCATTGTGTGTTGATGCAAATGTTATTTTATCCTTGATCTGTTGAAGGATTGATTTGAGGGTTTTTTTAGTTCTGTTATTTCGATGGCTTTGTATTGAATTTTTGAACGTTGATGGTGATGAACTCGAACTCTTATGGTTTTTGTGTGTGCTGAAGGTCACGGATCTTTATTAAGTCGTTTGTTCTGATTTCAGGTGAGAATTCAATTGGGCCAGGGATCAGCTGGGGAGGTTACTAAGAACATGCTTAAGAATGAGGGTGTGGGCGCCTTTTATAAGGTTTGTTTGGCATGAGCAGTCATTCGATTTCTATTTTCTATCCATGTGCTGTAAGATGAAAATTTGATCGGTTGGGCGAATGAAATTACTGGCGTGTTTACATATATGCATGTATGTCTGGACTATGGATCGAAAAATATTGACTAATTCAATTAGCAAGATTTTTGAGTTTTCATCATTTAAACTTTTACAAGGATTTCATTATCACCTTGATAATGCCCATCCTCAAGCCCAATTCACTAAAATACAGAGCCTGGAACTTTTTGGAAAATATATCAGGTGGCCATTGGATTGATGGATTTTGGAGGGAGTTATTTGAATTGTGGAAGGATTTGAGGTATGAATTCCAAACGACAACCAACTTAGGTGTATTTGAAATCTATAACAATTACTAGGGACGTAAGTGAGTCGAGCTGAGCCGAACGGTATCAGGCTCTAGTTTGGCTCATTTAAGATATGTATAGTCTCGAGCTCGATTCTAGATTTTATATTAGGCTCGAGCTTGGCTCGTTTTAAAATTATTTACCTAGTGAATAGCTCGAGCTAGGCTCGTTAATAGCTCGTTTATCATATTTAGTGAGTCTTGCTCGAGCTCGGCTCATTAGACGGGCTCGTTTTCGAGCTCCTTAAACAACCTCGTTTTCAAGCTCGTCAAACAAGCTTGTTTTCGAGCTCATCGAACATTCATAGCCAAAAGACCGACAATGATATGAGAATTTAAGGAGGTAGACTTTTATTTTATAGGTTTTCAATAATTTTTTTTACACTTAAATTTCGATGTGAGACAATGTAAGTTAATTATACACTCAAGGCCCAACAAACGAGCCAAGCTCGATCTCGTGAACAGGCTCCCGAGCTTACGAGCCAAATATCTTTAAGCTCGAGCTGTGCTCGATAAGTTTAATGAACGATCTCGAACGAGTTTTTTACCCAGTCGAGTTCTGAGTAGTTAGCAAGTGACTTGGTTCGTTTATGTCCCAAATAATTACTATTAAAATTGCATAACTCGATGTGGAATTGATTTGAAATCCACTTAATTTTGTTTATCCAAGCAAGTCAAATAATTTGAAATTCATCTATCATTTGAAGTTCAAGGTGAATTTGTCCTTTAAAATTTAATTAACGACTTAATATGATCATAGTTGTCAAAAATGCAAGGGGCATTAAAGCGCTCATGTGTTCTGGGGCTTAAAGCGCAAAGTGAAGCATATATTTTACAGAAGCAAATCACAATAAATAAAATATTCTAAAAAGGTAACAATAAAATCAATTTATTTAAAAAAAATATGAAACATGAGATATCAAATATTAAATTTTCATTTTCATCTTCCAAGTATTAAATATTAAAATGTGAGGGCAAAAAGGCAAAGGCGATGTGGTGCAGAGACAGCCTGTGGCATATGCAACAAGATATTAGGGTTTCTACTGCACAATTTTTAAATAAATAGAGGAAAAATCACACTTTATCATCTTTCAGATTTTTTAAAACAAAAAAACTTTTTTTTCTAGTAAGCGCAAAAAAGCGCACACTCATGGAAGCCGTGTGCTTTGGAGTGCACTGAAGCGCAGGCTGTGCTGTACGCGCTTTTAACAACTATGAATATGATACAGAAAAAAAAACAAAGAAAACAGGAAAATTTGAAACTGATGCATATAATTTGTTTCAAGGTTTCTTTTTTCTGAAAATAGTAATCAACTCACTTCAGTCTCTCAATGTTTCTGTGACTTTGCTAGTGTTCATGTCCACAAAGTGAGACTGTCATCTGCGAATGTTCTGTTTGGTATCAAGATGAATACATTTCTCGTGTTGCGGCATTTGAAGCAACATTTTGGGTTTCTTTGGAAAATTAATAGATCTTACAACTCAAAAATATGAGACTACATCGAATTTATGGATGACATGTGACTTCCTGCCTGGAAAACAATATAGCTCATTGATTAACATGTCTCTGAGTTTCTCAGTATTACTGCTACTGTACATAAAAACTCCCGTATCAAAAGTCTCAAAATGGTTAGAGATGTTGAATATACCCAGAGGCAATGTGTGGCATTGGAAGATCTTGAGATTTATCCTCTTCAGTTTGTGCTGCCTATTCATTCATATGGGTTTTGATTTTAATTCACGATTCAGGTTTGCGTTTACATTTTCAGCCTCAGTTTTCCATCTTCAAATTTGATTTTCTTCATGATGGCATATTGTTCTGTAATATTGTAAGTATATGCTTTGAAAGGTCCATGAAATGGATATTCCCTCGCGCCGATATGTATACTCGGATACTCCTACGAATTTGTGATATGAGATTCAAATTTCAAATGACGCTCGTTTTGTCCGGATTCAACATGAAATGTTACAATATGAGCCACATGCTTTTTTTTACTTGTCTTGATTATATTTTATTTTTTCTATAGGGCTTATCTGCTGGGCTTCTTCGACAAGCTACATATACAACTGCGAGGCTTGGGTCATTTAAGTGAGTATTTTCTATGAACAGTGCAGCTCTCAGGCTATAGTATATCCTTTATTATGGTTGGTTGACATGACATTTTGGATAAACTAGAATGTTGTTGATCAGTTATGTTGATTGTGCTTTTGATGCCTTAGTCTTTTGTTAGTGGTTTTTATTTATTTGATACTTTCCCAAACTAGAGTGTTGATCAGTTATGTTGATTGTGCTTTTGATGCCTTAGTCTTTTGTTAGTGGTTTTTATTTATCTGATACTTGCAATCACTGTATCATTCCTTGCAAGGACACCATTGTTTCTGTTTTAAGAACACAACTATTCGAATGGGAGTTTATTTTCCTGTCCAAATTTTTTCTGTATAGCTTATCAAAAGAGGAACGGAAGCACTGCAATTTGTTAACCAAATAGAGATCCATTTCCACTTTCATAAATTTTTTTTATCTTCATAGCTTATTGACGAATGAGTAGCCCAATTGAGATTGAGAGATCCCAAAGTGTGCAGTTTTTCGCTTTTTAGGATGTATTATCCAAAAGATCGGGGGCATTAGAAAGGATATAGATCATAGGATTAAAGACTATTGTTTGATCAGCTATGCTTTATGGCTCATAGTGGTGGGCCACTACAGGACTACATAAGCATAAGATGGTTGTAACAGAGATGTGTATGTTACGATGAATGTGTGGCAAAACACGCAAGGATATAATTAAGAATGAAAGGATTATGAGGTATTTAGGTGTAGTTTCCATAAAGGATAATATCACGGAGATACGTGTAACATAGTGTGGTCATGTGAAGAGGAGACCAAGCACGACTCCAATTCAACATATCTTAGATTGACATGTTAATGGAAGAAGTGAAAACTTGGTTAAAAGTGGGTAAGGATGATATCTTACATCTTGGTTTAAGACATAATATGTGGGAAAATCATTTAGTTTTGAGAATTAACATCCATGTAGTCGATCTCGTAACTAGCGGGAATATGCTATGATGACGACGATGATGATAGCTTATTGACGAAGAAGAATGGAAACACTACAATTTGTTATGATTACCGGCCTTATTAGTGCAATCTGTCTACTAGTATACGGCACACATGTTACCTCAGTCTTCACATATGTAGGTTGGTTTGTCTTTTTGGTTCAGAATTTGAGTTTTTCGAGACTTTTCTACGTGCTTTCATAGTCATTGCAAGGATTGAATAACATGTTAAATTTCATACCAAGGTATTTATATTTCTTTGAATTAAAGGAACATAAAATGGAAAATGAAGCGAAGCACAGGAAAGGATACACTTCTTCACAATCACAAGTTTTCTAGTTTTCATTAGTTCTGCAAGCTGATCACTTTTTAAGTGGTTGTACTAGGGAAAATCGACTGCTCATCCTTGTAGCAAGAAAGTCAAATGGATGAAGCAGTTAACCGATACGGCAACTCATCGTTAAGCACGGGATTTGTATCTCGCTGTTTGCGTCGGTTACATCAATAATATCTTTTTTTTGCCTAAACTGCTGAGTCGTTGACTCATAAAATAATTGTATTTACACTGATGTGAAGGCTTAACTTCAGAATTGCCTCTCAGAACCAGCTCTTGTGCCTTTTTTATTAGTTACATCCTTGAATGAAGAGACTTTCTTGGGGAAAAGTGCTGTGGTGTTTTTATTGGATGAGAGTGTAGATTGACTCATTGACATCAGTAGACCATCATATCATTTGATCATTTTGTGCTTCATCTGAATCAGATATCTGGCAACATGCGTCTCCTTCATCTGGAAGTTTGAATACCACAGTACTTATTCAATTCTGACCGCATGAGTTGTCTTGAAGCTAATGAAAATACATGAAATACCGGAAATATTAGTAATATTTTCTAATTTATGTAATGTAATGTAGCATTTCCACTTACTTCTCAACTTTTCTGATATAGGATTTTGACCAACAAAGCACTAGAAGCTAATGATGGGAAGCCCCTTCCACTTTATCAAAAAGCTCTTTGTGGTTTGACTGCAGGAGCTATTGGAGCAACAGTTGGTAGTCCTGCAGATCTAGCACTCATACGCATGCAGGCAGATGCAACATTACCCGTTGCCCAGCGGCGGAATTACACAAATGCCTTTCATGCACTTTATCGTATTGCTGCTGATGAAGGGGTGTTAGCGCTCTGGAAAGGTGCTGGACCTACTGTGGTAAGGGCTATGGCACTTAACATGGGTATGCTTGCTTCTTATGATCAAAGTGTGGAGTTCTTCAAGGACTCTCTTGGTTTTGGTGAGGCTACTACAATTATAGGTGAGATACTCTGAGACTATACTGGCAGTACCTTTATCTCATTTGTTGAGAGCATTCTTGAAACATAACGTTTTGTTATTTTATTTAATTAATTTAAAATTTCAATTTTTTACCTTTTTCTTCAGGGGCTAGTACCGTGTCAGGATTCTTTGCTTCAGCCTGTAGTTTACCATTTGATTATGTCAAAACCCAAATACAGAAAATGCAACCGGATGCCGAAGGAAAATATCCGTACACTGGTTCTCTAGATTGTGTTGTGAAAACATTGAAGTCAGGCGGACCCTTCAAATTCTACACTGGTTTCCCAGTATACTGTGTTAGAATTGCCCCTCATGTCATGGTACTCTCTTTGTCCCTATATACTAGCGGAACTCTCCATTATCATTATTTGAAACATCCAACTAGTTGTCGTCCAAGGAATGCAAATTTTGCTGCTCATGACCTTGCTCGTAAAACTCAATATTGCATGTAATTTAGTGTTTTGGATGCTATTCCTATGCTTTTGAAAAATGCTGCAACTAATTATCTGTTGCATCGTCAATGAAATGGATGTTCGTAATTTTTTTTCTTTTTAAAAAAAACCCCATCGAGTCCTGATAAAAATTTAAAATAAAATATCGTCTTAGAATTTAATCTACTGTTGTTTGTGTTCTTGCAGATGACCTGGATATTCTTGAACCAGATTCAGAAGATTGAAAAGTCTGTTGGGTTGTAAACCCGGAGAGGATCACCATTGAAGTTGGCCTTTGATCAAATAATGAAATTTCACAATGTTGTATTAGTTTCTTGTCTTCCTTTTTTGGGAAAAATTCACGTCCCCAAAGATTGTTGGGTAATCTTATACCGCTACTGAATGAATTTTTGTACTGATCCGAATCAGAGTAGGATAGAGATCTGAGAATTTCTCAGGTGATTTATGGGAGGTTTATTTGTTTGCGAAATCGGTTTATTGTTTTCGCCAAAAATAATTTGTGTACTCTGAATTACAGATAAGCATAGACTTGGCGTGCATCATTCATTAGCTGTAAAATATTGGTGTTGTATTTGGAATTTGCTTTACGCTTTAACCACAGGATTAGAGAAGCTAAAACGTTTAAATTATTGCTGTTTGACCGAATCATGGGATCGAAATCACTAATTCGAATTCTCGGTTGATTTATTGGCTCAATCTCAACGTCAAATATTTTATTTGTTTCAACTCTGTCGTTATGTTTGGATTGTAATGATTTCAAATTTATTTACTGGTTTGGAGGTACAAAAAATAAAGAGTCTGTGTAAGATTAATTTTTATTAGTAGAAGAGTGAAGAAGCTAGGGATAATATATCTATGATACCTTCCACTTCGACCCTCTTTTTGAAGAACCTAAATCTATAAAGTTACTAGCTAGAAAATGGGTTGAAAAAATTGCACGTCTGGGTGTCAGTGGATCTCTAAAGATTAAATGGTCGGCCCAGTCATATCACAATACCAAGGAAGTTGCTCGGATTCTACATAAAAAAACACCTCATCCAACCTCTGTGAGAGAAAGGATTATCATCTAGAAAATCGCATTCGGGCTGAGGTAATAAGTAAAATTGACTCGTTTCTTTTCTTTTAATTTTCACAAAACGACCTAGGAGTGCAACCGAGAGAGGTATATAAAAATACTTAAGCTAGACCCCTAAGGTCAGAAGTGTGCTAAAAGAATTAGGAGCTTGCTAGCTTGAGCCTATCAGATAGTGCTCGCAAAGGCTTTGAACGAATTTGGGAATCGAGAACCAAAGACCCATCTCTAGCTAATCCAAGTAAAACGTATAATACCCTTCAGGTGGGAGATGGGCCTTATTTGTGAGTTTGGGGATCTGGATATCAATCGACGAGACAATCCTGAAAATTTCTTAATCTTATAAACATCACTAGACTCAAGAATTGAAGCCTTAACTTCATACCAATGATGCCCAATAGTGGTCATCCGATCTTTGTCCACTATTATTTGAGCCGATTTCTTATTTCTAGCTAAACGAAGATTAGGGTCACCTGAGCTCCTAAGGGAGGGGGCAGAAGTATTTATGGCTTCAATCATTTCTTAACTAAAATATCACAACTAGCACAAAAAGAAGAACTTACCAAAGAGATCAAAAAGAAAAGAGTTTGGAACGAGAAGGTCTCGAACGTAGGATAGTTTGGCCGAGCTGTGGACGTCAGTAGTGCGGGAGATGCTCTAGATCTTGGCGGAGTATTGGTGCGAAGAGAGAAAGATGAAAATGAGCGAATGAAGACCTTATTTATAGAAGAGCATGGGAGAGGCCAACGGTTGGATCAATCAGGAGCGAACGAATTGAATCATGCCTGTTAAAAACCTCAGGATCCAAACCCTCACTTGATCCTAGCCGACCAAACTAGTATTAGTGGTGGGGAAGGTGGATCACCCGGATTGGCATCTTGATCGTTCGTCATTAGTGGTCTAGATTTTCTTACAACCAATGCAAAACCCAAAGACTTAGGGCTCGATCAGATCCACCAACTAGTCTAAAATTCAATGATTCTTTTAAATCAAAGAGATAAGGTACTACTGGTGCCCCATAAATTAACCTTTCTCGAGTCCTAACCCTTTTCGAGACCATGAGTCATAATCGGCAGAGCCTGCTCGGTCGAAGCCCCGAGCCTCCCATGCTCGGCCGAGGCCCTGAGCGGCGCTCGGCCGAAGCCCTGAGCCATGCTTAGCCGAGCCATGTTCATCCAGAGCCTAGCTACGTACTTGATCCGATTTCAGAGTAGTGTAATATTTACGTACAAAGCCCCACTACCTCGGGCTTTAGATGGAAAGGAGTATGTTACAGATTATGGTACAAGTCCGTATGCAGGCTGAGTAATAGGGCGATGCTCTAATTAATTATGCGAGCTAAGATCCAATCCTGACCTAAGTGTTCGGACTCTATCCTAAGAACCCTATCAAATATCGAGTGCATGAGTGATCTTTTTAAATATAGGATAATCTCACGATATGATTAAGTATACCAAAATATCCGGGATACAATTAGATTGATAGGGATTTGATGAGAATTTACATTTACAAGGGAAATCTACATAAGATAGACTTCTTCTCGGTATGGTAACTAGTCATATCAACGCTTATAAATACTCAGGGAATATTTCACCCTACCTTATGGGGCACTGCCCCCATGAGGTAATCAAAGGCCCAATTTTAACCACATCTATGCGGGGTCCACCAATTCATATGCGAGGTCCACCAAATTCTTTAAAATCAACGGCTCAGATCCTGTGGGGCAGTATCGACAGAACCAATACTCAGGTGTGGTTCATTGTTTGATTAATTAACACATTGATTCACTTAACACTACTTTACGTACCACAGCTCTTTTTCCTTGAGTTAAGATCTAATTTTTGCGTCGAAAAGGTCATGTTGTAAAAATTCCCGACACCCCCAACTATTGCTCTTATGTGCAAATTAAAATCAATCCATCAATCACGACTCAAATATTGAAGGTTCGAAAACTACATTCATGACCAAACGGTATCATCAAAGTTCTTGCACCAATTGACAAAGATTTTCAACTTCCTTCGCTCCACATCGACACAGATGTACAACATCAGTCGTCGGTTTCTATTGGTTCTCAGTATTTAAAAAAAAATAAAATGTATTATAGGCTATTTCGCTGTTATATTATTGATCATTTCCATCTCATAAAAGTCGCTGATAGAGATTTTATCATTATTAATTAATTACATAAATTATAATAAAACTCAATAATGATCGTGGATCCTCAAATCATGGTGGCGGTGGAAGAATCAATCTCATTTTAGGTTTTGTATTATCTCGAGGAGAAATAATTTTTGGATTCGAGAATCAGAAGAACGGAGGATTTTGATTCTGTCCATGGAGGTCTCGATGAGAAAACGCCTGAGTCTGTTGATGTGTATATTAGCCGCATCGGCTCCAGCTGCGTATGCAGCGCCCATCTGTCGCCGTGAATTCAAGACCTTTCTGCGCCATCTGAATTCACAGTGCCCGCCGTCGATCCCCTTCTCACCTTCTCCTATCCTGGTAATTTTTAGGTTTTGAATTTATGTGGTTATTTACTATTTCGATTGTTGTATATCTTTTTCTTTTCGATTTACTGCTTTTTGACCTTATTGGTTGCTGATAAAAAAAATTTCACCTGGCTATTGTAATTGTGTAAGCATTGACTTTTTGATCCTGTCGACGGTTCTTGAGGGTATCGTTTGATTTCTGGTTTTGTCATGTTCTGTGGCGTGTGCTTTCACTTGGTGTTTCATATTGTCTTCATTTTATCCATGGATTTATGTGGGCTTATGGTTCTCCAAAAGGTAGCTAAGCATCTTCCTTGCACTGGAAACTTCTTATAAAATTGTAATCATTTATAGACTTTTAAAACTAATTGTTTTCTCTATTATTTTATTATAAGGAGTTAATGTTTGTAAAGAGCCTTTTCACGGGATTAGTTCGCCTAAACTAAGATGGATCTACTTTTACCTGATCAACCTCCAGTGTTGATGTTACTTTTCCTGATGGACAGTGGTGTCATGCATCTTTATTTGGTTTTAATTTTTCAATAGCAGGATAGTTCCCCATTTTATCGTTGAGAAAATTATATAATGTAAGGGTTTAAAAGGTGAGTATAAAAATTGCAAGATCTTAAATTTTAATCTGAAAACAAATTTCGAACAAGGTTAAGGGTTATACTTTGGAGTATTTTACAATAAAATGTTCAACCTTAGTTGATGTTGCATTTTTTTCCTCAAATGAGCTTATAAGATAAAGTCATCATATCCTTGTAGTGGACGCACCAGTTTCAGAGGCATACATATTCCAATATTGCAGCTATTAAAAATCTACCTGTAATATAGTGCGCCAATATCCATGCACCAATTATTTTCTGCACTCGTTTATCAACAATGGGTTATCGTCTATACTCCTGCTCAGGGGCACTCAATAGTTTTTTGGTAAATGGGAAAAACCCATTATGTTTCACAACTAGATATCATGCCAGTAAGCTTTTTAATTTATCAACATTTGAGTTATGAAACATATGCTGCTGCATCGATAAAGTGTGCTTCTGAAACAACTAGAAAGGAGAGACTGGGGATAGCTGTAAAAAATGTTTTTTTTTGGGTCAATACTCCCATATTCCATTATTATAATTATGATTGTGATTATGATTATGATTATGATTATGATTATGATTATGATTATGATTAATTGTAGTTGGACTAATTACCGCTACAGGATGGCAGGCACTAACTTGTTAGTAGTTGTGGTTGGGTGAAATTTACATCTCTGTTGGATTTTGTGTTTTTTTTCTTGTCACGTGCAGTTTTCTGGCTTTATGCTGTCCTATTAATCATTTATGTGTTGCATGACATTTGAAGGTGGATGGAGGATCATTTGAAGAAGCTTTGAGCTCTGCAAAGGAGAATGAGTATACTGCTGTTCTGTTTTATGCTTCTTGGTGCCCTTTCTCAAGCATTTTTCGAACACAGTTTTCTAGTCTGAGTTCCCTATATCCACAGATCAAACATGTGATGGTTGAGCAGTCTTCTGCCATGCCCAGGTTCGTGTTTTTAGATATGCTCTCTGCTCCCTTCATTTCTTTATCTTCCCCTCCTTGGTTCCTAAGTACGTGCTTTGTTAGACCTTCAATCCCCAGATGAGAATGGTCACTGTGGATCACATTGTGCATATTAATTTATTTACTGTTCATAATTCACCACCTGCCTGCTGTAAAAAATGGCTCATCGCCTCTTTGCAACGATTAGCTGTAGCTGAACCAATAGCATAAGATTGACCAAAGATTTTGCAGCACCTTGAGGTTCTCCAATTGCAACATTTTAACTGAGAGACATAAATCCCTCCAAAAAATATTGATTGCTTTGAACTACAAAAGTTTTTTTCTTATTTTTAAAATAAACAGTGGCTTAAAGAAGGATGTTCGGATTGGTTTGTTTGTTTCTTTTTTAAAAAAATACTTAGAATCAAAATTCGCGAGACGCTAGTCGGACACCAAACGAGACTAGGCGCCGTTAGGCGGATTCCATAGTATCAACATAATAAATCACGTACTATAACTCCAACACAATATCATCAAATTTAAAATGCGTTCTAAATTACACGACCAATAGAATATCAAAAATTTATTCCACTTCTTCTACTCCTTAATTTCAACAACTTATTCGTTATCGGACACAAACTCAATATCATCATTGTTATCCTCATCTTCTTCGGATGCAAAATCATCTTCGTGAAATTCTCTCACTCTAGATCGCAGACGAAGATGAAGTTTGGTGTGCTAAGGTAAGCCAACAAATCGCATTTCTTGTTATACTTTGGTTTAGAACCTATAAAAAAATTTATCTTTCATTATTTTTAAATTAGGCTTTTAATTTAAATTAAAAGTCCAAAAAAATTCAAAAAAATCCCAAAAATTTACCTAAAAGCCCAATCGTTTGCGTCTCCTAGGACAAATAGGCCGATTAGTCGCCACCTAGACTTGCCGACTAGCACTTGTGGTCGGCCAGCGCCTAGCACCTAGACCGAATTTTAGAACACTGGTAGAAAATCTAGAAGCCGAGTCTGGTTTCTGGGCTTCGGCTTCAACAAAACTTTTCAAAGGAAAAAAAAAGAAGAAAACCTCTTTTCATTGCTTTTTTTTTTTTAAATTATTTTCATTGTTTTTTTTTAATTAAAAAAACGCAATTGAAAACCTCCCTCTACAAATACTTTTTTTTAAGCCAAGAGCTTTGACTTAATTGTAACAAGCGCACTAAGGCGCAAAAGGGGTGGTCTTGGAGCCTGGCGCAAAAAGGGTGGTCTTGGAGCCTGAGACACAAGGCAAGGTGTGCCCCTTATTAAAGCTAAGCGCACTATTAATTTTTAAAAATATGTATTTATCCATTATACTAATATATGGCAAAAATGCTATTATTGAAATAATTAAGTTGTGCAAGCAAAAATTAATTAATAAAAATGATTGTTCTTACTGTTTGCCGATTTGGAGATCCTCTGTTGTCGTTATTGCACTGCTTGTAACTTTTTGCAGATGACTTGATACTGTTTTGGGCCTTGCTCGTTGCTGACCCGATTCTTATTTCTTAGGGTTTATGCGTTTGCTTTGTTTTTTTTAAAAAAAAATCAGATTTGGACTTTGTAGCCAATTTGTTTTTTTAAAAAAAGAACTTTGCCTTGGTGCATTCTTAGGTGTAGCAGGCGAGTGGTGCCTCCCGCCTTAAGGAATATGGCAATCACTTGTATATCCAAACCAGTCTATTATTACGATCATGAATATGGCAATCACTTGTATATCCAAATTGGCCAGTTATCAGGGGACCTTGATTTAATTGCTGATAATTTTAACGAGCACTTTAGGGGTCATAAACATATTGATAAGTTTAATATTTTTAAATGGTGCTGGGATATCATCATGTACTCTGAATTTGTAGCAAAATAGCCGAAGAGGTTGATAACCTGTTTTCTGCATCCGTTTTATACTTTTTCGTCTATATTTAATTTGCTTACTTGTTTTTGGGCAGTGTTTTCTCTATATACGGGATTCATAGTGTACCTTCTCTACTGATTGTGCATCATACCACACAAACGAGATTTCATGGTCAAAAAGATCTCCCTTCTCTCGCAGACTTTTACAAAAGAATTACAGGTAGCACGTGCAGTATAATGCCTATTTTTAGGTTTCTAAGTTTGATTTTGTCGTATGGCGATGCTATCCACCTGAATGATGATAAGTTTTTTGTAATTTATCTTGGTCATTTTCTATTTTTTGGGAATAAGGAGAATGAACATGTACTTTTATCGAGAACCATTCACGGCTTAAGAGTGTATTCTTAGGCATTGATTTTACCCCATGACATCAATTTTGACTTGCATGTTCTGAGATTAAAAGCTACTTTTCTTTTCCTCTTACATGGAATCCTTTTATATGAACAGGGATGAACCCAGTAGTGGATTTGGTGGAAGATGCGTCAAGTGATTCGGCGTATGACTCAAACGTGTCTCAGCTTTGGAATGGAGCATCGTTGAAGGAAACTTTTACTAGGGAACCTTATCTACTACTTTCTATAGCATTTGTCTTGTCAAGAGCATTTCTGTATTTCTTCCCAGGAATCGCATCTTGTTTAAAGGCACTGTGGATCTCATGCATTCCTCATCTAAATCTCGGAATATTTGGGGAATCGAGGCAGCTTTTGTGGCGTGTTCTACATCTCATCGACTTCAAGAGAATTTGGTACAAGATAAACGCATGTAAAACCAGGAACTTCCATAAAGGAGCTAGAAACGCTAGGGTTTGGGCATCATCCCTTGCCTCTGTTTCCTTAGGAGAGACGTCTTCGTCAAGAGTTTTGCCCTGCAAGTAACTTGTAAAATTATGTGTGTAAGCATGTACCCACATTGAAACAGGTGAGCTGTTCTTCTTCGTGTAGTATTTCCGAAAGTGCTTTTTTTTTTTCCCCTCTTCTCCCCCTCGTGTAAGTAAGGTTTGGTCATAAATTTAGCCAAGGGATCGTGTAATTTCAGTGTATACTTTATGTAGATGATGGAGAAATCTTCTGTAATGAAAATGTAAACCATTTTGTATCACGTAAAAACTTCATAATTAGAAATATATAACTTTTTTTCCTGATTTTAAAGTCGTTCTATTTATTCTTCCACAATCAGTGATTATTGTAAACTACTTTCAAATTATAAAATATCTCTGTCACTGAAACATAAAACATTCAGATTTCCAACCACTGGTTTAAAACATTTCAAAACATGAAATTGAAAGGAATGTCGTTGCATGGAATCGACTCTTTTTGTTTCATGATTCACTAACTGGATATAATTTCTTTTCTTTAAAAAAGGATTTTCTCAGTCAATAACATTAAAGTTATATTATTCAACATAAAACATTTGAAACCATATTATTAGTTTTTTTTTTTTTTTTTCCAATTTTTCGTAACCATGATAAGCTAAGAAGTCCATTGAGTTTTGCTAACTAATAAATATTATTGTTGAGCTACCTCTTATAAGTTTAAACTGTCACAAAAAGTGATTATTTCTTAAAAAATTTGCAAAGAAGAATATGAAATTCGAAGCCGTTGACAGATACACAAAGGTACAGATATTTTGTTGAATTTGTTTTTAAAAAAAACTTAAATATGTGTTGAGTAGGTCTCTTGTGAGACGGTTTCACGAATCTTTATCTGTGAGACGGGTCAACCTTACCGATATTCACAATAAAAAGTAATATTCTTAGCATAAAAAGTAATACTTTTTCATGAATGACCCAAATAAGAAATACGACTCGTGAGACCGTCTCATACAAGTTTTGTCATATGTGTTTGAGCAAGATTTTTGTTAAAGGTTTATGAAAATATTTTTTTTTCTCCAGATATAATTTTTAAAAAATAATTAAGAGATATTTTTATGTTTTTAAAATAAAAAACAAGGGACAAAGAGTCTTCTACTTCTACATCAACATGAGGTTGTTAGTTTTGTTGTGATATCTGGGCCTTACTAATTACATTATGGGCTTTACAAATTTTGGCCCATTTAGCAATCCTAGTTCCGTACTCTGATTCTCAAATTCGGGCAGACCCTAACAATTTCCAGCACTTTCTGCTTGTACTGTACGCCATCATGGTATGCACTCTCTGAATGTATATGAATCCGTGATTTTCATGAATTCTCCATGCTCTATCTTTGGTTTTTCGTGATATAATGGTTTGCAAGATCTTTGTTATTTGTAGACTGCGGATGCTGTGAACCCGAAAGCGTATCCGTTGGCAGATTCGCAGCTCAACATTACTATTCTAGACTTGGTTCAGCAAGCCGCTAATTATAAACAGCTCAAGAAAGGCGCTAATGAAGGTGTGTTAATTTCGTTCTTGATTTTATTGTTATTTTTTATGAATGAGAATCTGTTTGGTTTCTTTTATGAACTTATTGCAGCGACTAAGACGAGGGATTTCCGAGTTCATTGTGATGGCAGCTGACACAGAGCCCCTTGAAATCCTTCTTCACCTTCCACTTCTTGCTGAAGATAAGGTTTCTATAATTAGTAAAATTTTAATGGCTTTTGATAACTGAGAAGAAGTTCAGTGTGATACTGTATAAATTATAAGTATGGATATGGAGACTGGCTGACTGACTACATTTTGTTTTGATTGCACAATTTGTAAATTTGGGTTAAAACTGCCATCTTTCAGCGGTTGGATTTAATTGGAAGATCTGTGATTGAGAAAAGAACATTTGCCATTACTATACTCAAAATATAGAAAAAGAAAGAGAACTTTGTAGCATCCTGCGATATGCATGCAATATCAAATACTGGATCTGTTAGAAAATAACTTTTATGGCAAAACTATCAAAAAATAGATTATAGTTGGCCATGTAGTTCTGATGTTTACCATTTCATTGTACAATGTATTAGTTATTTGCAGCTTTCAACGATATGCTTTTTTACCTTATTGATTATGTGGGAGTATTCTGATAATGGTTAGGTGATTTTTATCTGCTAGAAACAGCATGAAATTATAACTTCTTGACCTCTTGTGTGTTTGGTTGGGAGTTTGGTAGTTGTTAAGTGGCTCATAAATCCTGTAACACTGAGTGCAGAACGTCCCGTATGTTTTTGTTCCATCAAAACAAGCTCTTGGTCGTGCATGTGGAGTTACCAGACCAGTCATCGCATGTTCTGTGACGAGCAATGAGGGAAGTCAATTGAAATCTCAAATACAGCAATTGAAGGTAAACTATGAATTATTTCACTCTTTTTGTGGTTATTGAGAGCTTGATTTTCATAGGTGATTTAATTGTATTATCCTTCTTGTCTAATGCAGGATGCCATTGAGAAGCTCCTGATCTGAATGTGATGGGAATCAAAGAATGTGTAATCCAGAATGATGAGCCTTTTGAGTCAACCCATCTGTTTTTATTTAGTTGTCTCTTAGACGCATTTGTTAGCCTTCTTCGTCGAGTTGTGTCGAGTTGCACAAGTAATTTAGTAGCTTTTAAGGGCAATGACTAATACATACTCTTTTGGGATTTGTTTAATGCTAAAACCACTTGACCATGTTGACAGATATTGGCATTTGGAGAAAAAGCGCTTTTTTTTATTATCAGGGGCCATGCCGTGACTCATTCATTTCATAGGAAGTGGTCAAGCCCCAGCTCATTTTATAAGCGTGGGGCAATGTTTACGGCCTAGCAAAAATTATCTTTATTTCACATTGTTACAGAAATTATCGTCGGCTTTCTAGGGGAAAAAATTAATAGAAACATATTGACGTCATGTGGCTTTAATACATTACTGAACATTGTGTTGGTTAGGGGTGGTAAAATGCAACACGATCCGTCAATTCGACATGATCCAACACGAAAAAAATCAGGTTCGGGTTGAAGTTTTTTTGGTTCGGGTTGGGTGGGTTCGGGTTTGTGTCAGGTTAGACGGGTTTCAAGTTGGGTCGCGGGTTGATCCGAAAATTTTTTTTTTTGAAAATATTCCCTATATTTTTATATATTGTATGTTTGAACAAAATTTATTGTATATTTATATGATAAATTTTCATCATTTAATATTTATTTTGTATTTTTTTTTATTTTTTTAACAATTGTTTATTTGATTTAGTAAATATACTTTTAATTTTCTACAATTAAACTTTCAAATTTAAATCGAAAATTTTGTTATTATGTGTTTAAATTAAAATATTATTATTTTTTATTTTTTTGAATTTTTTTCATTAATTTTTTTAAAAAAATAAAAAATAAATAAATAAAATTCGGGTTAGACGGGTTCGTGTTCGGGTTGGAAAAAAAATTCACGGGTTGATCCGAAATCCGATCCACTCGATCTGATTGACACCCCTTTAACTGTTGGCCTTAAAAAATTAAAATTGTTGCGCTCAAAGATGGGAGAGAATCGGGGCAAGGGGTCCATTGGGGCAAAAAAAATTAGAGGGTTAGTTGAAGGGTTGACCAATTCGTGGGCTTACAACCGACCGCTACATGTTCAACATCGAGAAAATCTGAGGGAAACATTGAGAAGAGTGAAACAAAAGAAAGGACAAAAATGCAAGGTGGCAACTCAATCATTCACAAACTCAAGCAAACGTTTGTAGATTTCAATCTCTATTTTCAGCATGTTGTTCATATTTTAGTTTATCAATTTCAAGTTTTCAAATTTAGTTTTTAGATTTCTTGCTAGTAAAAAATATGTTTATTTCAATTCTTAGTGACGTAATCATGTGTTTGTGTCTTTTGAAGAATCCGAGTAGCAAATAACTGAAATTTTAATCAAAATTCATTCGATGTTTTAGGAGTCAGATTTGCGCTTCGCTTCGGTCACGTGTTTGTGCCTGACATGCTCGCGCAAAAGTTGAAAGCAACAATTTGGCACGCTCAATGGGAAAAAAATGCCTCCAAAACAATCGAACACCGAGAAAAATAAAAGAATTCCCCAGCCACAAGGGAAAGATAGACATGGTCAAGGAGAATAAAATGATTTTGGTGGGAGATCAGTTGTCGAACTTGTGCAAAAGTTCGAGAGGGATACTGTAAAAGATGGGAATGTGCAACATGGGACTCAGGAAGTTCTAGTAGGTTATCTTGCACTCGAGTCGATTATTAAATATATGACCAGCATTTTCACTACTACTATGAACAACTTCATGAAAGAGGTCGGGTAGTGGCATGAACCATCAGTGGATGACAAATATAATGATCCAGAAAATAAAGAGACTGAGAAGCAAGTTCAAGTCTCAGAGAACTCTCGAGCAAGAAAAAATATCCGCTTGGAGTTACTTCCGAAAAAATAGTCTGTAACAGTGGAGAAATACATGTATGAGCTAGAGAGGTACGAGGATGCGGGAGTTCGAGGATCACCAATTATGAATTTGGAGACTCATGCTCGGGGGCACCGCATTTTGATACATAGAATGAGGTTAACAAGGGTAATCTTGTATAAGGAGCATGTGTTGTCTCGAATCACATGACTTGTGAATCCACAGTTAGTTGTATCTTTGAATCATTGAATGTCATATAAGTATTGATTTATGTGTTACCGTTGATATTGTCAAATTCAAAGAAGTTTAATTTGGTGATTAAGTTTGATGGAGTTCAAACATATGGCTTATAAAGATGTTCGTAAGTGGATTTCATATTTGAAAGTTGTGAGTAAACATGACTGCCAAAATTGTAAGGAGAGTGCAACAACCTAAATTTTGTGAAGGAGTTCTAAAATTGACATCTGCCAAAATTTGAGTCAGTTGACAGTTTACTTTGAATAGTTGACTTCGACTCGGTGGTTTTCGAAAAGTTTGATTTTGTATTATTATAATGAGTTGTGTACACTCGTCACATCGGTGATGTCTAATCGTCGATCGGGATTATGATAAAACCACGATCATAGATTGTTTGATTAATACACTTGGAGTATCCTAGTGAAGCTCTAACTAGTAGAAGTCCTATTTAAACAAAAAACAATCAGTAGGAATTTTGACTCATTACACTTGAGTATTCTATCAAACTCTGACTAGGAATTTTGACATGTTGATCCAGAGTTTCCTAATAAAATATAATCCAGATTGTCAAATTAAAGGAAGTTGAATTTGGTGATTAAGTTTGCTAGATATCAAATGATACTCACGAGAGATTTAGGGTCCGATTCTGACAAGTGTCATTAGTCCAGACGCATGTTTTGAAATTGTCCTGAGCCTGAAATCACGAATAAGATCGTTAGAAGGGGGCCAAGAAGGTGTCCCGGCGTAGCCCCTCCGACTCTCAAGTCAAAGACTGAGGATATGAGGTGAGAGCAGCTAAGAGTGCTGCTGAAAAATAATATAGTGAGTGAATGAATCATATGCTCAAACCTGATATTTATAATAGAATACCTAGACCTGTCATGGGCCCTCTACCTGTGTTAGGGACGGGCCTGTCATGAACCCTCTACCTGTGTTAGGGATGGGCCAGGAGTTTGGGCCTGATCTTGATGAGTCTATTCCTGGGTTATCATCAAACATATTGCTTATAAAGATGTTTGTAAATGGATTCCTTATTTGGAAGTTGTGAGTAAGCATGACGGTCAAAATTGTGAGGAGAGTGTAACTGCCTAAATTTTGTAAAGGAATTCCAAATTGACAGCTGTCAAAATTTGGGTCAGTGGATAGTTTACTTTGGATAGTTGACTTTGACTCGTTGGTTTTCGAAAAGTTTGATTTTTCATTATTAAAACGAGTTGTGTACATTCACCACATCGGTGATATCTAATCGTCGATCAGGATTATGATAAAACCACGATCTTATATTGTTTGATTAATACACTTGGAGTATCTTGGTGAAACTCTAACTGTAGAAGCCCTAGTTAGACAAAACACTCAGTTGGAAAATTTATTCATTACACTTAAGTAGCCTATCAAACTTTAATTATGAATTTTGACATGTTGATCCAGAGTTTCCTAATAAAATATTATCTAGATAAGATTACATTAACTAGACATGATCTAGATAATATTGCACACTATCTAGATAATGTCTTAATTGGTCAAAACTCTTAGTAGGATTCTACCTCATCCATGAAATCTGTAAATACACTTTCACATGTCAAACTTTGATGCTAGACAATTTCTCTCTCATGTACATCCAATTTCGGCCACCTCTGTTTCTTGTAAATAATTTTTCGGCCACCGTCCTCTCACAACCACCGCATCGCCATCGTGACACCTTCGTCGTTGTGCACCTTTATTTTCAACACACAAATTTTCTAGTTCTCTAATGCGATCTAGAAAAAGAACTAAGATATTAATCGTGTGCTAAAGTAAGTGTAACGTTCGAAAGTCAATCCATGTAGACTGCATTTATAAAAATTATTAAATTGCTAAATATTTTAATTAAATAATTTTGGACGCATGAATGATATATTTTGAGTGACTAAATGATTAATTATATAATTTTGCTAGATTTCATAATTTAAAGATTTTCAGACGAATATCGATGGTTGGTCGGAGACGGAGAACCAGAGACGATTAGGGCGTTAAAGATTTAAAAGCTAAATTTTTATTTTAGTTAAGAAAATATTTATTTTAAATATTTTAAGAATTATTGCATTTTTAGGGTAAAATTTAAATTAATTGATGGGACCAAGTAATTTTATGTATTTTATAAGAGGATTTTTGAAAATATATATTTTAAACCTTTTAAATTTAATTCTAATGATTTTATTAATCTTAATAAGCCTAATTTATTAATTAAAAACTAGTGTTAATTAAGCTCATTAATTAAGTGTTTAGAAAATCTTTTTAAATTATTTTTAAAAGAGTCCTACACACACACACACCCGAAACACACACATAAGTTACGTGATTTTGAAGGGGAAAAGAATAGAGTGCAGCGGCCGATCCTTTGGCTTGGGCAAGTGAAGTTTTGATTTTTTTTTTCTCATTCTCTCTTCGATTTTCTTCCTCGTTCTTCTTTCCAACAACAATCACTTGACTCCCTTGCATACCAAAGTGAGTTTTTGGTTTTGACAAGAAAAAAGGTATGAAAAAATATAAATCGTCCTCCGTTCGTCACCGACGTTCCACCGCTACGGTATTCGTATTTCGAGCGTTTTAAATGCAAAGACACGTTTCTAAACTTTTTTTTTTGCACCATTCAAATCATATTATGTGTGTTTAATCATGTTTGCATGAAAAATATGAAATCCTCCTTTTATTTTCGTTTTTATGGCATAACATGCATGAACGAAACTTGAGTTTTTGTGTTTTTAAATTCATGGTTATGATCCACAAAGGAGCTGTCATGGTAGGGCTATGGAAAAGGACATTTTTCCACATGTTTAAGGGTCCATAGATGCATGTTTAAGGGCTGAAAAAGATAGGGAAATAATATGAACGAAAATTTGAGTTTTATGGGACTAGGGTTTCGAACTTGGGTTCTAGGAGGGCACGGCTATGTGCTGTTGTAGGGTCACGTCCAGGGGTCTTAATAGGGTCTAGTCATGGTCCTAGATGGCTTGAGGGAAGGCTGGTGCAAGGAGGAAGGGCTGTAGGGTGAAGGTTGGTCGTGTGAGTACAAGGTTGCACATGTTTGAGGCCTCTAGCGTGCAAAGGCTGTAGGGTTGGTCCAGTAGGCTCTAAGGGGTTCGGTTAAGGTCCCAGCAGGGTGAGCTAAGGGCTGGATGGTGTTGGTCCCACTTGCGATAATTTGAGATAATAAAACCCAAAAATAAAGAATAAACGAGACACCGAGATTTACGTGAAAAACCCCTAAAAATTATTAGGGTAAAAACCACGGGCAAGATGAAAAGATTTTCACTATAATATTTTATGGTGTACAACTCACTCACTGTGTTTTCAAAGAGAACACACACTCTCTTAATACAGGAGAAAAAATACCTCACAAATATTATAGAATGTTATAAGATGAGAGAAAATTCGAAGAAGGGATTTGAGAATGGGATGCATCGAAATGCCAAATGATGCCTCTATTTATAGATGCATCATTCCAGTGTGAACATTCATCTGCCATTTCAGAAAATCAGCTGCCTTGTTCAAATTCTCTTCAAATAAGGCTGCCTACTTTCTTTGACAAATTTCCCGACATGCAATTAATGAACAACGGCCGACATTTCTCCCACTTGGAGATTTGATTGAGAATCAAACACATCTCTACACATCTTTTCAATCTTGTCATCACCTGCTGCTTACGTTTCTGCTAGGCCGCTTGAGGATCTACACTACTCAAACTTATCAGTGTTTACTGGCTTGGTCAGAAAATCAGCTATATTATATTTTTTATGGATCTTATGCATATCCACACTTTCTTCTTCTACTACTTCCCGCACAAAGTGAAATTAAACTCCAATGTGTTTCATCCTGGAATGAAATGCTAGATTTCTTGCGATGTGCAAGGCACTTTGACAGTCACAAAACAAAAGAAAATTCTCTTGTTTGTGTTCGATCTCCTCCAATAACTTTTTAATCCATATTGCCTCCTTGCAAGCTTGAGTAGTTGCCATGTATTGTGCCTCTGTTGTAGATAACACCACAATTGTTTGCAGTTTTGAAACCCAGCTTACTGCTCCCCCTGCAAGTGTAAACACATAACCAATAGTAGATTTTCTCTTATCAGGATCACCTGCATAATCTGAATCGACATAGCCCATGAGTGTAAAATCCGATCCTCCATAAAATAATGCAGCATTCGAGGTACCCTTAATGTATCTAAGGATCCTCTTGACAGTGCTCCACTGCTCTCATCTAGGATTCGCCATATACCGACTAACTACTCCCACTGCTTGAGCAATGTCCGGTCTTGTACAGATCATAGCGAACATCAAACTTCCCACTGCTGATGCATATGGTACTCGAGACATCTCCATCCTCTGTGCTTCACTTCTAGGACACATCTCTGAGGATAACTTGAAGTTAACAGGAAGAGAGGTCGATATTGGCTTGCTATCTTGCATGTTGAAGCGTTGCAAGACTTTCTTCAAATAATTTTTCTGGGAAAGCCAAATCTTTCTATTACTTCTGTCTCGACGAACTTGCATCTATAGAATTTTGTTTTTTGGTCCCAAGTCCTTCATACCAAATTCCCCTAGCCAACTGTGACTTCAATCTTTGGACCTGATCTTTGTTGGGACCTGCTACCAACATGTCATCCACATACAACAGCAAAATGATATAATCATCACCAGACATCTTGAAATACGTACAAGGGTCTGCACTCAGTCTGTTGTATCCAAGGCTCATGATATAAGAATCAAATCTCTTGTACCAACACCTCGGCGCCTGTTTGAGACCGTACAGAGATTTTTTCAACATGCAAACCAAGTTCTCTTTGCTTTTTTTCGCAAAACCTTCTGGTTAGAGCATATAGATTTCTTCTTCAAGATCTCCATGAAAAAATGCCGTTTTCACATCTAGCTGTTCTAGATGTAGGTCAAACACCGCACACAATGTCAACACTATTCTGACTGTTATAAGTCGAACCACATAAGAAAATATCTCATTGAAGTCAATGCCTTCTTTCTGAGCATACACTTTTACCACCAATCTAGCACGATACCGCTCCACTTGGTTATTGTCATCACGCTTGATCTTATAGACCCGTCTGTTTCCAATGGCTTTCCTCTCTTGTGGTAGTGTAACAAGATCTCAAGTTTTATTCTTGTCTAATGCCTCTAACTCTTCTTGCATTGCTATCATCCACAAGGATACATCCGAGCTTTGAGTAGTCTCGTGAAAACTCGATAGCTCACCATCTTCTGATAATAGACAATATGCAATGTTACTTTCAGTGACATAATCTGAAAGCCAACCTGGTGGTCTTCTGTCTCGAGTTTATTGCCTCACATTGGAAACCACAGACTCAACATGTTCTTGTTCTTCGTGCTCTGGTACTGCTTCACAAGAATTTTGACTTTCATCTGTCCTATTTTCCACCTGAAATATAGTAGTTTCTGAATTCGGTGTCCCTTTGTCTCCCTTTACTTTATCTTCCTCGAAGATAACATCCCTGCTGATGACAAGCTTGTGAACAGTAGGATCCCACAAGCGAAACCCATTTACTCCATCAGCATAACCCAAGAAGATATATTTTCTGGATTTCGAATCTAACTTCGATCTTCCTTGCTCATTGTACAGAACGTACACAGGACTTCCAAATGTATGCAGATGAGAATAATCTGTCGGCTTCTCGGTCCACATCTCCAATGGAGTCTTCAGATCAATCACCAATGAAGGAGAATGATTGATAATATAACAAGCGGTTTTGACTGCTTCCGCCCAAAATGACTTGTCTAGACCCTCAGTCCTCAACATAGCTCTTGTTCTGTCCAACAAGTTCATGCTCATCCGCTCTTCCATTCCATTCTGTTGAGGTGTGTAAGCCGTCGTGAATTGTCTTTTGATGCCTTCATGTTGACAATATGCATCAAATTCGTCACTGGTATATTCTTCTCCATTGTCAGTCCTCAGACATTTGATTTTCTTTTCAAAATCAAGTTCAACCCGCGCTTTGAAATCTTTGAAGACTTGGAAAACATCTGATTTCTTCTTGATTGGATACACCCAACATCTCCTAGAGAAATCATCAATGAACGAGACAAAGTATCTCGCTCCTCCTAGAGATACAACCGGTGCTTGCAAAACATCCGAATGAATTAACCCCAATATGCTTTTACTTTTGGCAGTAGAAGTGCCAAACTTTAATCTATGTTGTTTACTGGTGACACAATTCTCACAAAAGGGTAATGACACTTTTGTCAGTCCCGACAACAGCTTCCGTTCTGAGAGAATTTTCAACCCTCGTTCTGAAATATGCCCGAGCTTTCTATGCCCAATACAAGAAAAAAGGCCTACGACAACGGTTTTTCCCCGTTGTTGTAGGTCTTTTAAAACCGTTGTTAGAAGCCCTGTGGTTAAAGGGTGTGCTCAAAGACAACGGTGAAAACCGTTGTCGTAGACGTCTAAAGATGACGGTGAAAAACCGTTGTCGTAGGTATACAAAACCGTTGTTAAAGGTCATGTGGTTAAAGAATTCGCTAAAAGACAACGGTTCTAGAGGGTTGTTGTAGTTACAATTTGCGACGGTTTTTAAACAACCATCGCAAATTTCAAATAAATTTGCGACGGAAATCATCGTTACCCGTCGCTAATATTAGCGATGGTCGTAATTAAAATAGTCGCTAACGAGCGACGGTTTTATACACCGTCGCTAAATTTAGCGACGGTATTAATACAATTTCGTCGCTAATATTAGCGACGGTGTTTTATGCATTCCGTCGCTATTTTTGTCAGTAAAATAAAAAAAAATTTCAGTCGAAAATATTATATTCTTGATTTTAAAAATTTATTAAACTTAAAAAAAAAACGAAATTAAAATTGTGTAAGGGAGAAAAATTTTAAGTGTTGTGAAGTGGTAAAAATTTATTAATCTTTAAAGAGAAAAACGAAATGAAAATTGTGTAAGTGAGAAAAATTTTAAGTGTTGTGAAGTGGTAGGGTAGAAAATGGACTGAGGGTTGGAATATTTATAGACAGTTTGCGACGGTTGTGATTAAACCGTCGCAATTAGCGACAGTTATTTTTTCAACTGTCGCCGATTTAAAATTAGCGACGCTTTTATAAGAACTGTCGCTTTATTTAGCGACGGTTAAATATAAACCGTTGCTAATTATAGATCGGCGACAGTTTAAGAAAACCGTCGCTAAATGTAGCGACGGTTATACAAAAATCGTCGCTAAATTTAGCGATTGTTTTTGGAAAACCGTCGCTATATCTACATCGGCAACAGTTTTACTTAAAACCGTCGCAAATTTTAGCGACGGGTATACATAAACCGTCGCAATATTTAAATTAGCGACGGTTAATTTAGCGACAGATTTTACTTAGGCCGTCGCCAAATCTAATATCGACAACAAAATGTGTAGAAAAACCAGTTGAAAGACAACAGTTTTTTACAAACCGTTTTCGTATCTTGAAGAAAAACGCTTATACGACAACAGTTTAAAAACCGTTGTCGTAGTCCAAAAAAAAAACGCTCATATACAACGGTTTTTAAAAAACGTTGTCGTAGGCAAAAAAAAAACGCTCATAGACAACGGTTTTTAAAAACCGTTGTCGTAGATATATCAAAGACAACGGTTTTAAAGAAACTGTTGTCTTTGAGCGGATTTTTTTAGGCTACGACAACGGTTTTAACAAAAACAGTTGTTAAAAGTAAAAAGACAACGGTTTTTGTTAAAACCGTTGTCTTTGATGTGTTGTTAAATAGGATTTTTGTTGTAGTGGCCATAACACTGTTAATTCTTCTCCTGAACCAATTGATGCAACAGCTAGTTCTAGCTCTTTGTGTGTTTCTCCAAAAAGTAGATACAGATTTGCAGCAACTTTTTCCGCCTTCATAACCACAAGCGCACCCTTCACAATTTTCATAATCCCGTTCTCGATACGAGTTTTGCACCCGATGTCATCCAATTGCCCCAAGGACAAAAGATTGTTCGTCAGTCCTTTTACATATCGTACCTCTTGTATGGTGCGAATGGTGCAATCAAACATTTAATTTTGACAGTACCGACCCCAGCGATTTCCAAGGCATGATCATTTCTCATGAATACAGATCCTCCTGAAACTGGTTCATAATGATCAAACCATTCTCTCGAAGACGTCATGTGCCACGTTGCTCCTGAATCCATAATCTATGTATCACATAATTTGTGTCTGCCTTCTGCAACAGTTGCTGCTTCGCTGAATAATATTTCACCACTGCCTGAAGTACTGGCCATATTTCCTTGAGAACTTTTATCGATACTCGTAAACTCTTTCTTGAAGTGTCCTTTACAGCCACATTTAAAGTAGTAAATATTTTTTCTTACTTCTTGACTTTTATCTACCTCGTCTTTGGCTCTCACTGGAGTCACGGTCCATAAATCTTCCTCTTATCATCGGTAAAGCCTCTGCCTGCTTCAATGTTACAAACCTATCTTCCTTATTCTTGCGCCAGCTTTCTTCTTCGAGAAACGCAGTTAAGACATCGTCGAATTTTAGAAAGCCCATGAAAATATTGTTAGTAATGTTGATGATAAGTTGATCATATGAATCTGGTAGACTTTGAAGTAGAAGCTCTGCACGTTCATTTTCCTCTATTTTATGTCCCATGGAAGTGAGTTGGACAAATAGAGTATTTATTGTATTGATATGGTCGGTCATCGATGAGGATTCCGCCATCCGAAGAGTAAAAAACCTTCTCTTTAGGAAAATCATGCTGTGTAGCGACTTGACCTCGTACATCTTTGTCAGAGTATCCCAGATAACTTTTGTTGTTTTTATCTCAGAGATACTTGCCAATACTTCGTCTGCTATAGCCAAGTGTAAATTGGCAACATCATTGTCATTCATCTCATTTCACTTTCCATCATCTATAATCTCCAATGGTCTATCTCCAATAGCCGCCAAGCAATCTCCTTTCTTAAAGCTGCTTGTATCTTTATTTTCCACAGCATAAAATTGCTTCCGTTGAACTTTGCTATCTCGTATCTGCCCGCCATTATGTCTACATCAATTTAGTAGACTGGACAAAATAATCTCGCCTTAATAAAAAAATCTCAAAAAAACTTTTCTGATGTAGAAGGTCAGTCTAAGCTGCAACCACATAGCATACTCAGAATTTTAATAACCAGAAAATAAAGAATAAACTGGACACCGAGATTTACGTGGAAAACCCTTAAAAATTATTAGGATAAAAACCACGGACAAGATGAAAAGATTTTCACTATAATATTTTATGGTGTACAACTCACTCACTGTGTTTTCAAAGAGAACACACACTGAAACGACCTCGATTTTTTTTAATATCTAAACCATAACTTCTAAATTTCTAAATAAAATAATTTAACATAATCATGTATCCTAATAAATTAATAATTTAAAACTCAAGTGCATAAAATAAATCCTAAATCATCACCTAACCAAAACATCCTAAATTGACCTTTGAAAAGATCACTAACAATAAAAATAAAGCATAAGAATTCTCTAATAAAAATCATTAACATAAATCTTTAAATCTTAAATCTAATAAACTAGTGCGAAAACATAAAGGCCCTCGGGTGTATACTGCTGCACTCGATCGACTCAATCGTCACCACCTCCAAAAATCATCAAATCCTGCATCATACAAATCTAGTGAGTCTAATTACTCAGCACGTTCTAAACATATATAACAAATAATACATATACAAGCACATGCATTTAAAAATCATATTTTTATTTAAAATAACTTTTGAAAATAAATAAACCATTTTAAAATCTTTTAAAAATCATTTAAGCATAATTAAATCATAAATAGAAAAATCATTTTACAATAACTTTAAGCATAAATAAATCATTTTAAAAATAGCTTTAATCCTCATCGTAAATCATATATCATCAAATCATTTTTATCATAAGCTTTCAATCATATATCATTTTGGGTGAAGTTTGATCTTTGAAAGTGACTAGCTTTTATTCTTTGGTCGACTGCAGCCTTAGCTCCACATGGTCCATGGGGGTGGGCACTAGGCTCCACCATGGAAATACGATCGTCGGGATCCCTCGGGGGCCTTTTCCCATGACGGGGTCCCTCTGGGGCCTTGGCCCGTAAACGGGGTCCCTCTGGGTCCTTGGCCAGAATATGGGTTCCCTCTGGGCCTTGGCCCTCACGTCATCTCCACAAAATCATATATCATAAATCATATCATTTGTCACAGTCAATTCACATCCCTCAAAATATTTTTCCTTTTCTTTTAAAATCATAAAATAACATAGCTTACCAAAAATAGCATTTTAAACAGTATAAATTGCACAGGTTTACCATAAATCATAAAAATACATATTATTATCAAAATCATCATTTTAAATCATAAAATATCATTTAACATGCGTTATGATCCTTCGGGACGCTGCCAAGCGTTTTCGTATTTTCTTAAGTGTAAAAAGACCGTTTTGCCCCTGGACGTACAAATTCTCGAATTTAACTTTTTCGCACTTCTAATGACATGGGCTTATTCATGAGCCACACCCATGGACCCATGGATTCAATTTTAGTTGTTTAATTTTTGAAATTGACACATATACGAACCACCCGAGCCATCTCCTAATTTACTCAAGCCATGGTCGAGCCACCTCAAGCCAAACTCTAGCCAACCCACCTAGGCACCCTCCTGACCAAGCCCAAGCCCAAACCCCTGAACCTAGCCCTGGCTTGCTCAAACTAACCTGGACAGAAGCATAACCTGCTGCACGCTGGTTGCCCTCACGCCCAAGGATCCTAGTGGCACTAGGACTCTTCCAGCCACTTGACCAGCGACCCTACACGACCCTAACCACCTCTGGACCACGCCCAGACCAAACCCAGACAAGCCCAGCCCCTGAAACCCAAGCTGCGAACCCCTGAAACCAACAGAAGATGCGCGCGTCACCTTGCTGCTACCAACTCACGCTTCCCACGTTTCGCTCGAGCCACAGCGCTCCCACTTGCACTAAACCATGGCCCGACCCCTACCCCTCACCATAGGACCCTGAAGAACCAGCCTGGCTAGTGCCCAGGCCAGCCACAAGCCACTCTTCTTTCCCGAAGACACTAGCTGTGCGTTCACCTTGCTGCATGCGGTTCCCTCTTTTTACTCGAGCCAGCAGTGAGCCCACTACTCTAGCCCCTGACCCGGCCCCTGCCCATCATCCTAGGACCCTGATGGACCACCTAGCCCAGCCCCAAACAGAGCCCCAGCCCCCTTTACACCAGCTGAACGCGAGAAGGCATGGGGAGAGTCCTAGCTTTCGTGGACTATTCCCCAGCCTGAACCACGAGCCCTAGACCTCCTAGGACTCTACCTACGGCCTAACCATGACCCCTAGGGCCTAGCCTCCACACCTGGTCGAGCCCCAGGTGCCCATGCAACACAAACAACCCATGAACCTTGAACAAGCCAACCAAAAACCCACGGCCCTTCTTGATAAATCCTACGGTTTCCAACCTAAATTCCCTTCAATATTTATCATGTTTTGTCCATAAATTATCATATTTTATCATGTATTGGCAGCTTAACCCTTGGATTCATAACGTTTTTCGAATACAAGTAAAATCGTCGCGTTTTTGAAAATATACGATCTACCATATAAATAATCGAACAATCATATTTTTCATGCATAAACAATTAAATCAAGCATATTATGATTTGTATGATGTTAAAAGAGTTTAGGAAACGTGCCTTTGCGTTTATAACGCTCGATTATTCGATCTTCGGCGAGGGTGCGGCGTTGGACGACCGGACGACGAAGAACAAAAGCTTTCTTCCTTCCTCTTTATTTTTCCGAAAATTGTGTGTGCTTTGAGGTGAGAAAACGGCTGATGGGAAGGAATTGTGGTGAAAAAAAAAACTCAAAACACTATTTATATATTTTAATTAACATGTAATTGGGCTTATGTTTGGGCTTGTTTGCTTAGGGGTTATTGGACCTACTTAATTATTTAAATTGACCTCAATAATACTTATTTAATTAAAACATAAATGTTTATAAAATAAGTTTTCATAAAATAATATTTTTGATCTTTTAAAACTCCTTGTTCGCCTAAAACCGGCTTCCCGAGAAAAATCGAGCTCGACTCGTAAAATAATTCGAACTCCAACATTTTTAGGAAAAATTAAATCATTTTTAATCATATTAGGAAGTCTTGCCATTATTTAAAGAAAAATAAATATTCTTGTCTTGGTCGTCCCCGGTCTCCTTTCCCCTGCCTATTATCGAATATTCGGGTAAAATCCTTGATTTCATGAAATCATGTCATATTATCATTTAATCATGCAATCACATTTAATCATCTAATAAAATATCAGGCAAGCATTTAAAAATAATTAAATAAAACAATTAAGCAATTAAAATAATTTTGCATGCATGTGGTTTACGTAGGTTGGTTTTTCGGACGTTACAATTATCCCCCCTTAAATTGAATTTCGTCCTCGAAATTTCCTTGGCTTGATGATTGTAAAGCTTAGATTTCTTTATTCACCTCCAACTTAACCTCTAACTTAAATCTTACTCCTCAATTCGGTCCTCAAAATCTTGGAAATCATAATACTAAACCAAAAATTTCCCAAAGTTTACTCCTAAATCCGTCTCAAGTAGTGCATGCACCCTATCCTTCTAAGTTCTTCAATTAATTCCACTACCCAACATGCATTTAAGTATTTTCCATGCAGCATGCAACTAACATGTATATCATGCATCATATAAACATTTAAAATAATTTTAAGCATATAAAATATAAAGCAGTAAAACTCACATATTGAGGCGTGACTTCTTGAGCTTCTCGAAGTGACAGTACACAACCCTTTGGGGAAAACCTCGGCTCTGATACCAACTAAAACGACCTCGATTTTTTGTTTTAATATCTAAACCATAACTTCTAAATTTCTAAATAAAATAATTTAACATAATCATGAATCCTAATAAATTAACAATTTAAAACTCAAGTGCATAAAATAAATCCTAAATCATCACCTAACCAAAACATCCTAAATTGACCTTTGAAAATATCACTAACAATAAAAATAAAGCATAAGAATTCTCTAATAAAAATCATTAACATAAATCTTTAAATCTTAAATCTAATAAACTAGTGCGGAAACATAAAGGCCCTCGGGTGTGTACTGCTGCACTCGATCGACTCAATCGTCACCGCCTCCAAAAATCATCAAATCATGCATCATACAAACCTAGTGAGTCTAATGACTCAGCACGTTCTAAACATAGGTAACAAATAATACATATACAAGCACATGCATTTAAAAATCATATTTTTATTTAAAATAGCTTTTGAAAATAAATAAACCATTTTAAAATCTTTTAAAAATCATTTAAGCATAATTAAATCATAAATAGAAAAATCATTTTAAAATAACTTTAAGCATAAATAAATCATTTTAAAAATAGCTTTAATCCTCATCGTAAATCATATATCATAAAATCATTTTTATCATAAGCTTTCAATCATATATCATTTTGGGTGAAGTTTGATCCTTGAAAGTGACTAGCTTTTATCCTTTGGTCGACTGCAGTCTTAGCTCCACATGGTCCATGGGGGTGGGCACTAGGCTCCACCATGGAAATACGATCGTCGGATCCCTCGGGGGCCTTTTCCCATAGACAGGGTCCCTCTGGGGCCTTGGCCCGTAAACGGGGTCCCTCTGGGCCTTGGCCCGAATATGGGTTCCCTCTGGGCCTTGGCCCTCACGTCATCTCCACAAAATCATATATCATAAATCATATCATTTGTCACAGTCAATTCACATCCCTCAAAATATTTTTCCTTTTCTTTTAAAATCATAAAATAACATAGATTTCCAAAAATAGCATTTTAAACGGTATAAATTGCACAGCTTTACCATAAATCATAAAAATACATATTATCATCAAAATCATCATTTTAAATCATAAAATATCATTTAACATGCGTTATGATCCTTCGGGACGCTGCCAAGCGTTTTCGTATTTTCTTAAGTGTAAAAAGACCGTTTTGCCCCTGGACGTACAAATTCTCGAATTTATCTTTTTCGCACTTCTAATGACATGGGCTTATTCTAAATAATTATTTAAGCTTACAAGAATTTTCTCATATTTTTATTTGGCTTAAATCGATGACTTTTAAATTAATCTTTAAATAAGACATATTAACGCGTTTTAATCCTGATTTAAACCAAACCTTAATATAAAATTCCCAAATTAAAAACTTAGACTTTTAATAATTATTTAAGCCTAAACCTAATTTTTCATAATTTTATAAAGCTTAAAACTAGGCTTTTCAATTAATTCGTTAATTAACGCTTCGTGTGACGATTAAATCCCGAAAAATTCCAAAACTCATTATTTTGATCCCAATTTTAAAAATAACATTTTTAGTATTTATTCTACCCTTCCAAGTCATGAGCCACACCCGTGGACCCATGGATTCAATTTTAGTTGTTTAATTTTCGAAATTGACACATATACGAACCACCCGAGCCATCTCCCAATTTACTCGAGCCATGGTCGAGCCACCTCAAGCCAAACTCTAGCCAACGCACCTAGGCACCCTCCTGACCAAGCTCAAGCCCCTGAACCTAGCCCTGGCTCGCTCAAACTAACCTGGACAGAAGCATAACCTGCTGCACGCTGGTTGCCCTCACGCCCAAGGATCCTAGTGGCACTAGGACTCTTCCAGCCACTTGACCAGCAACCCTACACGACCCTAACCACCCCTGGACCACGCCCAGCACCAAGACAAGCCCAGCCCCTAAAACCCAAGCTGCGAACCCCTGAAAACAACAGAAGATGCGCGCGTCACCTTGCTGCTACAAACTCACGCTTCCCACGTTTCGCTCGAGCCACAGCGCTCTCACTTGCACTAAACCATAGCCCGACCCCTACCCCTCACCATAGGACCCTGAAGAACCAGCCTGGCTAGCGCCCAGGCCAGCCACAAGCCACTCTTCTTTCCCGAAGACACTAGCTGTGCGTTCACCTTGCTGCATGCGGTTCCCTCTTTTTGCTCGAGCCAGCAGTGAGCCCACTACTCTAGCCCCTGACCCGGCCCCTTCCCATCGTCCTAGGACCCTGATGGACCACCTAGCCCAGCCCCAAACCGAGCCCCAGCCCCCTTTACACCAGCTGAACGAGAGAAGGCTTGGGGAGAGTCCTAGCTTTCGTGCACTCTTCCCCAGCCTGAACCACGAGCCCTAGCCCTCCTAGGACTCTACCTACAGCCTAACCATGACCCCTAGGACCCAGCCTCCACACCTGGTCGAGCCCCAGGTGCCCATGCAACACAAACAACCCATGAACCTTGAACAAGCCAACCAAAAACCCACGGCCCTTCTTGATAAATCCTACGGTTTCCAACCTAAATTCCCTTCAATATTTATCATGTTTTGTCCATAAATTATCATATTTTATCATGTATTGGCAGCTTAACCCTTGGATTCATAACGTTTTTCGAATACAAGTAAAATCGTCGCGTTTTTGAAAATATACGATCTACCATATAAATAATCGAACAATCATATTTTTCATGCATAAACAATTAAATCAAGCATATTATGATTTGTATGATGTTAAAAGAGTTTAGGAAACGTGCCTTTGCGTTTATAACGCTCGATTATTCGATCTTCGGCGAGGGTGCGGCGTTGGACGACCGGACGACGAAGAACAAAAGCTTTCTTCCTTCCTCTTTATTTTTCCGAAAATTGTGTGTGCTTTGAGGTGAGAAAACGGCTGATGGGAAGGAATTGTGGTGAAAAAAAAAACTCAAAACACTATTTATATATTTTAATTAACATGTAATTGGGCTTATGTTTGGGCTTGTTTGCTTAGGGGTTATTGGACCTACTTAATTATTTAAATTGACCTCAATAATACTTATTTAATTAAAACATAAATGTTTATAAAATAAGTTTTCATAAAATAATATT
Organism: Primulina huaijiensis; assembly: GCF_012295235.1. Taxonomy (NCBI): domain Eukaryota; kingdom Viridiplantae; phylum Streptophyta; class Magnoliopsida; order Lamiales; family Gesneriaceae; genus Primulina; species Primulina huaijiensis. Next base: position 14,280,558 of record NC_133318.1, read on the forward strand.
TTTGATCTTTTAAAACTCCTTGTTCGCCTAAAACCGGCTTCCCGAGAAAAATCGAGCTCGACTCGTAAAATAATTCGAACTCCAACATTTTTAGGAAAAATTAAATCATTTTTAATCATATTAGGAAGCCTTGCCATTATTTAAAGAAAAATAAATATTCTTGTCTTGGTCGTCCCCGGTCTCCTTTCCCCTGCCTATTATCGAATATTCGGGTAAAATCCTTGATTTCATGAAATCATGTCATATTATCATTTAATCATGCAATCACATTTAATCATCTAATAAAATATCAGGCAAGCATTTAAAAATAATTAAATAAAACAATTAAGCAATTAAAATAATTTTGCATGCATGTGGTTTACGTAGGTTAGTTTTTCGGACGTTACACACACTCTCTTAATACATGAGAAAAAACACCTCACAAATATTATAGAATGTTATAAGATGAGAGAAAACTCTAAGAAGGGATTTGAGAATGTGATGCATTGAAATGCCGAATGATGCCTCTATTTATAGATGCATCATTCGAGTGTGAACATTCGTCTACCATTTCAGAATATCAGCTGCCGTGTTCAAATTCTCTTCAAAGAAGGCTGCCCACTTTCTTTGACAAATTTCCCGACATGCAATTAATGCACAACGGCCGACAGATGGGTCGACAGAGGCCTAGGAACGAAAGGACATATGATTGGTTCAAGCTAGGGTGTCGGAAAAAGAGTGCAAAATTTTCAGTAGCTATTTAAGCTATTCTATGGGTTTTAATTGGCTTGGTTTGGGATGAAAAAAGGTTAGTTAAGTGTTAATAAGTCATGGTTCAAGTTTGGTTGAGTTTTGAGTCCATTCGAGTTAAAACCGGGAGTTATGTCTAAGTTTTAAAGACGAATTGGGAAATTAGTCGAAGGCTTAAGTTTACGTCTAAGAAATATTTATGTATGTATTTTAAGGTGTCATGTTAAGTTTAGGGATGAAAATTTTATGTTTAAAATTTGAGAAAAAAATATTAAGTTTTGAATTTATTCGGGTTAGAAATCTTCATGGTTTACTCATTAAATTATTAAATCGAAAGGCTCGGGTTTACGTCTAAGAAAAATATTAGAGGAAAAATTTAAGCTTATATGATGATTTGGGATATGCTCGAGTCAATAAAAGTAAGAAAAAGCCAAAATCAAGAATTTTGTAGTCCAATGGTAAAATGGTCATTTTGAGTCTCGGGTAGTACGAAAGGTCTGACAGTGTTCCGAAGAATCATAACGCATGATAAATGATATTTTAAAATGTTTATGATGAAAATATGAGATTTTATGATTTATGATAAAGATGTGCAATTTTTACTGTTAAAATATTATTTTTCGAATGTTGAAAGGACACGATATTTTATGATTTAAAAAGAAAAAGAAAAATATTTTGAAGGATGTAAATTGACTGTGACATAAAGGATATGATATATGATTTTTGAGAATATCGTGAGAGAAAAAGCCACAGAGGGGGCTCATTTACAGGAAAAGGCCTCAGAGGGAGTCCAACGATCGTATTTTCATTTTACGTCCGTGCTTAGTGCCCGTCCCCATGCGCAATGGTTAGCTAAGACTGATCAATCGACCATAGGATAAATGCTAGTCATTTTCAAGGATCAAACTTCACCCAAAATAATAAATGATTGACAGCTTTACGATTTTACGATTTATTATATAATTATGATTACAAGCTTATTTTGGATAAAAGTATGATTTTAATGCATGTGCTTGTATATGTATTATTTGCTACTCATGTTTAGAACGTGTTGAGTCATTAGAATCACTAGGTTTGAATGCTGCAGGTGATGATGATATTGAGGGAGACGTTGACGCTTGAGTGGATCGAGGAAAGCAGTACACTGCTGAGGGCCTTTATTTTCCGCATTAGCTTGATAGTCAAAGTTTTAAAGGATTTTGTTAATGATTTAATTAGAGATTTGTATGCTTTATTTTGAAGTTAGTATGATCATGTTAAAAGGTTGGAGTTGAATTTTGTTAGTTGACGATTTAAGGATTTTTATGCACTTGGGATTTTAAATACTAAATTATTTTGATTTATGGAAATGTTAAGTTATTTTAAATGGTGAATTGATGTATGAAAAAAAAATTAGTAGGATTTGAAAGTTAAAAAGTAGTTAAAAACGATCTTTATTTTAATAATATTTTACGGTTTTATCTAATTTTGGCATTTATTTTATCTTTATATCAATGCAAACTGTATAAATAAAATCATTTAATATATAATAAGTACTATGAGTTCTGCTTCTCAACGTAATATCATGAAACTCATTAGAAAGTATACCATATATCTAAACAAGTTCCTAGTCGAATCATCTACCTAAAATAAGGATAAAGGTCTGTAGGACCGAGTGCTTATCGCTTTACCAAAAGCTATAGCTGATGGTAATGGTGCAACTCAAATCTTTTAAACCGCACAGCAACTCAAGCACCACGGTTCAATCGCTCTACCAAGCAGGGACAATTATTACACCCAACAATCTCCTTCCCAATAATTGCACTCTTTGCAATCAATGGGAATCGAACCCGTGATCTTGGCTATGAGACCAATTGTAGGACCGAGCGCTTGGTGCTTTACCAAAAGCTATAGCTAGTGGTAATGGAGCAACTCAAATCTTTTAAACCGCACAGCAACTCAAGCACCACGGTTCGATCGCTCTACCAAGCAGAGACAATTATTGCACTCAACAAGGTCGCTTGAGCTTGAGACTAGCATATGTGATATAAACATCATGTTCCATTGCCAAGGATATAAAAATGTCCATTCATAAAGATGGATGATCATTGATGATTCACTAAACAACCCTCCTTCACACTGTTCAAGTGGTTTTCATTTATCGAGTGAATACTCTGCGTTTGTGGTTGTACACCATTAGTCCTTTGTATCGGGAAAATGTAGAGGCTCTACGTACTAGCATGTACTTTGATCTTTTTACCGACTTCATTGAGGGTCATCAGGTGGCGAGGTTGGGTATAGTTTCGAAATACGTAGGAGCAAATGCATTGTAGTCGGGGATTCACCGTTTGCCTACGAATAAAGATATCTTATGTGACATGATTATTTAATAGTGAGAAGTATCTCTGGCTATATTTGATATATCAGTGCTGTCCAGATCGTCGATCGGGATTATAATAAATTCACAATTATTTATTTAGTGAATTTGAAATTTATTAATTAAATAATAGTATTAGTAGTACTACTAATATGTACAAAATTCTCATAAAATATTCTAGAAGGGTTTAGAATTAATTAACTAATAAGTTAATTAAGGAAATTAAATAATAGTTATTTAATTTAATTAATATGTCTATGCATATAGTATATGTGCATGTGTAGATATATTAATGCTTATACTTTATATGGAGATATAAAGATGTGTAATATAATATATTATACATTATCAATAGTTCATTAATACATGATATAATTAATATGAGAATTTACTTAATGAAAATTAAGAGTCCTAAAGGCACTGGAATTAGGAATCCTAGAAACATAAGACTCTTGTGTATTTTAATAATTATATTATCAAAGGTTGATAACAAAATATAACACAACACAAGACAAAATTCCTCTCTCATCCCTCTCAATATTTCGGCCATCACATATTTTTCAAGGAAAAATTTCGACCTAGAGTGCTTCCTCGGCCACCGCTAGTTTTCGCCGCATCGATTATGGATTTCTGAAATTCGAGTGTCCTAGTATCAACGTAGAAATTGTTTGAGATCTCTACTGCGATCCCAACAAAGAACAGACTCTTTGATCGTGGACTTAATTTGACGATCAAAATGAGAAAGTTCTGTTAGAAAAGATATACAAGAAGGACTATCTCTGATTTAAAACTAGAATAGTTTGGAGCCAGTGTTATATACACAAAAATTTTGAACTTTCTCTGCGCCTTGGGTGTGAGAAAACGATACCCCAACATCGTGAAATTGATTAAGAGATTAAAGAAAGACAATTCAAATAAATTGTTCGTATAGACTTAAAAAAAAAAAACTATCTCTACTAATCTCGTAATAGTTAAAGCTAAGTTTTTAGACACTAAAGGTATATAAATCGATAAATACATTATTATTGGATTTAGAACTATACGACGGGAAAACAATTTTTAATTGTCAAAAATTAAAATTTAAACTTTTGTTGCATCTTGGGTGCGAGAGAATAATACACTATCAGCTCATTCATCAACCTCTCGGCCGATCACTCTCACATGACCGCAGCCACCGTCATGCCCTTTTGATCTCAATGTTTAAATCTGCTAGTTTCTCTAGTGAGATCTAGAAGAGAACAAATTAATCAATTATGGACTTGATTTGACGATTGAAGAAAGACGATTACTTCAATTGATTGCTCGTAGGGATTGAATACAAGAAATATCTCCGAAAATCTTGGAATAGTTGGTGTCAATGTATCTATATATTCACTAAAGGTAAACAAACAATAAACCCCTTATTATTTGTTTAAAATCATATAAGTTCTCAAACATTATTTTGCATGTCAAAATAAATTTTCAATTTTCATTGTACATTGAGTACGAGAACATGATATTCCAACAATATCTGTAAGAAATATGACACCAAATAACGGATAATCAAACAGTCAGATCCCATATATTCCTTCTATAATTTCATTGTCTTGGTATAATATTAGTTCGATTCTTTCTAAATTGCTAGTGTGTGTGTAGTAATATATTTAAAATTTGTTAATAAATAAATTTATAAGCGTAGCCTATATATTCTTTCTATAATTTTGGGTGAGTTTAAATATAAAAGTTGTAGCTTAAAAAAAGTATTTGGATAAGTCCAGATTTTAAAAAATTAAAATTGGTTGTGTCATTTGGATTAATGTTGAAAATTGTTTCTTTGGTTAAATAACAGTAGAATTAGAAGTCCTGAATTTGATTTGTATTCGAAATTATTAAATTCGAAGCGAACTCTAATATGTTTGAAATTTTTTCCGAGCCGAATTCAAGTCCATTTTTTTCCCAGTACTTCGCTAGTTTTAATATTTTATTAAAATAATATAGTTATTTATTAAATAACTGTATTTTGAGCATTTATTTTTTAGTAACTCACGAATATGTTCGAATATTTCAAGTCGAACTCGAATCTTGATTCAAAGAGAAATAAAGCCAATAATATTAAATTTTCGAGATTCGAATTGAAGTCGAATATAACTAATTCAAGTAAAATTCAGGCTTTAAATTTTTTTTATATTCGGCTAGATTCAGTTCGTTTATGTTGGGTAATCGATTTTCTCGTGTCCAAATCACAGCGGAAGTTTAAAAATTTTAATTTTGATATTACAAATAATCTTTGGACACTCATCTGGTTTAAATGAAAAGAACATATATAGGGCGTTCGTAATATACTTTTAGTGAATTATCACTTGACACCAACTACTCGGGTTTTAGCGGATGTAGCTCTTGTTGTATTTCCATACGAACTTTCTTCAAAATCTCATTTCTTCGAATCTCTTATTCGGTCCACGACTGGAATATCTGTTCATCTTCAAAATTATACTATAAATTTTGAAGAACTTTTAACATACGAGAACAAAAATCAAAAGACGGCTTAAGAACTTGTTGTCTTGGGGTTGGCCGAAATTTTTCGAGAAAAAATAGAGAGGATTTTTGAAACTTTGAGAAGTTTGGAGGCTAGGGTTATGGCCTCATTCCTTAATACAAAAACCCTTGACCTTGTTTCCATAATTTTGGATTTAGGTTCCTTAATTAAACTTAATGGGCTTTGTTAATTAATTGAACTAGTCCAATTAGTTTAATTAATTATATTAAAGTCCATTAAGAACTTTAATTATTTAGTAAGTTGAAATTGTACTCTTACAAGCTCATTAAACATACTATCCACTACATTTAATTTAATATTTAATAAACTCAACATTTGAGTTTAGTAATTTAAATTTTCTAATTTTATAAATTAAACTCTTTGAATTTATTCTCTCCAAATTTTAATTATAATAAATTTAATTACTTGAATTTATTATATCATAATTTTATATAAATTCAACTCCTTGAATTTATTCTCTCATAATTTATATAAATTCAACTCCTTGAATTTATTATCTCAAAAGAAACAAATGATCCAGTTCTTGTGTGACCCTCAATGGGTCAGGGATACAGCTAGCCGTGGGTTCACAACTCATTGTGATTCAGGATATTTTCTTTTATTCGGGTTTACCCTACTTTGCCATATTCCATGCACCAACATTTGATCATAAGAATTTTAGAAATCATTTTCTGATTAAATCCATCAAATTATAGTAAGAGCGTCTAGTAACATCGCCTTCATGATTCCCTAGGTATCACTGATAGTGCCTGCAAGAACCAGTAAGTTATGATTAACGTACACTACAGTCCCTTCATCTCATATATCCTAATCGAATCTGCAACCATTGGTTCATCGAGGGTTGCATGTTACGATAGCTATGTGATACAATCATGAAATATTCATAGTGTCATCGCATGCACAACTAGAGAACTCTTTCCTTAATGTACATCTCACACTCTGGTCAGAGATTTCAGGCACTATTATTTTTTTAGTTCACATAGGATATCAACACCCGTAGGTGAGTGGTGAATTCCCGACTACAATACACTGGCTCCTACATATTTCGCAATTGCACCCAACCTCGCCATCTTGTGACCCTCGCGGAGTCGATAAACAAGTCAAAGCACAATCCTAGTATGTAGAACATCAGTGTTGTCCCGGGTCGTAAGGACTAATAATGCACAATCACAACCATGGACTTTTCCACTCGATGAATGATAACCACTTGGAAAGTCTGATGGAGGGTTGTTCGGTACAATTATCGAATGATTATCCATCTGTATGGTCGGACATCTCTATGCCATTACCATGAAACACAGTACACAATATCAAATATGCTAGTCTCAAGCTCAAGCGGTCTTTATCCTTATTTTAGGCGGCTGAATCGACTAAGAAGGAATTTAGAATATACAGTGTTTACAAATGAGTTTCAATATCGAATTATGATTCATTTATATTAAAGCATAATCAATGATTTTATCTATGTTGATTGCATATGTATACAGATAAAGTAAAATGAAACCCTGAAAAGTTAAATTATATTAAAGTAAAGATTGTTTATTACACTTGAATCAATAAATTCTCTAGCCAACTATTGACTTACAGGACATCTACTATAACCGTTTACACCCTTTGTTTTTTTGTCTCCGCTAGATAGACCAATATCTACACCCATAGTTGTTTGCGTGTATAAACTATTTCTAAAAGGACCAAAATATTCGTAGGAAATATCTTTAAGAAATATGTTACTAAATAATGGATAATCAAGCACATCATAAGTCGGATACCATATATTCCTTCTGTAATTTGATTATCATGCTAGTGTGTACAGAGCCGTATCTGTGTTCGATGAGGTCTGAAACGAAAATTTAAAAATGGGTTTCCTTGTTGCTATAAATAATGCTAAAATTCAGTGAACAAACAATAAATACACAAGAAACAATATATTACATAAAAAAACGAATCAATAAATATTTGAATTAATTACATATATAATAATTGTCTATCTATTTTAGAGAAAAATATATATATCAAATTTGTATAAACCAGTTTTCGGATAATTTCTTTGTCAATTAACAACATAGCTAGCTCATTTAGTCTATTTTGTGATATTATTGATCGAAGATAAGTGTTTCTTAACTTCAACTTCAACAAGTTTCTTTCTACTTATGCAACTGTTACTAGGATAGTTAACAAAATCTTATAGGTAATATAAGTATTTGAAAATAAATAATCCAGTTTTACCAAACACTGTATCATTTTAAAAAATTGTTGAAGTTCTATACAATACTTCATGAAGCTAGTTAAAGACTAACTCGTTAACTTTTCCAAACTCAACAAATGCCCAAAAGTCTAATGATATTATTTAAATTGTTCAAACCGAACTTGAAGAAAAGATCGCGTTTGATCAGTTATAAACAAAAAAATCAGATTACTCTTATTTTTATTTAATATTGAGCCAAAAAAATTTATTTCAACATATCATCAACTCAAAATATATATATTGGATCTCTTCAAAGACCGAGCTATGAAGCGATGGCCTCCTTGGACTAAGGTCCGGCCCTGAGTGTGTATTTAACTAAGTTATAGTATGTGAAGTAATATATTTAAAATCGTGTTAAAAAATAAAAATTTTCGTGGGTGGCAGATCCCGGCGCTTGTATAAATCTGGATCGGGTATTACAGAAACCCGAATTTTAAAATTAACCCGACTTCTCGGGTATCGGATACCATCCCTGCCCACTTTAATGAATTTTGGGCTTTAGTTGGTCCAAGTAGGCAGCCTAGGCCCAAGGAGTTTTCATAAGAAGAGCACGAGAGTCACGTGACTCAATATCTCCAAATCCATTTCATCTCATCTCTTTTATTCAAAGAGATTAGCGGCCCAGATTCTCCGTTCTAATTATCGGCTGACGATCCCACAAACTTACAAAAGAAATAACATTTTTTTAAAATAAAAATAAAAATAAAAATTTGTTCAAAAATAAAAATAAAAATAAATTTTATATTCTATTTGTGTGGAATGAAATTACATAAAGTTGAATGATAGTTTCCATTACATCCATTTTTTTTTGCAAGCATAGCAACTGAGAAAATCTCATCTTGTGGTTTGCGCAGCAGATTTTTCTGCAGCAATTTCTCTGTGCATATTCTCTTCCTCTGCATTTTTCTTGCGTTTTTTGGTTTGTGTTGACGGAGGGTACTCCATTATCATCTGCTACAGATCTTGAGGTGTGTTTGGTTTTTCTTCTTGTTTTCTACTAAATTTTATATATTATGTGAGTGCAAGGATCTGAACTGGTTGCTTGGTAGTTTGCTGATTCTACAGATAATGGATAAGTTGCAGTGGGGGAATAGAAAGAGACTAAGGTGTGTAAAAGTGAAAGATCCGGATTTAAATGGGAAAACAGATGGAAGCGGCGGCGGTGTTATGAAGAAGAAAATAACTTCAAGGGTTGTTGAAAACAACCACCATGATAATAATATCAACAACGGCAGTAAAGATGGGCTTGGTTTACCTCCAGTTCCATCTCCTCATCGTCCGAACAGGTAACAGAAGATTGAGAATTTCAAGGAAAGATCTCATCTTTCTTGGTTTTTTGAGTTTCCCACTTCCATAATGACTAGATTTGCTTTTTCTTCCTGTTTTCAATTGTGTTTTTGGTGGTACTACAATTGGAAGAAAGGATCCTTCTGGGTTTTTTTTTAAAATATATTTCTTTTTATTCCAAGTTTTTTGTTTGAAGAGGGTGCTTCTGGATTTCTTCGTTTTTCCTTCCTTTTTTTCAATTGACGTGGCTCTGGAGTCTTAAGTTTTCGATTTGTTTTCTTTATCTTAAACTGAGCAGGGTTTTGTCTATCTTTAATCAGAAAGATTAGATAGGAGTTGAGCATCTGGTACAAGAAAATTTGTACGACGGGTAAAACTCGAACATTCTTGTGGAGGTTTTGGTAGCGGTTGTTGGATCCAAGTATATGCTATTAATTCGTATTATTGTGGTTGGTTGATGCTTACATATCCATTCAGATTCTCATCTACCTAAATTGTTTTCTACAACAAAACAGAGAGTGGATTGTGTGTAAGAGATGTATGCAAATAGATGCGTTTTTCAAACTGGTAATGGGCGCATAATATTCACTACAGGGAATTGGGGATGAGTAGATCTGGTGCAAATGATAACCGTAAAGCATCAGCATCTTCATCTCCTGAGAAGGAAGACAGATATTACACGACGAGGGGATCCAGTGGTGGATTCGAAGATGGCAACAAGTCGCTATTTGCAAATCCTGCTAAGGAGGAAAATAAAAAAATGGTTTGGCCAAAGTTGCTAATTTCTTTATCTAATAAAGAAAAAGAGGAAGATTTTATGTTGATGAAAGGATGTAAACCACCCCAAAGGCCAAAGAAAAGAGCCAAGTTGGTTCAAAGAACCATATTGGTGAGTGAATTCGGTTTGACGAAAAAGTTGTGTAAATCTAAATGATGCATTGAGATATAATGACATTGTTTTACTTATTTGTAGTTGGTGAGTCCTGGTGCGTGGCTATCAGACTTGTGCCAAGAAAGGTATGAAGTGAGGGAAAAGAAGACCTCTAAGAAGGTACTCAAGATTTTTCTTTCGGCCTTCACTCTCCTGTTCGATTTTACTTCAAATGCCTGATTCCGATCGCAGAGTTTTGATGTCATTTCTTATTTTTATTTTTTCGCAGAAACCAAGAGGATTGAAGGCTATGGGAACCATGGAAAGTGATTCGGAATGATTGACTTTGCTGCGAGGGATTTAGTGGCAGAGAATTGTTTTTTCAACCTTATACATGCAGAGAGGATTTCAATTTGAGATGTTGCCCGCACTTTGATTTGAATTCTTGAAGTGGTATTCTTTAGTACAGCTATTCCGAGTTCTGCCTGATATATTGTAGTGACATTTGGCTAACACGCAGATCACGAATTATTTGTACCAGTTCACAGATAATTTCAATGGGGCTTACTCTTCATTTTTATACTGTATCTTATACTAGGGATTTAAAAGACTGAGTGGGTCATAAATTATTATTCTTGCTCGGAGAAACACAGTAAAGAATATGTTCTTGTTCCTATGTATTCAGAAGAAGACAGTGAAGGGCAAGTTGTCGCTTAACGACCATTTTTATGAACTATTCTGCTGGACATCACTTTTATTATAATATAAGGGTGCAACTCATTTGCTATAATTTTGTAGCTCATGCCATATTTTAACAAAAAAATTAGATGTAAACAAATGTAAAAAAGTCTTGAATTCGTCCTGTTTCCCTTCTACTAAATTATGAAGATAGGCACTAGTATCAAATAGATTAAAGAAGAGGTTGGATTAAGGTTAAAAAAATTAAATGTTTTTACAAAGAGCTTCGGTCACCTATCTAAAGCTTCAAAATTGTAGCTGATGGATGATTCAGCCACCCACATATGGTATTTTTGTAAACCTATAAATAACTAACAGGAACAAGTGTTACCCTACTCTCCATGCTGCTCATTTACAATTATAATGCTACTACCTCCTATACTTTGCCTTTGTATGCACAATTTTACCCTTGGTGGTGAAGGCAGGTCAGATTAGATCGCCTAAAATAACCATGAACTGATGCCGCTGTTCACAGATCCCAACAGATGATAGCAATTCCACAACAAAATAATGTGATTGCATGCAGCTTGGCCGAAACATTGAGGGTTCATTTGCCTGGTGTAAATTTTCAGTACTGGAAAAACAGAAGGATGATGACAAACCATGAAACTAGTATGATTAGTTCAACTTGAGAAAATTCTTACCATGAAACTCTGCTGCCCATTTTTGCTCGTGTCTGTGATTGGGGATGCATATGAATGGCCACGACATAGCCAAGCAAGGCAGACTACTCCTGCAGATACTGAACCCAATGGACTGCAAGCTATAAGGCTTCGAGCGCCACCGAGGATTTAGTGAATACAGATAAAACGAAGGGTGCCTCTTCTCCAGGGTGTATTGTTGTTGGTACTATCGTGTACCCCTTTGGATCAGGATCCAGGACCATTTCACATGATATTTCCCGAGAATTAACATAATCAGTTCCTCCAACTGATTCATGCATATAAATATTGTAGGCAGCACGGCGGCCTCGTGTCTTGAGAATCCTCATGCCAATATAGAACATCATGGAATCATGGCTCGATTGGTAATTCCTGAAACCTGCTGTTGTTCTAGAGAAACTCACCCCCTAGCAATTTGGGTCAAGGCCATGTTAGTATGGCATTAAACAAATGGAATGAAAGATCTCAATGTCTAAAGTCCAAGTACTGTACATAGGAGGCTACACCTGAGTCAAGGTAATGAAAACGTGAATAGGCAACGATACATCAGGTCCAGTTGCCCTCAACCGGAATTGTGGATTTTGATGCCACGTATCATAGTCTTGGCAGCCTCCAGCACTGTAGCCACGCCACTGACTGTGGAGGGAATAAGTCATCTCAGATGGGTAGACGCGGCATACATATATTGACCTGAAATGAATTTGAAAATCTTGCCACGACATCCAAAATATACCATCTTGTGCCTGTTTCAAATTCACATCATCAGATGTAGCAAAATGAAATACATAAAAGTTTTTGAATGTTAAGTATATGCAAGTAAAGATAGCATAGGATGCTATTTTCAGAGGATGACATCCTTTGTAAAACCGCACAATAATTAAAGACCAATTAAAGAGAGCAGAAATTCAATAACCTGCTGTACATGCTTAAGCTTGTGCTTCATCCTATCAGTCCATTCAGGGGATGCATCGGACCAAGGGCCATTCCACTCAACCTCGTTTGCCCAAGGATTTCTGATCTGAACAAGTTTGTGGCCGTCCACTTCGCGTACCTGAACAATTAGGATACAAAAGAAGTGATTGAAATGTTCAAAGTTATCGAGACATCACAGATACACTGTGGATCGACATACTTGCAATATTGAGTATGCATGTCCTTGCACGATTCCACAAGAAGAAACATGCACATCTGACCCTGAAGGGCTACCAGCACCAAGCAGAAATCCCTCTTGTTTAAAGCGCAACAGTTGAGACCATAGTCTTCCACTTGCAAGATCAATCTGTGATTGAGAACATCTCATATCGATCTCCTCCCCAGCACCTCCAGTAAGGTCTACTAGAGCATCTTGTACAAGACCACCTTCTAACGCTTCATATGAACCATGGAGCTTCGCATATGCCTTTTCCAGTACAGAGACCCACAACTCATTCACCTTCCGGCTGGTTGCAAATGCTGGTTTGCCTGGTGATTCGCAAGGAATCCAGTCATCTACAACGACAGGAACCCATTCCCCCTGACATTAAGTAAAGTAAGCGTTATTTTCAAAATAAATCAGACAATCACAGTGACAATTTACCATGGCCTTCAGTTAAAAAACAACAAAAAAACCCAAGAACTTGCAGAGTCTCAGTATCATTACTACTATGAAGAATTGGAATAGCTTCCAATTCTGCAGTAGAACAAGCAGCAAAAGCACTGAAATGAAACTCCACATATGAAAACATTAAAAAATGTATCAAGAGAGGTCCTTTACTGCTTATATATAATTTAAAACACCTGTAAGCGCGGCTCCCAAATTCTTATGAGCAAAAATTGAACAATATCAAGTTTCTGGCAAAAGAAAGATAATAATTTAACAAAACAAACGTGACTAAGAAACTAAACCACCTGAATACAAAAACGAACTGTATATATTCCTTCTTCATTGTAGTCTGGAGTGATAATGACTTCTGATATGCGTTTAACCTCAGCCAGAACAGCAACAGCACTCAAAAACCAACAATCGCCCAATCGACCCTATTCAAGGTAGATTACAAGAAAAAAATTAAGAACTAAACAAGAATGAGATGGCACAGAGGCAATGCCCCCTCAACCTGTAAGAGGACCATACACATTCACATACACGGCAGAGGAAAATGGAAACAGGGGAGGAAGGGAGAACATGCAAGTGAAAGACCTGACAAACATCAGAAGGATTTGCTGTTCCCAAAAATAAGCGTGGAATAGAATCCAGATGCTTCTCTTTGACTATTTCAGTAGGTCTCATCCATTGAGACACAACCTATGAGAAAGATCCAGCAAAGTTAAGAAGCAAAGACAGTAGAGCGGAATAGCAGTGACAGGTTTAAATAAGCATCCGTTACAGGAAAAATCTAACTATTTGATTAAACTCGAGGTCCCTATACTAACTTTAATTTGGTGAAATCTTATTAAAAACTACAATTATACTATTGTTATATGACTTTATTAATGATTCCNAAATTTTCAATATCTTCTTTATCTATATTTTAAATTTCAATCCTATCATAATCTATATTTTTAAATGTTTAGATAGTCTATCTCTCTTAATAAAATAATATAGAAAAATCATTAATTTGAAAATACCAAAATTTATCATGTTAAATAAATATTTCTAACTGTATAAGCACGTAATGCGTGCAAAAGAACACTAACTGATGGAATAAGTTACCTGCAACTTCAACGGGGGATTTCCTGGATCCACAAACAATGATCGATCATTTGGGGGAAACTCTTGATCAGTAAACTGTGATTCTCCTCTTGCCAAGAGAGCTTCCTTAACAGCCAATTCGACAGAGTGCATACGTAGATTGATTTCCTCCTGAGTCTCTATCCTGGGTTTCCTCAACCTTCTGGCAAAAGAATCAACATCTACAACAATCCCTTCCCGATCCACCCTCCTCTTCCTCCCACTTGAATATTGCCCATCCCAGTCTACCTCATCTCTATCATAGAGATCAACCTCAGCGGGATCACTCTCCCAGTCCTCAACCTAATATAAAATGGCACAAAAGACCAATCAGAAAACAGGTTAGAAGCACCAAGGTGTATTACAAACTCACATGGAAGTTCAAATCAAGCAAAAATTGTAAAAACAGAGGAGCAAACTTAAGCACAAACCCTAGGAGGTGAATCTGCCCACTGGCAGTTATCGTCTAGGTAATCAGTAAAGTTGTAATCTCCAGAACCCATGGCAGCTGGCAGAGCAGCAATCTCATCTTCATTCAAGCACCTTCCCCAAAGGAAAACATCCATCAAATGCATCTTGGATTCAGTTCCCTCGCTGTCAGACCTCCCAAATGCATCCATATCTATGGGTGGTCTAACACCAATCCAAACATCTGTTCCTTGTTCCCACACACCATTACCGATGTTGAGTGGCAGCCCAGACTGATATCCATCATAACCACCATCGATGAAGCAAGTTGCCTCACCTAAATCAGCATCGATTGTCATTGTGACAATATGCCACCTGCAAGAGAGTGAATCTAAGACAAAGCATGAAGGCACGTGAAACCCATTGAAGTGCTGACACTCGATGACGAAAGGGGCATAGACGACAAAAAACTAAATAAAAAAAAACATGAAGATGAAAACATTCAAGGAGTCTATTGATGGTGGCAAGAAATAAGGTCATTACCTTCCATCTGCAATACTGGACGAACTTATACTCCATTCCTTGGAAACAAATGTCTGTCTATCACCTTTTGTAATCAAGCGAAGGCCAACTTGTCCAGCTTCAATTCCTTGTTCAGAACCAGCCACAAGAATTTCCCAACATATATTGCTCTGAAATTCAGTGCCCAACAGACAAACTGGCCCAGACTCAGGCTGAACCATCACCGCGATTGAGAAGCTAACTTTCTGGCTCTGACATAAACTAAGATCGATCTGACCATAGTGCCTGCCACTTGTTGTGGGCTCATCATCAAGCACACATACAGCTCCAGTAAGTCCAGTCTGCAATAAAAAATTAGACAAAGGAACACTGTCATCAGCAATTTATGCCTTCACTGCAAAGCTTCAAACCTAGTCAAATTGCCTAGATCAACCCAACCGATCAATCGAGACTCATGCCTCACTCCCCATCCACCCAAAAAAATATAACAGAAAGATAATCGTGTGTAATCAAAAATGACTGCAACAATAACTTACCTGATAGGCGAAATGCTAAAATCTCAAACATACAGAGTTTGGCATGCAACTTACTGAAGCAAAGTAAATTATAACATAATAGTCACCTGAAGTGCACGTTGAGATAACTGAGTTGATCGTATCCTACGAGCAATGTTTGAGACCCGCTCTCGCGCAAAGGAATCATCAAGCACTGAATCACCACCTACAGCCCGAACGGCAGCTGCCATGGCCACTGCTTCTCTACTGCCAGCATTTGGAATGCTTGATATGAGAGAAGCTTCTATCTCCTTCCATTTGCGTTCCTCTTTCTCCAGAAGAGCCTTTCTCCTTTCTTTACCTCTTCCTTCCTCTTCGCGCCTCTGCATCAAAACTTCCTCCTCTATCTCCTTCTCTCTTAAATAACTACAGGAACCAATAAAGAAAAATAAGGATGGCCAGGAAAAAGTAATGAAATCCACAAGATTTATACATAGGAACTTTTCAACCTCTCCTGTATAATCTCAAATTGTCTACGGTCTTCAGGCATCCACTCCTTAATTTTTTTAGCACTTAAATCCGAAAATCCTATGCTATCCAGAAACAGTCTCAGGCGAACCTCATCCTGGTAAGTACGAAAACAAAGAATAAAATCATCAGCAGACAAAACAAGAATATTCACCCATGGACAGCAGAATATAGCCATGATTACCTGCACCCTTTCTGCCTTGGCAGTCAAACCAAGCAGAAGAAGCAGATAACCACCAAACTTATCCCACATATAAACCCACTCAGTATCAATAGCTTCTTCAAGAGCGAGAATTCTAGCATGGGCACACATTTCTCTCCTGTGATCGAGGTCACTGGTGGCTTCATGACGTAAAATGTTACAACATCTCAGTCTGGAGAAGAATGACCCTATAGCCAGTTCTTCGTTTCTCAAACGATCTCTTAATTTCATGACATCAGCCCTGGGAAGCACGAAGTTTCCTGCCCTATCCCGTGCAATAGTAGGGTCTCCAACCAAAAGTGCAGCTGAACTAGCTGACCTCTGAGGAGCGGAGTAAGTTCCAGATAATGCATTTCTAGTCTGCAAGGAATAACTGAATTTTAAATCCAAGCAAGACTGCAGTCATTCAGACAACCAAAAGTTTCAGATTTCAGCATGATTAGCAGAACAGCAACTTTTGGAATGGAATGGCCTTTAAGAAATCAAAATCACCTTCCATTGACAAAATCACCTCTTTCCTTTTATTTTCATACGTTTTTAGTACTTGCTTCACCCACATGTGGCACTGAATACTAATTTCGAGAGATATAACCACAAGATCAAGAAATTCAGAAGCTACAGACACGTGTATCGACTTGTATACGACACCATGGACAAAAGACATAGTAATTCTTGAAAGTTTGAAGAGATGGCAAGGAATCATCACAGGTATACGCATGCACGCAATCACACACACATTCAATGTAAATTACATCGCAGTTCAATCAATTATGCAAACACTAAACATATAATTAGTTAATCACACTCAAATTAGAATACATGCAAACAACAAAGTACATAATCGTCCAAGGCTTCAAGCTTCCGGCGTTCGAAGAACTTGTAAAGGTTTTTTCGAACCTCAAAAGCCTTTTAAATACCAAAGTAAGCCTCATTATATCTAGAAACAACTTGGACAAGTTCCTGAGCATGTTAATGTGCCAGATCCCACATTTCAATTTTGTGTTTTGTTTAATTAAGCACACCATATGCAGAGTGGAAGCTATGTACTTTTTAGCATGAATCTGAAACTGCTCAAACTTTTTATCCACATTTTAAATTGTTCTTATTGAGAAGACACATTTAAGATATGATAAACTTCTCTTCAGAGATTTGAGAATAGCAAATTTAACTTTCACTCATTTCTTCTTTTAAACAAGAACGCACCTTGGTGGCAGATCTCGCAATTGCCTGGATTAGAGTTTCCTTATTAAGGAAGTGAACCGCATCCTCCAACATCTACAAAATTATAGAATAGAGCGAGTTGTGACTATTCCAGAGTTATAAATGCTAAATTGTGTAGATAAGTGCCAGGTAGACTGCAAAACCTCAAGAGTTAAGCACGATCTTGAGACAGCAAAGCCAAAAGCCACAACAAGTGTAATTGCTGAAACAGCAGCACCGGCAAAAGGTGGGTAAATTTTCAAGCTGGCAACAACACCCCAACCTTCAGTAGCCAGTGCAATCCCGTAAAGCACAAGAAAAGCAGCACTGGAAACAGAAGAAAGATTGAACACAAATAGAATATTATGCAGCAACTAGCTGAGTCATTCATATTAAAAAAAAATGCCTAAGAAGTTACATATGATGGAAGAAAGAAACTAATATGATGTTAACGAAGGGATGTCACAAACCTGACATTTTTTCCACAATCTGCATGAGCATCATAAACATATACAGGTAACACTCTAGGAGAATAAACAACAACAGGAGGGGAAAGAAGAACCTGCAATGTAGCACAGTGATAAATGTAGGTACACCAAAAATCAAGTTGAATACAATTGTCCCAAAGACTAGCTAAATTAAAGTGGCATATTTCTGTTGAACTGTTTTACGGCAAGATGTTACTCACAGTCAATGCCCTTCCAGCCAAAAGGAAAAGAAATGAGAAGTAACCAACGGACGCCCCAACAAAAGCCTTATCTGGGGGAAAAAAATTTAAGATGTTATTTAATACAAAAGAATTCTTTGAAGGTACATATTTATGAAATTCAATAAAGTAGATGAGACAAGTAAACAATGCAGTTTATTCTATCAGTGGTTTCCACATAGGTTTTTTTAAAAGCTTTCACCTTGAAACCAGCCAACAAGGAATGCCGCCAAAGCCAAAAGAAATGCAAGAAAACACACGCATAACATTTGAAACCGTGTCAAGTAAAAGTTGTTTGAAGCCCAGTAATGAATAACACCGATGGCCAGAACCAAAAGGAGCACCACTAAAAGGAATGATACACCAATCTGTAGGCAATAGAGCAAAACATCATGTAAGGTGCAGCTGAAATGAAATTTAATTTAGCATACAAACTCAGTGAAAATGCTTGCTCACCGTCCATGGATGAATCGTAACAATAATTGCAGAAATGGCAGAAAGCAACAAAACAAGACCGATCATAATAAATATATAAGCACCACGAGAAAGTTTCCAGTTGTCATCTTTCCTGCAATAATATATTGAGGATGTTACGCCTTAGAATCACTCTTATACATACCATTAACTGAAACCAATTCTGAAGGAATAAAACAACAATCCAGTCAGACAGTACATCTGCTTCACATACCATTTGAGCAGACCGGAACATAGTGATAATATCGCAGGCATGCAAGTTAATGGAAGCAAAGCAGCGAGAAAGTCAGCCTTTGTTGGAACCTGGTCATTTCTTGAATTCACAACTTTCACATATGATGCACCACAAAACGACACAAGGATAGCTACAAAAAACAAGATTTTAGTATTGTAAAGCTATATAATGCCCATAAACGGAATCAAGTAAAAAGATGATGCTTCAGAGATTTGGGTACAAGATCTAAATAGTAAATCATACTTCACCTGCAAACAATCCAATGCAACAAGCAGATGACAGGGAAAATCGGTAAGTCGAAAACCACGACACAATCGGCAGCACACCGGTGACTATTAAGGCGATTATCGAAGCCATTGCCCAGCCAATATACACTGACGATGTGTACGGGGAAGAAACCTGATTCTGGTATCCAGTCCATCCCTTGTAGCTTAAATCATCTAAAGGCTTAGCAGATATGATTCCACCAAGAGCCAGTACAGATCCAGCAAACAAGGACATGCAAATGAAAAGAACGATTCTCTGCCATTAAATTACAGTAATGTCGTTAATACCAAATGAAAGAAAGTAGAAAGGAAGTCATTAATTCCGCAACCATAAAAAACAAAAATACGCACATATCATTAACAATAATCAATTACACAACTGAATCCGACTGAAATCTTGTGCCAGAAAGCACCCATGGCCAAATAATGCAAAACAAGCAACATAACACAAAAGGTTCACAACCTCTGGGTGGTTTCTACAAAATGCTAAAATGATTTATCTTTAATAACAGTGACAAGTGAAGTGGAATAAAATATGAAGGATTTTTTCCTTTCAGGAAAAACAAGTAAAGCAGTAGAATTTAATCACGTTGCAACAAAATCTCCAGAAGCCAGCTCGAGTTACGACAAATTACAAGAAAAGTAAAATGCTATACCTCCATCTTCCCAATAATTGCACGATTCTGTATGTTGTCTTCACTACCACTTCCAGAAGCCCAAAACTGGTGACCATTGCGTATCCATATGGGAATGCCAACAGAAAGGCATGCCACCATAAGAGGAACCGTCAAAGATAATCCCAGAAGAACTGACGACTTGCTGCAAAAGATTGACAATCAGGATTGCATTCAAGTCAGCAACTAAAAAAACAAACACATGGAATCAAAAGGTCATACCTCAAGAAGGAGAGCAGCAATCCTACTGAGGTGCTCACCAGCCAAGCCACAAAGCCATACTGCATAAGATGAAAGATAACAGAAAATACATAAACATAAATGCTAGCAGAGATCCTGATAGGCAACGGTGAGGAATTACATAACATAAAATTATGCTTGAGCATTAGAACATTTGAAATTCTAATAATTAAGAAAACGCAACACCTAAAAGTAGAATGTTTGCAGGAACAATAAGGAAATATATGAGGCGCTATTGACAAACAGATTGTATATAAACAACACATCCTGATGTTTTTTACAGTTAGAACTTAGATTAACATTATCCTTCCAAAGCTTCATTCCACACAATCCAAAAAGATAATTTGACAACCAACAACGTATACTCAACAATTTGTGGATTCAACTATTTAAGAGCAATTCTTAAGCAACATATGTAGAAAGGAGATGGGGGCCTATGATATGGTACTCAAACACCGTTTGGTGCACGGAATGAGGCATTAATTGATTATATACATCTTTGTACCATGAAACTATCAAACATTTGACTCAAGTTCTACAAACATAAAGTCATAAATTATTTTGTTATCCATATTATCATCCCTATAACACACATCATTCAACATCCAATCACACGAACCAAACAGTGCCTTATCCAACCCTAGCCAAATAAGTTGAGAATGTTTAAATTAATGCTACAAACAATGGTCCATCAAATTAGAAAATATCAATCCATGAAAAGAAAAGAAAAATTTAACAACATAATCACCATTACCTTCCGAGGTTTTGAAGTCATGGACAATTCTTCATATTGCAGTGACCTAAGGAAAGCCATAATTGACCAGACAACAGGAGACAACAGCAGCACGGCAATGCCAAATTCAAACTGTAACAGAAGCATGTGAAGCTTGTGAATGAGAAAGTGGAGAATAAGCACATGCAAGTTTCTTAATGGCATTGTCATAAATACTTTAGGGCATACTTGGCATAGCCATGCTGGTTACCTGTTGATGTGTAGCATTTATCAATTTTATGGTGTTCGGGCGGAAAATAGCTACCATGGTTGTTTCCATGCTAAAGACAAAACTAAAGAGAAGCCATGCCCGTTCTGGGGTACCAGCTATGTAGTGCAGAACTAGTCTACAAAGCTGGAGCCACTTCTCCAATCCATGGAGCCTAAGTTCTTCTGAGAATGAAATTTGAGTAGGTGCAATATTGTCAACAATGTTTGAGTCAATCACAGTCGTGTTATTTTCACGGTGATCTCTATCCGCATCCAAACTACTTCTTTGCAGTAATGCAAGTATCATCGGATCCAATCCATTCTCCTTCAGCATCACAGCGAAATTAGGGTCTAGACCTTTATCTTGTAATAAACTGGTAAGTTCCAGCTCTCCATGTGCTGCTCTTCTTTTCAAAATAGAAGTAATTCTCGGATCATTCAACTTCTCTTGGAATGCAAGGGCTAAATTCAAATCTAATGCCTGATTAAGAGAATTAGATGCACTGGACTCACATCCCTGGCTTTCCAGGCCACTACTAGAACAAACTACCAAAGAGCTATTCTGATCAACATTTTTATCCATAGATGATGGCCCAACTTCAGTTTCTTGAAATACAGAACGACAAGAACTACTATGTAAAGCAAAACTCGGCCTCCCACTATCCATGCTGTTTTCACTATGAATCCCATCAACATTATTCCAACAATTAATATCGCCAGTACAAGTTGTTGCATTATTACCAAGTTGGCCTGCTTCTGCACTACTATTACGTTTTACACTCGAACCACAGCCTTCCGATGAGCTGGATGAACAGTTTTGCTCTTTTCTTCGGAATCCTTCCCTAAGACGAGTTACTGTGCTCTCTAACGCATCTCTTCTCGCAGCTGACAGATTAGTAACTGATAGATGACGAGAAACAGCAGCACCTAGCAGCACAGATGCCACAACAGCATAACTAATACAGTGTCCAAGATACCTGTAATAAGATTGAGGTGGAAGTCATGATTAACTAGGTCAAGTAAATTGAAAGTTTCAATATCTAGTCACAAGGATGGAACAAACCAATAGCGAACTCCAAAACATATCAAAAAGACACGAGATGCCCCAGCGACAAAAAGTGCAGCAACGCGACTTTTGAGAAGCTTGAACCCATACAGGCATGTTCCCACATTCCAATCTACCAAAGAAAGAAAATTAGGATGATATAATCTGTCAAGAGAACAAAACTGCATAATTTAGAAATGGAAATAACAAACTCTATTATTTCCAATGGATATACCAAGAATAATAACAGCTGCTGATGTAATTGCTCCAAGCCAATGTGATTCTTTGGCTGTCAGGCCATACAAGATAGAATATACAAGCAGAACTACAAGAGAACCAAAATAGAGAAGCCCAAGGTGCAAAGCCCTGCAGAAAATCAAATGAGAAAAAACAAACTATTGAAAACATAAAAGATTAACAATAAACATAAAACGAAATGGGTGTATACACAAGATGATGGAATTCAATTGATATAAAGTTGAACCATGCATAAAAGTAACCAACAAGCAGTTGCACGAGTAAATGTTTGTATAGCAAAGGCATAATGAAATAGAGTGTCTGAAGAAAAATCCAACGAGATATAGAACTTGCCTTCTAGACTGCCGAGGATATAATTCATTGGGATTTGGCGGTTCGGGTAAGCAAGCAACGGGGCCCACTTCAATACAATCTGAATAAGCAAACTTATATGCTCTTCTGACATATTCATCGATATCTAAACCATTTCCTGAAGAAGTCATGCAAGAGGATTGCCAAAAACACAAATATCAAATGAAAAGACAATACCGAATGAGAAGCAGTTTTGATGCCCATAACCAAAATTATGACTTACCATTGAAAACCATTCTGCAAATGAAAAGCATGTTGATTGCAAGGGCGATTGCAGACACACCAAAGAAAAAGCCTGAAGATGAATACCGGTCAGATGCTTTTGCACCTGCCGTAACATACACGGCACAAAGCTCATATGCACAAAGCAATCCAACAGCCAGAAGCAGAAGAGCAGCAACAGCCCCTGTTCAAGTTTTTCATGCAGGTTATTCATTTTTGGTTGAATATAAGTATAAAACCCATACGCGTCAGGCAGAGGTCAGTTCCATGTGTATTAAGGGCATTGGAGAGGATGGTTGAGCAAAATCAGAGAAATTCAAATCCTTTATAGCAAAATCCATAAATGACAGAAATTTTAACTGAGTCAAAGCTTAAAGGGCAGGACAGAGGGTCACAAACTAAAAGAAACATGTTTAGTACAGATTCAATGGGTAAAAATGAAACATTTAGACCAATAGAACACATAGACTAATCACAGCCAGACGAACAACAGGGCTTGCGGGCTTGCAGAAAGAGCAACAGAAGCGGAGGATGCCTAAACTTCTTCCTGATTCAATTATACACAGTCCCTCCGTCTGTTAAGACTCATATTAAGGGGGTTTTCATATCAATTAGTTGCTAAAAATGGACTCTATGAAATTGTGTAAAATTTCATGGGTCCTCCAAAGGACAAATTAAAATTCTTACTCAGAAACTTTGTTTTCATGTCAAAAAGTTCCAAAACAATGAACCAAAAATAAGAGATACATACTTGAGCTTTGCCATTGGGTTCTCCACCATAGCATTACAGAATAGAATGCCAAAAGTAGAGCAACTCCAGCCATTATAACAGCAAGACCAATTAAGTCTCGCCCTAATATCAGTATCAACCAGCAACCCCATACAATCACCACAACTACCGGTGAAATGACAATTATCCAAGCACCAAAGGAAAAAAGTCCACATAATACTCCCAGCTGCGGTCCTTGGACAAAATCTGGCCATTTTCTAGCAAATATCCAACTGAAACACAATGACGAAGAAGATTCAGTTAAAGTTCTACATGCACCCAACGAGGTATGCCTTATCATCAAGTGAAATGATGGTAAACCAAGGATCTGATTTTTTTGTGCACAAAGTAAAGACAGGAAGAAAATATAAATAAGAAATTTTAATCCATAAGAACCACCATGATCAATACAAAGGCCATCCTATCCATACTATAAATGTCATATCAACTCATCATACAGTTAAAGATAACTTTTAAAACCAAAAAAAATAGATAAAAAGGCAATAATAGCAATACGATAATGAAAATGCTGCATAAGGGTAGCTCTCTCCAGATTAGTAAAACTGAGATCACATTTAGTTATGAAATCCTTTACATCTTTTTCCATCCTTAAAAGGCTTTTCTACATCAATTTGGGAAAAAACACATATATAATCAAGCATATAAAATGAGACAAAGTAGTCAAGAAAAGTGAGAGACGAAAGGAAAACTAAATAATCACAAAACAAATCAAGGTAGACTATCATAGGTACCATTAAGAAACAGTATAGTTTCTTCAGAAACCCTATCTCATATGTAGAACCCAATTGTTGATTTTCCTGTTTATGCTAACAATTAGGTGAACAAATCCCAAAACACTACATTTAGCAACTAAAACAGCATTTAACATTCTTATCCCATAAGATTTTTTCAGTCAAGCAGTGTGAAGATGAACACCAGAATAAGAAAACTGAAGAAGAAAAGGAAAACCTGAATATTAGTGTAGAAAAATAACTTACACATTATTTCAAATGAATAATTTTGATGGGCAACGGGAAGCAAAATCAGAAATATATGGTGAATGAAAAATTATCCGTATCTCAATAAAATAGCAGGTGCTTCTTTTGCACTTACCCTGTAAAACCAAAAATAAATAAAAAGGAGCCATGGAAAAGGCACAACAATTGACATATCCATTCTCCTAAGATCCTATAAACTGTAAGAGCGTTCTCACTTTACAACCAGTTATGAGACAAACTAAAATACACCAAAAAATTGCACACCAGTTCAACTCCATTGACTCGCCAAGAGACATACTTGAACAATTAGTTACTAAAAGACAACTAGAACAGAATATACCACGGAATTTCACACCAGTTCAATTCCAATGGCTTGCCAAGCGACATACTTGACCAATTAGACAACTAGAATGTTTGGTTTTCGAAGTTATATTTCTCATTATCTATGATAAAATGGCAGGAACGTGACAATTAGATATACATGCCAAATATTTCAAAAACAGGCACCATAAATGGCAAGCAATAACTATGTGGTGGATTCGGAATCCAGTGTCATAGATACTATTCTAGTACTTCTGCTTGCTATAAATAGATTGGTCAATCTTAAAAAATAATGGTTCGAGGAAAGTCTAGTGAGATTTATTTGAAGCATTAACCTCATGCAGATATCAAGAGAAAGAAGCGCCTTACAAGAATTTCAGATCTGAAAATGTTTTTCATAAGAACCTTCCTTATTTGAATAGACCACTTACTTTATTTAATAAGAAACAAATTTGAATAATCGCTGTTCAAACAAATCCAAGATTCAAAACCCACATTTAGAAACTAGGCAACATGGCATACTCTTGCATTTCTGAATCGAGTTTAAACTGGAGAAATCCTCCACTGTCTAATGAATATTTTCAGATAAACAGTTACTGATCTGAAGAAAAAGTAACCCGTATTGAAAAATGATTCACCAAGCCCAATTTTACCAGTGTTATTTCAACCAATTCAACTATTGTAAAATGGGCATTTCAAAATCTAAATGAGACAAAATTAAAACCAATTTCAATATACACAAGGATAACCATAATCTATCATTCTGTGTAATCATCCACTGACACTGTTAGAGCTCTCTATCATAATAATCGACCAGATTAGTAAAATATAATTGTTTTTTTGTACCGGAGCAAACTTTAGTTATCCAAAAACAGAAAAGGTAATAGATATAAAAAGGAGCTAAAACCATGTTACCTATAGATGCGCCAAGGTCTCCAATTCACCAACCAGAGTATAACAAAAGAAGCTGCACCTAGAACAGAAAAGAGAGTCCCTGAAATTGCACATGCCAGGATAAACGCATGCTCATCTTCCATTTCTTTCACCTATAGTCGCCGCAAAACACCAATCACATACTAACAATTAAAAAAACTTGTGCGAAACATAAACGGTCTAAGAACCCAAAAAAACCAGAAAATTGCAGAAACCCTCAACTTAGAGGAGCGCCGAAGCAGATTTTTCAAGAAAAATATACACCTTACCTATATCAGTGAAATCGGGGCATTTCCCCGAAACTTCAGCTCGGAAAGCTAGAGTCTTCCAGCATAATGCACAGCCCCACCATAATCAACTGCAAGAAAGTTAGGTTTTGCCCTAATTTAGTAGCTTCAGCACATCCCAAAAATGAGTGAGAGATTTTATGTTTGATTGGGAGCGGCTAAGGTAAAGAGAGTCAACAATTCTTGCATTTGAAAAAGAAAATACACACTTTTTGACAAAAAGAGATTGGAGGGCTTTAGGTTTTGAGAGAGAGAGAGAGAGAGAGAGAGAGAGAGCAAAGGGGTACGGTTTTTCTGTTCTTTTTTAAAATAAAATAAAATAAAATAAAAATAATAAACACGAACTTTGGTTTATATGTGGAGGTTGTGGTTGTAAATATAAAAGTAACAGCTGGGAATTTTGTCCGAGTGGGGATTTAAGGTGATGGAGCGTCGCTGACACGCACCAATGGGATGTCTTGTCACGTTGTAGGGTGTCGTTTTGTGTATGTGAAATATGCTTCTCACCTTCCTTTGTAATCATAATTATTATTGAGAAACATTCTTCCTAATTAGAGTCCTAATTGGTTACATAATATTGTATGCAGCAAAAATCCACGCCAGTATAATCACTTGCTGCAGTGTTCAAAAATGGGGCAAATTGTAGAAAAATCATCGACCACAAACTTGATCTGTTGTCCAGCTTCTATATCAACAAATTTTAATTTTCACCGCTTGATACACTTATTTTCCATGGACTAATCTACACATTGACCATTTAACTAACCAATCTCTTAACCATCTTGCACTCCCCTTCCCTCTCCTCACCTAATTTCCCATAATTATTTTTGATTTATCATCTCTCTTTCTTCTCTTTGAACTCACGTTTCCTTCTTCTCTCAACGAGAACCACGTTTTTTTCTTTCTTTTTTCTCGGAATAACCCACGAATCCTTATCCTCTCAACTTGAGAAACAATGCGAGAAAACTCACAACCGAAGAACCCATCCACTACAACGACGAGGAGGAGCCGAAACAACATAGGAGACGAAGGCAGTGAGTTTTTTTCTCCAAGTTACTTTATTTTTGTTTGATTTCTCCATTTTTTTCTTTGATTTTTGTTATATTGTTATATTTTGTGCTGGTTCTTGTTGATTTATGGTGGTTTATTCTATTTATATTTGATACACACTGAAAATTTAGGGTTCGGTTCCAGCAGATGATACTAGTCCGAGTGCAGACCTCGAATTTAATCTAAGCCTGAAATCACAAAGGAGACCGTTAGAAGGGGCCCAGGAGGGTGTCTCGACGTAGTCTCTCCGACGCTCAAATGAGAAACTGAGAATATAATGAGAGAGCATCTAAGGGTGATACTGAAAGTTAATATAGTGAATGAATGAATTAAACGCTCAAACCTGGTATTTATAGAAGAATATATGGGCTTTTCATGGGCCACTTACTTCAGATAGGAATGGGTCGGGGAGCGAGAGTCCGATTTGGGCCTTGCTTGATGGACCTATTCATAGGGTATCACCAGTCTTCCCCTCCCGAGTCGAACTAAATCGCAGGTTCGAAATTCTATTAATTGCGTTGTCCTCGGGCTAGCAGCTGTGGGTCGTGTATTCTCCTCCTGCCGCTCATTAGGTTCCAAAAGTTTGGAAACAAATTAAATCACCTTCCAATTTTGAAGGGCCAGATCTGTGCTGGGCTCTCCTATAAATAGTCAATTCCTTCCTCTTTTTATCTTTCTCCCCACATACAATCTCCTCCCCTCACTCAGCATCGTGCCCACAACACGTCACAATCTATAGCCTCACCTCTTCCTAGCCGCGCACCGTCCTGACAGCCTCACCCTAGCCGCATGCATCCAGCGCCTCGCCTCTTGCGTTCCTTGCCTTATCCACCCCTCGCCTCACCCCATCCTCCCTTTGCTTCTCACTTGCGCACGCCCGTCCTCCCCTTCGCCCGCAGTCGCCTCGACAACCCTACGCGAGCGCTCGCATACTCGCCCAGCCTCGCCTGCACACCTACCCAGCTCCTCACCGCCGACTCTCGCCCCTTGTAGTCCTCGCCATCACCCATACTAGCCATCTCTCGCCTTCGCACAGCCTCGCCCCTCCTAGAGCGCTCGCCTACGCCCTAGCCACCTCACCAACACCCAAGTCTAGCCCCGCTCGCCCCTCGCCATCCACAGCTACCTCGTCTCCCGCCTCTCACTCTCGCCCACGCCGAGAAGTGTCGCCCTCTCCTCACCCTCGCCCCTCACCCGATCCCTCGCCTACGCCCTAGCCACCTCAACAACCCGAAAGTCTAGCCCCGCTTGCCCCTCTCCAGCCACCTCGTCTCTCGCTTCTCACTCTCGCCCATGCCGAGCACCGTCGCCCTTCATCGAGACACCCTTGCCATACTCCACAGTCGCTCTCTCCCACGCTCGCCCTCGCCTCTTATCACAGCCACTTTCTCCCTCGCGCCCTCGCCTCTTGTCAAAGTCGCCTCGCCCCTGCACCTCCTCGAGCGCCCTCACTCTTCGCCTGCAACTCGGGTCGCACACTCTCGCTTCACAGCCTCGCGCCGCGCGGCCCCTTGTCCGCACTCGCCATCTACCCGCAGCCCCTCACCTGCACTCTCTTTCAAGTTCCGTTGCCCCGATCTCCCTTGGTCTTGTTCGTCGAGTATTTTCCCACACTTCTTTCGGGTAAGTTTTCTCTTCTATCTATTTAATTATCCTTAGCGCCCATGTCTTCCTGTGATTCCTAGTTTAATTCCTTGAGTGATTCCAAGAGGTCTAGCGAGTCTGAAGAGAGTAGGACTTCCTTAGAAGATCCTGAATTTACCCTCGATTCTCCTGAGGAAGAGGCCATCAACCATAGTCATCCTGGTAAGGAAATTCTTCATGTGAATCAACAGATGAATATATCCAATGCCAATAACCTATGGTATGGCCATCTATCGTCCCACATGCCTCCCACTAGCGAGTCAAAACTTAGGGCATCATTCCCACCCCCGAAGACCGACCTATCTTGCTTCCCCCAAGGGTTGTTATACTTTTTTCCAACACCACTTAGATGCGGGTCTCTGTTTTCCTCTGTGCGATTTCCTCCAAGAGTTGAGTAGTTATTATCAAGTGCATCTAGGTCTGCTCACTCCCAATGCTTTCCGCTCGATATGCAGCTCCATCGTGTTATTTCGGGCCCTAGACCTTTCTTTAGATTGTACCACTTTCTCTTACTTCTTGATTTTGGCCAAATCCAAGGAAGGACCCTCTACGTAACCTCTCGTTCTAGTCATAAGCTTTTTGATGGGGCTCCCAGTCACATGAAGGACTGGAAAAAATACTTATTCTTCATCCAGTCTCCCAAAGATTTGACTTGTTCCACGGAGTAGTACCTTACATTTACAAAGCCTAAGCTTTCCAAGGATTTTAAGAAAGATAAGACATATCTGTGCATAATGAGTGTATTAGGAGATAGATGCTTTAGTATTCCCCAGCTCTTATCTGAAAGATCTCATGTACTATGTCGAGATATGTCAAGCAAAAGTTAAACTGAAGGAAGACGTTGGTAGATATTCTCATCTTTCCACACTTCTTGTTTCGTTTTCACTTATTATTCTCTTTGATAAAATTCTCATCTGGTTCATTGTTTTTATTCACAGGTACTAGAGTCATGAACACCATACTGCTCCGTGAGGCTGCGAAGAAGAAAGCTAGGGGCTCATCATCAGCACCCAAGAAGCCAGTTATCCTAGAAGTCACGACATGCACGAAGGAAAATTGCTCTACTGCTGCGAAGAAACCTGTTGGCTCACCCACCACTGCGAATAAGAAGGCATGCTGATCCTCCTCCCCCATAAGCGAGCCTCGTCCCCACCTCCTCAGGCCGAGTCCCCTACACAGTCTGGAAAAAAAAAGATTTCCACTGATCCGGGCCCATCAGCCCCACAGGGACCTTAAAGATGCCAAGGCGCAACATGTGAAAGAAGCCTCCTCATTCAAAGAATAAATCCTCAAGTCCGAAGAGTTCAATGAGAGTTGTGGTCCGAAAACTTTTCATTACTTAGAGGTGGGTTTTGAGAGTGCAGTCGACCTCTTCAAGGCTCAAGGCTACCCTCCAACAGGCGCTTCCACCGCCTTCATCAACCTCGAGGACTTCATAGCGAGTCTCCCTCCTGACCCTTAGATCACGTTCCTTTACTTATGTTATTTTCTCTTTAACGCAAACGATGTATGCCGTCGGGTAGTATTTGTCACGTACTGCATTGCTTTACTTTCCGTATTATTATGCTTATGGATTTTATGACGCTTATATTTGGTTATCTCCTTTTGCGTACTTCTGGTATGTATGAGACTCACTTTATGCTACAATGAGTATCTTGCGTTTGAATATACTGCTTCTTTTGAGTCTATTTCCGATATTTTGGAACCACTGGGGTAAATAAAATCGACTATAGTGCGAGCTTATCGAAGTTTTCTCCCTTTCGTCACAACTTTTCTTTTGTCATGCTCAACTCAGCAAATAAAATCTAACTTTTGTTTTCCTTTCTTCTCCTCTACTAAGCATAGCCTAAGACTGCGTTTGGTTGGAGGATAAAATAAACTAATGATTAGTATGTAAATGATAAAGAAAATGATTGTCGTAGAAATTTAATACATGGTGTAAAATATTATTATGTTTGGTAAGATTTTTAAGTGTAGGATAATTTTGAATTTTTTGATGAAAGGACAAAATTGCCCTTTCTTCTTTTTTTTTCTTTTTCCACTCCGGCGGCGGCGGCGGTGGTCTGGTGGCCGATCCGGCAGCGGAGGTGGCGGCGACGGTCCGGCCACGTTGGTGCGACCGACGGCAGAGGCGGCGACGGCTGCCGGCCGGAAGTGATCGGTCGGCGACGGCTGCGGTATGCCGGCGTCGGCTGGTTCTCGGTGGCTTCCGGCGACGATCGGCCGGAAGTCGGTGGCGGTCGGTCGGCAGTCGGTCGACGGCGATGGTTGGCCGGCAGTCGACCGGCGGCTGGTGGCGGCGGTCGGTGGTCGGTGGGCGGTCGTGGCGGGAAGTAGTAGTGAGTTTGGATATAGGAGAAGGGTAAAATTGGAAAAATAGGAAGGATTAAGAGTTGGATAAATAATCCTAGGGGGTGAGGAGTTATTATTTTATCCAGTTAATATAACCTAATCATTCATAGGAGAGATTGACTTGGTTAAATAAAAAACGTACCGCAGCCTGAGTAGATAAAATATGATTTTCAATCTCCCACCGCTTGTTCTCTACTAGACGCAGCCCAGATAATAAAAGTTCCACCTCCTCACCCATGACTCATCTGCTAGGCGGTGCCTTAGCAGGAAAATAAAAGTTTCACCTCTTAACTCTCTGACTCCTCAACTAGGCGATGTCTTAGCAGGAAAATAATATTTTTAATCTCCCCCCTCCTCTTATCCTCTACTAGGCGCAGTCCAAGTAGGTAAAATTTAATTTCTCTTCTCCCCAACTCTTCTCCTCTACTAGGCGCAACCCAAGTGGCTAAAATTTAATTTTTCATCTCCCCAACTCTTCTCCTCTACTAGGCGCAACCCAAGTAAAATATAATTTGTCTTCTCTTCAACTCTTCTCCTCTACAAGGCATGGCCAAAGTAGGTAAAATTTAATTTCTCTTCTCCCCAACTCTTCTCCTCTACTAAGCGCAGCCCAAGTAGATAAAATTTAATTTTTCTTCTTCCCAAATCTTCTCCTTTACTAGGCGCAGCCCAAGTAGGTAAAATTTAATTTGTCTTCTCTTCGACGCTTCTCCTCTACAAGGCACGAACCAAGTAGGTAAAATTTAATCTATCTTCTCCCCAACTCTTCTCCTCTACTAAGCGCAGCCTAAGTAGATAAAATTTAATTTTTCTTCTTCCCAACTCTTCTTCTCTACTAAGTGCAGTCCAAGTAGGTCAAATTTAATTTTTTATCTCCTCAACTCTTCTCCTCTACTAGGCGTAGCCCAAGCAGGTAAAATTTAATTTATATCACCCTCAAAATACAACAACATCCATTAACTGAATAGAAGAACTTGACTTTATTAAATTTCAACTGATTACATAGGACAAATTTAAAAATGAAATACATCAATGATAAAATCGAGAATGATATTTCCTAAGGTGATAAGCACTCCAGGGCCTCTTTAAAGCCTTTCCTTGCGTGTTCTCCAAGTAATAGTCTCCAGAACTAAGCTTCTCGATCATTTTGAAAGGACCTTCCCACTTTGGGTGCAACTTCCCTCTCTGCTCTTCTTGTACCTTTCTTAAAATCAAATCACCCACTTGGAAGCTTCTCTGAACGACTCTACGATTGTAGGATTGAGCTATAAGGTTTTTATGAGCTTCCATACGAATGCTCGTGGCCTCTCTCTTATCTTCCAATAGATCAAGGTTAGTGTCCCGTCTCATACCATTTTCTTCGTCATAGAACATCACCCTCGCCGATTCCAATCCAATTTCAGCTGAGAGCACCGCATCATTGCCATAGACTAAACTGAAAAGAGTTTCTTTTGTTCCTTCCCTTGGAGTAGTTCGATGCGCCCACAAGACACTTGGTACTTCGTCCACTCAATTGCCCTTAGCGTTGCCAAGTCGAACCTTTAGACCTTGCACTAGTGTTCGATTAGTCACTCAACCTGCTCATTACTCTGCGGGTAAGCTACAGAGGTAAAGAATTGTTGGATTTTCATCTCTTTACACCAAGCTTGGATCTTAGCTCCTTGAAACTGTCTTCCATTATCGGATATCAGTCTTCTAGGCACCCCATATCTGCATACTATATTCTTCCACAAGAATTTCAAGACATCATTCTCGGTGATCCTGGCCAAAGGCTCCGCTTCTACCCATTTCGAAAAATAGTCCATTGCTACCAATAGAAACTTTTTTGAGTGGGAGCTATAGGGAAAGGCCCCATAATATCAATTCAATTCCCCACTGGTCAAAAGGACAAGCGGCTACGATAGTCTTCATCAGCGCGGCCGGCTGGTGATGCAACCGAGCATGATGTTGACAACTATTATAGGACATCACTAATTCTTGGGCATCATGCAGCACTAAGGCCAACAATAACCTGCGAGCAACACTTTCCGTGCCAAAGCATAAGCTCCCAAGTGATTTCTACAACACCCCTCATGAACTTCCCCGAGCACATTATCTTAAACTTGCTCGGGTCATCAGGAAGCTTTCCCTCCTTCAAGTAACCAGTTATGACAATCCTCCAATCCTCTTCTTCATGTTCAACTGCAGGCAAACTCGTGTGAGGTGTGAGTTCGACTTGAAATACCACATCCCTAGTCTTCCAACTTCCCATTGTTCCAGCCATTTTGGCTACAGTGTCTGCCTTTTCATTCTCTTTCATGGGATTTGCTTAAACACGACCTCTGTGAACTTCTCTCTAACCATGTCCATCTCTTGGCCATATTCTATAAATTTTTCATCTTTCACATCATATAATCCCTTCATCTTCAACGCTACCAGCTGTGAGTCAGAAAAAACAAGTACTCGACGTTTCTGGCTGCTTGAACCCCTGCTAATACAGTTTCATACTCTGCCTCATTGTTGGATGCTCGAAAATCCATCCTTATAGCCAAATTCACTTCATCTCCAGCCAGCGAAATCAATACTACCCCCACCCCACTTCCATCATTCGAAGAGGAACCATCAACATACACCTTCCAAGGGTCCTTATTTTCCTGATGCACGGTCTCAGCTAGAAAATCGGCTAAGGCTTGTGCTTTAATAGTTTTCCTTGGTTCATAACGGATATCATACTCTCCCAGCTCAATGGTCCATTTAACCAAGCGACCGGACATGTCTGAATGAGTTAGGATCATACCCAATGAACTGTTGGTGAGCACCACAATTGGATGAGATAGAAAATATGGTCTCAAGTGCCTTGCCGTCATTACCAAAGCCAAAGCCAACTTTCCAACCCCGAGTATCTTATCTCTGTCCCTTTGAGCGCGTGTGAAACATAATAGACTGGCTGTTGAGTTGATTCCTCTTGCTTGACAAGAACCGAACTCACAGCTCCTTCGGTGGAATATAATATACCAACAACAGCTCACCTGCTGTCGGTTTGGCCAGAACAGGGAGCTCAGCTAGGTACTTCTTCAATTCTTCAAAAGCCTTGTCGCAATCCGGACCCCATTCAAATTTTTTCGCCTTACGCAAAATCCGGGAAAACGGTAGGCTTCTATGAACGAACCTCGAGATAAACCATGCCAGCGTGGCAACCCTCCTCATCAATTGCTGAACCTCCTTGGGTCCTCGGGGGCAAACCATGTCTTGTATAGCTCGAACCTTCTCGGGGTTAGCCTCAATCCCCATCTCTGTCACCATATAACTTAGAAACTTCCAACTCCTCACCCCAAAGATGCACTTCTGAGGATTCAACTTCAGCCCATATGACATGAGGGTGGAAAAGGTCTCCACTAAGTCAGATATGAGCTGGGTTGAGTCCCTTCACTTTACCATGATATCATCAACGTATACTTCGATATTCCTTCCCATCTGCTCAGAAAATACTTTATCCATCAATCGCTGATACGTGGCTCCGACATTTTTGAGTCCGAAAGGCATGACCACGTAACATAAGGTTCCTTCAATGGTAATGAAACTCACTTTATCTTGGTCCTCCACAGCCAAAAGGATTGGGTGGTACCCCTGATAAGCATCTAACATACACAAATATTGATGACCAGCCGTGGAGTCCACCAATTGATCTATCCGGAGCAAAGGATAGCAATATTTAGGGCACGCTTTATTAAGATCTCTGAAGTCCACACACATCCTCCACTTCCCTGAACTCTCCGGCACCAGGACGACATTCGATAGCCAAGTAGGAATTTGTACTTCTCGAATATGCCCAGCATTAAGCAGTTCTCCCATTTTTTTTATAACTTTATCTTTCTCGGGCCCGAAGTGTCTTTTCTTCTGTTTCACAGCGCGAGCATTCAGCATGATATTCAACCGATGCTCTGCGACATCCGGGGTTTTCCCTTTGAGTTCCTGAGCTGACCAAGCGAATACATTGAGATTAGCCTGTAAACACACAATGAGTTCTTCCTTAACCCCCGGGTCAAGGTCAGGGGCTATTTTGAATGTCTTCTTTTCGAACCCCAACACTATAATCTCGGGCTCTTCATCCACCACCTCTTGAACCTCCTTCTTCGTGATAGGTAACCAACCCGCTTTTTCCTTTCTTGATCATATTAACCTCCACCCGCGCTCTCTTTCCCTCTTCCTTTACTACCCCTTCGTAACACCGACACGCTATTTTTTGGTTCTCACATAAGACTCCAACCCTTTTTTCCACAGGAAACTTAAGCTTCTGATGATAGGTGGAAGCTACGGCTCTGAAATCCTTCGGGGCAGGCTGTAACGTCCTGAAAATTTAAAAGTTCACGTAAACCACATGCATGCAGGTTATCAAATTTCTTTTGTATTTTATTAAATTGTTTTAATGCATTAAATGCATGTTATTGCATAAATATGTGTTTTAATTCATGATTTATTAAAGTTCATGCATAATGACTTTTAAGTTGCATTTATCTCTCGACCGAGGAACAGAGACCGGAGATATTTAGGAAAAATATTTTTATTGAACAATTAAATTTAATTTTTTAATATATGGTGTATTTAAGTGTGATTTTTGAAAATGGATTTTGATGGAGTATTTTTACTCGCCAGGTCTTATTTTAAACCGGTACGCGAATTTTAGAGAGTCGGAGGATTTTTTGAGGGCTCGAAAAATATTTTCAAAAACGTACCTAAACAAAATATTTTTCGAGAGTGTTTTAAGGCTTGTCTGGATTGTTTTATTGTTTAATGGGCCTAAAACAATTTAAATCCTTTATTTTTAATTAAAGGCCCATTAACATTTATTATTCTAACTTAAACTCCTTAATTAAAACCCTAAACCTATTTTCTTCATGGTGGCCGCCCATCCTCCATATTCAGCAGCAGCAGCAGCCTCCTTTTTTCAAAGGAATTACAGAAAAAACTCGAAATAATCCTTCGTAGAAACCGATTAAATATTTTGTAAAGCATTTAAAAAAATATGCTTGAATGAGTAAAAATATTTTGGCTGAAGCATTTTATCAAACACTTGGTATGCGATATTTTGGTATTTGAAGAACACATAAAATGTTTCAACAATGCATCTTTAAAACTATGAAAATGATAAATAAATGCAATAAACAAATAGACACAAATTTGTTTATGGATATTCGGAGACTTCAAATGCTCCTACGTCACCCCTTCTTTCCCTTTGAAAGGATTCACTAGAAGACTTTGATTTATACAACACCTTGTATAAACCCACTCAGCTAGGACTTACACTACTACCTAAACTGAACTCCTAGCACTCAAGATTGTAGGCAACACCTCACAATCAGCATATTGTTTAATGTCTCATATGCAAAGACTACAAACACAATGTTTTACGTCTTTGTGTAAAGACTCACTCAACTAATCTTTGAAGTTCAACTCTCTTGCATATGCGTGAGTGATTGTGTGTGAAGAATTTATCAGCTACAGTGTACATCTCAAATGTATCCTCACACAAGGGCTTGTGCTCTCAACTAGCTGATTTCTTCATGCTAACTGCCCATACAGAATATGACCGTTTGGAAAGCTTTTTTGGTCTTCAAAATGTTGTATTTATAAGCTCCAACAATGATATATACGTTAGACACAAGAATATGACCGTTTGGAAAGTTTCTGAAATTGCAACGGTCAAATTCGCCTTGCTGGACATTTTCCCGACTGGTCAACTCTGGTCAACTCAACTGGTCGTTCAGTTCAACTGGTCAGCAGCTGGTCCAGTTCAGTTGGTCAGCTGCAGGTCTGGTTCGGTTGGTCAGCAACTGGTTCAGTTCAGTTGGTCAGCAGTTGGTTCAATTCAGCTGGTGTACTGAAATCAGCTAGGCTGATTTCAGTTTGTGCAAAACCAGTAGTTTCATCGTCATTTATCAGCATCTTAAGCTTCAATAAAGACTTTGACTTCTGAAGATAATTTGTATATCATCATCTTATCTTTTCAACACATACTGAATCGCTTCATTTCGATAACCGAGCTGAGAGATATGACCAAAATACCGTAGCTGCTCAAACCCAACTGATTGCTGTCTTTGTGCGATCAGTTACGATCAGTTTGACCTAGATAACATCCGAATTCACCCAACTAACGTGAAATACGACTTGTTCAAAATTGAGCTTTCTGATCAGTGTAGTTGGCGGATTGTCATTTGAATCATCCAGCTGGGAGATATCATAAAAACACCGAAGCTCGCCAGAAATTCAGTTTGGCAAAATTCAGTTTCAGTTTGATTCTCGTGTTTGCAACTTCACACATGAGTAAATATGTTAGAAATATAATAACAAGTTTTGTTAACATCAAAATCAAGATTGCAAACATTAAATGTTCCAGCAGTTTGGGTGTACCTCGAGTGTGCATGGGGCTGTGTGCTTGAGATAGTTCGGTCGAGGAGGGTCCTAAGGTGGTCTAGGAGGGGCTGGTTCGAGTATGGTCCAAGCCGGTTAGGTGTAGGGTCGATGGTTTGGTTCATAAGTCGCGGCTAGTGTGTGGCTAGAGTGCATAGAAAAATTACAGCGTCATTGGGCTTGTTTCGTGGGTCATATGTGGTCTGAAACGAGTGGTTTAGAGGCTGGTCATGTAGGTTTAAGTCACGATTTAAGTTTGGAAAATTTTGATTAAGTTTCGGGTTGATTCGGGTATATAAGTTTTGTAACGGGCTCGAGTTTACGTCCAAGAAATGCTTATAAATATATTTTGAGGTGTTTTAAGGAGTTTGGTTGGATTTGGGTCGAAATTTTGAGGTCCATGGGTAAAATGGTCAATTGGGGTTTCCAGGGACAAAATGATCATTTTGCACTCGCGTTGAGTTCTTAGTCCTGGAAGCGCCCTAAACACGATTTTACATGTTTTAAACGTTTATGTCATCATGGATATGAGTTTTTATGTAATTATGAAAAACACATTCCATGCTTGATTTTAAGGAAAGTTTACGTATATGCATGTTTTATTAAGTGATGAATATGATGATATGTTTTTGAAAGAAGGGAGTTGGTTGTGACTAATACGAATACGTTAATACGATGATATGTAAGGCCAAGGCTCAGTGGGCGGGTAATGCTGTCGTTGATGTCCCCGCAGCCGGGTACTTCGGTTACACGTAGATAGATCCATCGCCTAATACGATGATACGAAAGTCACAACTAATGAACGGAATTCAAATCAAGAAAAAAAACACGTATATGTTGATATGTGAGTTATGTTATGAAAAGGGTTATGCTTTAACAAGTCATGATTAAGCATACGATTTTATGAGTTCATGAAACACATCTTTATTACATTGCTTTTCACTGTTGCATGTTATGTAGATGTATTTGATATAACGTTACAGGTGTGTTGAGTTTTCAGACTCACTAGATGTGAATGATGCAGATGATCTTTTCGATGAGGAGACTGGAGGTGATGATGACTGAAAGGGCGGAGCTGGTGGCGCATGTTAACCTGAGGACCTCGTATTCTTCCGCATGAATATGATTTTATGGAAACACGTTTAAACATCGTTTTAAGTGGTTGATGATTTTATCTTGTTGAGGGATTTGATAGAATTTAATATGCTTGATGTTTTATATTTTTAAAAGGTAAATTGTTTAGGTTGGTTGCTATTCTCATAATTTTTAACTGTAGTTATTTTATTCAGCTGTGCGATGATTTCACATAAAGAATGTTTCGAATTTTATGGATTTATGTAGGCATGGTTTCGGCCATTGCATTTAAAATAATGTTCAGTAGAATTTTAAAATGAACAGACGTTTCAGTTGATATCAGAGCAAGGATTCTTGTAGAGGTTTGTGCCACCGCCAGTTTCAAAAGCTCAGTCGTCAAGCCTCAAGTTTTTAAGTTTTAATGTTTTAAATGTTTTAATGTTATCACCTGTATGTTTACATGATACATGTGTTCAGCGATTTACAGTACATGTTTAGCTGTTTACACGATTTAAGGATTATATGTTTTTAAAAAACTAGATTGGATTGCATGTTGGTTACGTTTGGAATTGGACATGTCTAAGAATTCGAATATTGGGCGTGAGGAGAGGTTGAAAATGATTTGACTATGTTGATTTTTGGTTAGTAGTACTGATGTTCTACTTTGTGGGTTATAAGTTAGTCATGCAGATTATGAATGTTTTTGGGACATGTAGATTTTCTAAGAAAAATACTGATGGTTCGTGGTTATAGTTGGAGGATCGTGTGTTGGGCACCAGAGGTGCTTCGATATAACGTTACAGGTGTGTTGAGTCTTCAGACTTACTAGATGTGAATGATACAGGTGAGCTTTTCGATGAGGAGACTGGAGGTGATGATGACTGAACGGGTGGAGTTGGTGGTGCACGTTAACCCGAGGACCTTGTATTCTTTCGCAAGAATATGATTTTATGGGAACACGTTTAAACAAATTTTTAAGTGGTTTTTGATTTTATTTTGTTGAGGATTTTGACAGATTTTAATATGCTTGACGTTCTATATTTTTAAAAGGTAAATTGTTTAGGTTGGTTGCTATTCTCATAATTTTTAACTGTAGTTATTATATTCAGCTGTGGGATGATTTCACATAAAGCATGTTTCGAATTTTATGGATTTATGTAGGCATGGTTTCAGCCATTGCATTTAAAAAAAATGTTTAGTAGAATTTTAAAATGAGCAGACGTTTCATTGGCCATCCCAGAATTCCATTATACAAAGACAGGGTATCCCCGACAGTGAAGGTTATCATCTTTGTTAGCCGCCGATGATCTGTCCCCAAGGATAAAGGAAGAACAATCGGAACCAAAGGCGGGACGACGTGCCCTGCAAACCCATACAGTGGAGTAGAGATCGGCTTAAACTCAAATTCTTCCACCTTCATTTGATCCAACTTGCTCTTGAAAAAGATGTTTACGGAGCTTCCATTATCAATAAAGACCCTTGTCACATCATAATTGGCAATGGTGGCCGTCACCACCAAGGCATCGTTATGTGGAGCCACAACGCCTCGATGGTCTTCCGGCCCAAAGCTGATGACGGGTTATTGTGGTAAGTCTGTACTCTTGGATATCTCATAACTCTCCAACCTTCTTCTTTGTGCTTTCTGATTTCGATTGGAGTCCCCATTAGTAGCACCTCTTAGATCATATGAGTCATTCATCTCGTAGGGTGTTTATCCTCATTCATTCCCCTCATCGGTTTGACGGGCTCCCGAGAGACATCATGACCTCGACATTCCCTTCTCTGCTCCCCTACCCTCTTATTTATCCATGGAGGGCCTCGACCTCGCCTAGGGGACAGGCGAGACCTCGGTCGACTCCCGGATGAGGATATTTCTTGTCTATCCCACGTAAAAAATCTAGCACTGCTCTGAACCCTTTGGAACTTGTCACGATTCCTATTCAGTGGAACATGGGATAAGAATTGTCCTCTGCTCCTAGCCTTATCCTCTTCACTCTCGCCCGCACCTTTCTTCCTACCTCCCCTCTCCGCTCCCTCAACTCTACTTCCCCCAGGCCGCTCTTCCATCTTCTTATGCCGCTGGGCATCTTCTAAATTTACATATTTTTTCCGCCAAAAATAATAGATCATCATAACTTGATGGAGGTTTTTTGACCAACAATTTAAAGAACTACCTTCCTCTCAGTCCTTGGGTAAATGCACTTATCATGATGTCAGGCGTAGCCGATGGTATCTTCAGCACTGCAAGTGTGCTAAGGTCTTTCTCTTCTCCAAGACCTGATGTCTTATCTGCTTATTTAGCTTCTAGCTTCTCACACACTATTTGCGTGATGTTGAAATGCTTGATGATTTCTCGCAAAGTTTCGGCTTCTTGCTGTTTCATCACTAACAAGTTCAGGTAATTTTTCTGGTTCCTTTTGCTGCTAGCAAACCTGTGCAAGAAATCAGTGGAAAAATCCTTGAAAGACCGTATGGAGTTGGGATGCAGCGTATTAAACCACTGCTGGGTGGATCTCACCAACGTGCCCAAGTGCACCTTGCACCTAACTCCATCTAAGTATTGACGTAACAAAGCTGTATTCTCAAATCTCCCCAAGCATTTTTTTGGGTTAGTATGCCCGTCATACTTCCCCACGCTTGACTGTCAAAAACTTGGGGAAAGCCCTTCCTCCATAATTGCTGGGAAAATAGACTCTCTTTCTTGGACGCTGGAGCTCTGTTTCTCAATTTCTGCCTCAACATTCTTATCTCCATCCACATCTCCTCCATTTACGGATTTTCCTCACTGGGGAGGGGCCGCGTCTCTTCAACCCTGCTCTGACGGCCCTCCAAACTCTCCTCTTGTTCCTGGCGAGTGGCTTGTTCTTCGGCAAACATAGATTCTTGGTTCCTCTTCATAGCCTCGTCTACTGTCTTGTTAATGAACTGACATAACTGTTCCACGGTCAGGTTCCCCATATTCTCATTGGGATGGGGTTGCTTGGCTCTAGTATCAGGACGAGGTTGTTTCTGTCTCATCTCAAGACGAGGTTGCTCAGGTTTTGTCTCAGGACGAGGTTGTTCCTATCTCGTCTCAAGACGAGATTGTACTGAGTTAGTTCTTCTACTTCCTCTCCGGCCTATCATCTCTATGTCTTAGCTCAATGTTCTCACAGACGGCGCTAAGTGATACTCACTGAAAATTTAGGGTTCGGTTCCAGCAGGTGATATTAGTCTAAGTGCAGACCTTGAATTTAATATAAGCCTGAAATCACAAAAGAGACTGTTAGAAGCCCTCCGACGCTCAAGTCAGAGACTGTGAATATAATGAGAGAGCAGCTAATGGTGATGCTGAAAATCAATATAGTGAATGAATAAATTGAACTGTAACGTCCCAAAAATTTGAAGATCCACGTAAACTACATGCATGCAAGTTATTAAATTTCTTTTGTATTTTGTTAAATTGTTTTAATGCATTAAAATCATGTTTATTGCATGTATATGCGTTTTAATTATTGGTTAAATTATTTATTTAATTTTTTTTTAAAATTTTTTAACGATGCATGATTTATGATTTGCATTATTTTAAATTATTACATGTTTATTTGATGCACGTTAAAATATTTTCTTGAGTTTTATGTTTCAGGTGAATATTCAATGCTGGATCGGGAAAAGAGACCGGTGACGATTTAGGCAATTTATGAAAATGTGGTATTTTATTTCAAGTCAAGAAAATTGTATTTTTAATTTATTTAAGAAATTTTAGCATTTTAAAGCCTAATTTAATTTATTAGGTGATTTTGAGATTTTAAGATTTTCAAATACCAATTTGAAAATTTGAAGATTTTAATCTTGAAACTATTTCACGATGTCTAAATGGATACCCTTTTTGGCAAAATTTGTTTGTAATCGTTTTTATTTCAAATATTTTAGACGAGCAGCTTATTTTTATCGCAATTTGAAAGATTATTATTTATTTAAAAAAATTTATTTTTTCGCAAATTTTAATTATGTTTAAAAAGTACGGTACGTCACAGTTGGTAACAGAGTGGTGTTCTTGTAAATGGTTATGCCTACTGTCGGTTGCGAGAAGCTCACGAAGTCACGCCTCAAGTCTGTAAGTTTAAAGGTTTTAAATTTTTTTAATGCTATCACCTGCATATTTACATGATATACGTTTTACAGTGCATGTTTATCTGTCGTTATGTTTTGAGATTAGATGCTTTAAAATTTTTATGCATGTTACGACATGAAATGAGAAATTATATGATTTTCATGCATGTTGGTTTTGTGATGGAATTGGACATGATTAAGATTTTGGCTATTGGGCGTTAAGTGAGGTTGAAAATGATTTGACCATATTAATTTTTGGGTTAGTAGTACTGATGTTCTACTTATGGGTAATAAATTAATCTTGAAAATTATGAATGTTTTTGGGGGATGTAGGTATTCTAAGAAATGTTGGTGGTTCGTGGTTACTAGTTGGGTTAATTTTTGAGGATTTTATATAAGCAATACTGATTCGAAGACTAAGACAATCTTTAGAAGTGTAAAAAATGTATAACTTGAGATTTTAAGTATTGATGGAAATTTAAGATTTGGTTATGGGAATTGAGTTTGGGATTAATAAGCTTAAAATTATTGAACTTTATGTTACGAGAAACCTATAAAATGGGATTAGGAGCGCCAAAAACTTATGGATAATTATGTAATTTTTGTAATTAAGGGCCAATTGGATAATTTTCGAGGAAAGCAATTAATTTTTTTCAATTGAAGAAACGAGGGAGATATGATTTTTATCGTAAAATCGCACAAGTTGTGAAATTTATGTGTCACAAAACCCGTCACCTTATGTTATTTTGAATTCTGCGACTTATATGTTGGTTTTCTGGAAATGTTTTCAACAAATTATTTCTAGTACTCTGTGCTATCTTCGATTGGATAGTAAATTCGTAATTTTTTGATAATAAGTGAGAGAGATATGATTTTTATCGTAAAACCACTCAAGCTGTAAAAATTTGTGCATGTTCTTCGCGTTTTCTCAAGTTTTGGTTGCAAGTTTCATTGGGATCTCCTGAATCTTTGCTGCTATGGTTAGGGCAGCATGTCCAGAGCGTTCCAACGAAGTCCTCGACATTTTTAAGTATGTTCGACGTGCAAAAAAAAATTGTTTAGGTTTTTGAGGTATGCGAAATGTCTTGTGACCAAATATGAACGGGTTTGGAAGTCGGTGACCTCTCCACCCCAGTAAAGCATGATTGAGTTTAGATCAGGATTGGAAAGTGGTAAAGCATGACCAGGGACCAATCCATCAGGTAAAGCATGACTAAAGATCTCATGTATGTGGTAGTGGACATCCCTAATAGCCCAGTACTTTGGTTTGGTTTGGTTTGATCAGGCGTATTTATGTATGAGTCACTTACTTTGAAACACATCTCTACGCAAAATGATGATGTTTATGTACGTCCAAGAATGCATAATGCAAGTATGTTTATGAAAAGTTTTAAGATATGATGACATGTCTATATTTATGTAAGTACGTTCAAGTTTAAGCATGTTATTTCATGTACTCTAATTTTTAAGGAAACTATTTTATGTTGTTTTAAACAAGTACCTGTTATGAGCTCTTTACAATTCAAATATTTAATCAAGCATTTTATTCATATTGCATTTTTAAAGGATCATTATTTATTTAAGAAAATTTTTATTTTTTCGCAAATTTTAAGTAGTTTAAAAGTACGGTACGTTACATTAACGCTCAAACCTGATATTTATAGGAGAACACCTGGGCTTATCATGTAGAGCCCAAATTCAGTATACGTAAAAACCCATGTATTTATTTAATTGTTAAATTATTTATTTAATTTTAAACGAGTTAGTGATGCGTGATTTATTTTTTTGCATTATTTTAAATTTATATTTTTATGCGATGCAAGTTAAAATGTTTTTTGAGTTTCATGTTTCAGGCGATTATTCGATGCGGGATCGAAAAATAGAGACCGACGACGATTTTGGCAATTTTAAAATGTGGTCTTTTATTTTTAATTAGGATTGAGGCATTTTAAATGATTTATTGAGTTTTAGTATTTCAAAATCCTAATTTAATTATTAAGTGATTTTATGAGTTTTAAACTTTTAAAGAGGTGACACTTGTGTTTTTTTATTTTTAAGCTAGAGGTGGGTAATTGTTTTTTTT
This sequence comes from Primulina huaijiensis, assembly GCF_012295235.1. Classification (NCBI taxonomy): domain Eukaryota; kingdom Viridiplantae; phylum Streptophyta; class Magnoliopsida; order Lamiales; family Gesneriaceae; genus Primulina; species Primulina huaijiensis. The sequence continues at coordinate 14,325,486 of NC_133318.1, forward strand.
AGAAATTTTAATTACTTAATTAACTCCCTAATTACCCCCTAATTTAACACTCACACACACATCGCACTTTTACACACACCAACTCACGCACACCAATTAAGCAACACACATTTCAATTGTATTTGTTCCATTCATTTTTATTAGAAACCTAGGGTTCTTAATGTCTAGTGCAGCCGCCCCCTCCCTCTGATTTTTCAGCAAGGTTTCGCTGATTTCGTTACAAGAAAATTGTTCCACGATCGTCCCGGATCAACCCTCGCTATGTCTCCGCTTTGGTATCGCCGTATCGTGAGTTTTAAACGTCAAAAGGCATGTATATTCTTTCGTTTTATGCATCGATCTCGTCATAGTAGATATATTGATGTATGTAATGCATGAAAGTTTGATTATTATGAGCAAAGTTTGAGAGATTATGTTTTGAATCGATTTCTGAAATTTTTTTAGATCTCAAGAAAATGTTTTGTTGTCATTTTAAAAACTGCGATTTTGCGGTCGAGTATCTGGAAAAACTTTCGACATATAAAACGTAGTACTCTTTGATATATTTGATTTGATATAAAATTAGTAATTTTTGAATAAGAAACGAGTGAGTTATGATCATTTTTGTGAGACTGCTCAAACTGAAATTTTCTAAAAATATGTTCATGATATGTTCTTGAAGTTTTATTATTGCAGGCTTCGTTGGGCATCGATGGGTGATCATTACTGCGTTTAAGTATATCGAGAATGATGTTGGAATGTTTGTTGGTGTTTTGTTTCGTGTCGTTAGGCATTTGGTTGAGTTAGAAATCGTAGGAATTGATTTGGTGTCAAATTTCGTGTTCATGAGTTGTATTACGTTGTAAGTTGGATGTCGTTGTTTTGGGGCATTTGTTTGAGTTTGAATCAATGTTCTAGCACTCTAGGATGGGTCTCGAGGTGTCGTTCATGGTCCGTCCCTGTTGTCCTTCAAAATACGAAATTTCAGAGCCTACACGGATCCCTATCCGGACTCGTACATGGGGTCCGTGTCATTTTTCCTTCAAAATGCGAATTTCCAGCATGTACCCGGACCCTTACACGGGGTCTGTGTACCCTTTAAATTTTTTTTTATTTTTTTATTTTTATTTTAAAATATGAATATAAAGTATAGAAAGTGTTTGTGGTTATGAATATAAAATATAGGATTTGTTTTTGGGTTTTATGTCAGGGTTTAGTACGATGATTAAACGAGGTCAAGTCCCGAGTTATCTAGAATGTCATAAGTTATTTATTTAATACGGTGGTGAGCACGGATACCTACGTCTAAGCTATGAAAGATAAGTGTTTGAATTCATGTTAGTATGTGCAGCAGTGGCCCCAAGCGAGATCCAACGAATCCCTCAACGCCAAGTAAGTATGTTCGACGTGCAAAAGAAAATATTTCTAGTTTTTGAGGTATGCTAAATGTCTTGTGACCAAATTATGTATATGATTGGAAATCGGTAAAGTATGACCAAAGACTAATCCACCCCGTTAAATTATGAACAAGTTTAGATCAGGATTGGAAAGCGGTAAAGTATGACCAGGGACCAATCCACCCGTTAAATTATGAACGGGGATCTCATGTACGTGGCAGTGGATCTTCCCTGTTTGCCCAGTACTGTGGTTTAGTCTGATCAGGGTATTTATGTATGGGTCACTTGCTTTGAAACATGTCTCTATGCAAAATTATGTTATGTATGCTCAAGTATGTATGATGCAAGTACGTTTACGAAAATTTTCATGACTATGGTACGTCTATGTTATGCGATTACGCTCAAGTTCCAAGTACGTTCACGCTATCAAGTTCAAGTTCATGTTTCTACTATGTACGCTCTATTTTGAAGATGCATGTGGTTTTATTACGTATTATTTGATACTTCTAGTTTATACGTGTTGAGTCTTTGGACTCACTAGACTTGATCGATGCAGGTGAGGATGACTTTGAGGAGACGAGGGGTGGGGACCAAGGAGCAGGCTTGGACTGAGCAGGAGGCTAGACCCGATGACCGCCCATGTTTTATGTTTTTAAGTTTATAAGCATGAAAATTTTAATACTCTGATTTCACGTTTTGGCTTACGATGTTTTAAACAAGTATTTTCTTTAGTAAACTTTATTTGTGAGCTCTTGTATCGCAAATACTTTTGGATGTGCAGTTTAATTATGATCACACTTTGAAAGTTATTTGTATTTAAGAAAATTTTTAATTTTTTCGCAAATTTAAAATAGTGTGAAAGTACCGTACGTTACATATCATGGGCCACCTACTTTGGATAGGAATGGGTCGGTGACCCAAAGTCCGATTTGGGCCTGGTCCTGATAGGCCTATTCGTAAGGTATCAATATTATTTTTTCTTCAAGTTGTGTTGGCTTCTCTTCACATTTGCAAGTTTATGTGTTATTTTCTTGTGGTTTCTTTTTGTAGTTTATCGTCGATTTTCCGCTGTTTTTCTAGTTAAATGTATTATTCTTTGTTCGATTTGTTGCAATGTGTCGACCAACTTACTTCCCTGACCTACACGACATATAACAAGGGAAATGAATATATACAAGCCAAAAATATGATGTTGTAGACTCGTAGAACACAAAAATAAAAGCAGGTAAAATATACCATTAAAAAATCACACACCCAATAGAATTTTATAAGCATGATTTTTAGCAATTTTTAAGGGAATCGAAAAAATAATAATGCATAGACCAATTTAATACCGTAGAGAATGACAACCTTTTTTTATACTTCTTTTTACCTATCAGATCTATCCCAACCTTATACGCCAAATGCTTGTACAATTAATTCTCCCTATTTTTTTTTGTGTTGAGAATGAAGCACTACTTCAAACTGCAAAATTGACAGTTTATTTTCTTATGAAATGATCACTAATGATTTTTAATGAGCAGCCAATGTTGCATCCACCTACATTGATAATGGCCACAATCAATTTCAACACTAATTCATATTTTCGTTGGTTTTTTAGACGCATATATAATTTTTTGTAGGTGTAGCAATGATGTAGTTGATGTATTTGCTTTGTGGTGGTTTTTTTTTTATTGTCGTTAGTTTCTCTTCGATTTATGCTGGTTTCTCATCGAACTATGATGGTGATGCCTTCGAATTTTTATTTTTTTTTCGATTTGTGCTGGTTTGTTTAATCTATAGGATTTTAACAAAAGACGTATAGGAAAGTATTATACATGCAGTATTTTTTTATATCATACTATAACATATATTTAATATTTAATGAATTTTTTTTTGTTTGATTATTTCAGTATGTTATGCATTTTGTTTCTTTGTGGTGTTTTTATGTTATTAAGTTTGATAGTACATGTTGTTTGGACGTAATTTAAAAGTTTATGTTGTATTAGAATTGATTATAGTGATATTGTTTTTTTTTTGTTTTATGCATAAGTTGTTAAAAAAATGTTGATGAAAATAAGGCTCATATGCTGAACAGAAAAGATACAACGCTAAGATGTTCTTCTACTTATTTTAGAAAAGTAATGTGCAATCTTGAACTAAAACTCAATGAGAAACAACAAACGAGAATCATAAGTACTCCTTTGGGTTAATGGTTGAAGATGTTAAACTCTTCATCTACAATACTAGAGTTGATGTGATATTAAAGAGTTTCAACGGCTCCTCCTCCTCCTCCTCCTCGTTTGTTTTTGGGAAGGACATTGTCGTCCCTTTAACATTTACATCCTTTGATTTCTCTATTGTTCTTGGTTTGCTGTATGAGAGCCAACTAGTAAACCAAGATCTCATAATGAAGTCAAACTTTTTATCACATTATTTTGAAGGGAAGCATAGCAAAGCCATGAGGAAGATAATTTCTGAAAATCTCTTGTTATTAGCTGAATCAGATGAATTTTTAGATGCATTGGCATTTTAAATAATTTTATCTTGTATTTTTTTTATGATTTAGCTTGACGTATGTTGATATTTTTCAGATTTAGCTCGACTAACTAACGTTCATTTGGATATTTGTAATTAATGCTCTAATAGTGCAATTTTCTTGTTTGCAATTGGGATATTAGTATCTTTTCATATTTTCTGTTTGTTAAAACTCTAATAGTGTTCAGTATTGCCACCAAACACAAGGTACTTTCAACCTAATTATTGACACAAACATGTGAATTCCGGCACAAACATGACACAATTCCAGTATGAGTATGAGTTAGGAAAACAACTTTTACACTGATTTTCATCTACCAAACACAAGACATTTTCCTTGTAATCATTGACACAAAATAGGTTAATTACAACACAATTACAGTATAATCATACCCTAGGTAGATAATGTGAAATATGATTATATATTTCAAGGGGAAAAACCATCGTCTCGATCCAAACACATATGTCTAAATAATGAATATGATTTAGCATAACAAATTCTTACTATGATTTTCATCTACCAAATATATGACACTTTCAACGGAATTATTGACAAGATAAACCATCATTGTCTTGACCAAAGGAAAATTATATGTTTTGCCAATGAGTAAGGTTTAAGAAAATTACTTATTATCAAGTTTTTTATTTACTAAACACAACACACTAGCAACCAAATTCTTGGCATAAAATAGGTCAATTTTGACACAAATTAAAATAATTATAGTATAATTTGTTTGTTATTTGGTACATAACGTGAGAATATGGGCATGAATTATGAGGAAAATCATCATTATTTTGACCCAAACTTATATATCTTATCAATGAGTAATGTTTAGAAAAACTATTTTTTATCATGTATTTTATATACTAAATACAAGACACTAGCAACTAAATTATTAGCATAAAATAGGTAGATTTTGGTAAAAATTAAAACAATTGCAATGTAATTTGTTTCCAATTTGGTACAAAACGTTAGAATACGAGCATAAATTCTGAGAAAAACCACAATCGTCTTCACCCGTACTTATATGTTTTGTCAATGAATAAGGTTTAGGAAAACTACTTTTTATCAAGTTTTTTTATCTATTAAACATAAGACACTATCAATTAATTTCTTGGCATAAAATAGGTCAATTTGGGCACAAATTAAAATAATTGTAGTATAATTTGTTTGTGATTTGGTACATAAAGTGAGAACACAAGCATAAATTCTGAGGAAAACTATCTTCGTCTTGATCCAAACTTATATGTCTTATCAATGAGTAAGGTTTAGGAAAAATACTTCTTATCATGTATTTTATCTACTGAACACAAGATACTAGCAAATAAATTCTTAACATAAAATAGGTTAATTTAGGCACAAATTAAACAATTGCAATATAATTTATTTACAACTTGGACATACGTCAGAATATGAGCATAAATTCTGAGGAAAACCACTATATCTTGACCCAAACTTATATTCTATCATTAATGAGTAAGGTTTAGGAAAACTTCTTCTTATCATGTTTTCATCTACTAAAAACAAAACATTAGTAAGTAAATGCTTGAGATAAAATAGATTAATTTTGAAATAAATTAAAACAATTGCAGTATAGTTGGTTTTCAATTTGGTATATAACATGAAAATATGCGTATAAATTCCGAGGGAAACAAGCATCGTATTGACCCAAACTTATATGTCTTGACTGTTGGATCAATTAAAGTCCTGGATGACTAACAAAGGCCTTGAAATTATGAAAGAATTTATATCCTAACCAAGCTGAATTTTGTAAATGAAACTAATATGCGAGAACCACAAATCGACTTAGACCTGCCAGAACTGAAGCAAATTGTTGTTTAAAGGAAAACTGATTGTTGAAGCTAATTGATCAATTTGCTGACCGTTGGATCAGAGCCTATAAATCGATGAAGTGAGTAGTCAATAAATATCCATTCCTCTCAATTTTCACTGTTCATCTTCTAAGTGAATACTTCCAAAGAGAAGGAGTGACATATAATTTGTTCAATTTTATTTATCTACTAAACCCAAGACACTAGCAACTAAATATTTGACATAAAATAAATTAATTTTGAGACAAATTAAAACAATTGCAGCATTTTGTTTTTTGCAATTTGGTATATAACATGATAAAATGGGCATAAATTCTTAGAGAAACCGCCATCATTATTGCCTTGTGTTTGGTAGTTAAAAAGCATGGTGAGAACTTGTTTTTCTAACTCTTATGCATTCAATTTAGACATGCATTTTAAAGAAGAGTAATGTGGTCTCCCTCAAAATATATACCCAAATTCTCAGTTTATGTACCAAAATGGATACGAAATATGCTAAATTTATATGAATGTATGCTAGATGTAACCAATTTTGTGACAATAATTTTATTGTTTTTGTATCGTGTTTGGTAGATAAAAACCATGGTAAAAAATATTTGTTTTCCTAACTCTTACTCATTAAATTTAAACGCGAGTTTGCAAGAAGAGAGATATGGTTCGCCTCATAATATATGCTCAAATTCTCAGTTTATGCATCAAATTTGACATGGAATATGCTAAATGTATATTTATGTATGCTGGAATTAACCTATTTCGTGTTAATAATTATATCATTATTGTCTCACGTTTGGTAGATAAAATCAAGGAAAGAAATTATTTTTCTAACTGTTGCTCATTGAATTTAGATATGAGTTTACAAGAAGCGTAATGTGGTTATCTGAATATATGCTCAAATTCTAATTTTATGTACCAAATTAGATACAAAATATGATAAATTTATATGAATGTTCGTTGGAAGCAACATATTTTGTGCCAATAATTATATCATTATTGCCTTGCGTTTGGTAGATAAAAACAATAGTAAGAACTTGTTTTATTAACTCTTACTCATTAAATTTAGACATGCGTTTGCAAGAATAGCAATGTGGTTCCTCTGAGAATATATGCTCAAATTCTCAGTTTATGTACCAAAATGGATACGACATATGCTAAATTTATATGAATGTATGTTGGAAGTAACCTATTTTGTGTAAATAATTATATCGTTATTGCCTTGTGTTTGGTAGATAAAAACCATGGTAATAACTTGTTTTCCAAACTCCTACTCATTAAATTTAAACATGAGTGTGCAAAGAAGAGGGATATGGTTCGCCTATGAATATATGCTCAGATTATCATTTTATGTATCAAATTTGATACTCAATATGCTAAATTTATGTTAACGTACAATGAAATTAACCTATTTTGTGCCAATAATTATATCGTTATTGTTTTGGTTTGGTAGATAAAATCAAGGTAAGAACTTATTTTCCTAACTCTTGCTCATTAAATTTAGAAATGTATGAATTAATGTAATTCTCCGAATATATGCTCAAATTCTTATTTTATGTACCAAATTGGATTCGAAATATGATAAATTTATATGAATGTATGTTGGAAGTCACCTATTTTGTTCCAATAATTATATCATTATTGTGTTGCGTTTGGTTGATAAAAACTATGGTAAGAATTTGTTTTCTTAGCTCTTATTTATTAAATTTAGACATATGTTTGCAAGAATATCAATGTGGTTTCCCTCAGAATATATACTCAAATTCTCGGTTTATATACCAAATTGGATACAAAATATGTTAAATGTATATGAATGTATGCTGCAAGTAATCTATTTTGTCCTAATAACTATAACGTTACTGTATTATATTTGGTAGGTGAAAAAACATCGTAAAAATTTGATTTGCTAACTCTTACTCATTAAATTTAGGCATGTGTTTTCAAGAAGAGTGATGTGAGTTTCCTCAAAATATATGCTCAAATTCTTAGTTTCTGTACCAAATTGGATACAAAATATGCGAAATTATATTAATATATGCTCGAATTAACCTATTATGTGCCAAAAATTATATCGTTATTGCATTGTGTTTGGTAGATAAAAACCATAATATTAAAAACTTGTTTTCCTAACTCTTAATCATTAAATTTAGATATGAGTTTACAAGAAGAGTAATGTGGTTCTCCTCAAAATAAATGCTCAAATTCTCAATTTGTGTACCAAAATGGATACAAAATATGCAAAATTTACATGAATGTTTGTTGGAAGTAACCTATTTTGTGTCAATAATAATATCGTTATTGTCTTGTGTATCGTAGATAAAAACCTTGGTAATAACCTGTTTTCTTAACTCTAACTCATTAAATTTAGACAAGAGTTTGCACAAAGTGTGATGTGGTTCACCTCAAAATATATGCTCAAATTTCAGTTTATGTACCTAATTTGATACCATGCTAAATTCATATCAAATGCTAGAATTAAACTATTTCGTGTCAATGATTATATCATAATTACCTTAGTTTGTTAGATAAAAAACATGGTAATAACCTTTTTTCCTAACTCTAACTTATTAAATTTAGATATGAGTTTGAAATAAGAGTAATGTGGTTCCACTCTGAATACATGCTCAAATTATCAGTTTATGTACTAATTTGGATACAAAATATGCTAAATTTATAGGAATGTATGCTCGAAGTATCTTATTTTGTGCCAAAAATTATATCTTTATTGTCTTGTGTTTCATAGATAAAAACTATAGTAAGAACATGTTTTCCTAACTCTTACTAATTAAATTTAGACATGAGTTTGCAAGAAGAGTAAGGTGGTTTTCCTCCGAATAAGTGCTCAAATTCTCGATGTATGTACCAAATTGGATATGAAATATGCTAAAGTTATATTAATGTATGCTATAATTAACCTATTTCATGCCAATAATGACTACGCTATAGCCTTTTATTTGGTATATAAAAAAATATGGTAAAAACTTGTTTTCCTAACTCTTACTCACTAAATTTAGACAGTAGTTTTCAAGAAGAGTGATGTGGTTACCCTCAGAATTTATTGCATAGAAATCTATTTACATCGTTTCCTCATGATTATGCAAAAAAATTCGGCAAAGCTTCAATGTAAGAAAATTCAAACCGGAGTGTCAAATAGGTACTCAAATACTATGCAATTAAACACAAACAAAATAAACATTCTAACAAAATCATCCAAAAGCGATTCATCTAATAACAAGAGATTTTTGAAACTGTCTTCCTCGTGACTTTGCTAAGCTTCCCTGCAAAATAACGTGATGAAAAATTGACTTTGTTCCAAGGTCTTGGTTTATAGGTTGGCCCCTCGGCAACAGACCAAGGACGATAGAAAACTCGAATGATGTGAAAGAGAGAACGATGTCCTGCCCAAAGACAAAAGAAGATGAGTCACTGTTGAAACTCTTTAGTACCTAATGAACTCTGGTATCGTAGATGGAGAGTTTAGGAATCTTCAACAATTTACCAAAATGAGCACTTATGATTCTTGCTCATTGCCTCTCATTGAGTTTTGGTTCAAGATTTTTTCATTACTTTTTTAATATGAGAAGAATATCTTGACATTGCATCTTTTCTGCTCTATATATGAACCTCATTTTCATCAATTTTTTATTTTTATTTTTTGCATAAAATAAAAAAATAACAATATCACTATAACCAATTCTAATACAACAAACTTTTAAATTTTGTCCAAACAACATATACTTTCAAATTTAGCAACACAAAAACTCCACAAAGAAACAAAATGCAAATCATACCAAAAAAATCAATCAAACAAAAAATTATTCATTAAAACAAAATGCACAAGAGAGATAATTCAAATAAACTAGCACAAATAGAAGAAAATACAATGCAAAGCAAGCCATAGTAATACATACTTTCCATTTAACACATTAAAGATATATGATAGTATGATATAAAAAAAATACTAAATCTATAATACTTTTATTTTGTTAAAATTCCTATAATATAAAAAAACCAACACAAATCGAAGAACAACAAGAATGGTTTGAAGACATGCTATCAGGACCGAGATTAGAAATTTAGAGATGGGTAAATAAATTTTCTTCCAATTGTTTCGATTGTGTTAACAATGCTAAAATTATTTTCTTTTCAGTAGAGTTCTCAGCAAGTCAATCAGTGTAAACTGTGCCGAAGAAGGCTTATTGAAACTATTTTGAACAAAAGGCTATTCAGTTTGGTGGTTAAGAGCAAATAAACTAAATAATAAATGAATGCATGAATGTTTGTGGATGTTCGGAGATTTCAATACTCATACGTCATCCTTACTTCCTCAAGGAAGGTTTGTACTAAAAGAATTTAGTAATTACAAGTGATTTGAAATTACACACTTCAGTAGCACTTAACACTGCCTAACTGAAACACTTAGTGAAACTGAAAAACATAGAGCAATAAAGTTCCTTGCTCTTAGCTTATACGAACTAAACAGAAGAATTCTATGTACGAATATGATCATTGATATGATCAGATAAATAACAAATCAGTGTGTGATTCTTCTTTTAATCTGACTTCTTGTAAATTTTTTACAAAAAGAATTAGCTTTCTTTTTAGTAGAAGATTAATTTTGCTGGCTGGTACAACTGATCCTATATATAGTTTCAATCTTCGACAGTAACTTGTACAAAAGATATCCATTCATGAGTGCAAATGTACTTGTTGTCAATTCATAGTCTTTTATGATATCAGTTGACTTATGACATAGAATGTCACTCTAATCCTCATCACTGATTGGTAGGAACAAAAAATCTGTATTACTTTAAGTTCTGATCCTTAATCACAGATTGGTAAGGTACTTGTAACGATCTTGTTTAAAGTGATAGTCTGTCGGTTGAGTAAGTTTGGTTAAGTTTATTTTTACGATGGTTATCAATTTGGGCTTGCGATCGATCAGTTAGGTTACGTATTTCAGTTTCTTGCTTGAATTCAGTTGGGATCTTTTTACCAATCACCAAAACTCAATGTTACAATAGGGACTTCTCGAAGAATAATTTGTATCAGATGAAGAGGAGGAAATTTATATCGGATGAAGAGGAGGAGGAAAATCCCATGGATTTTGAGTTTAATCATGATACTGTTGAATTATTGGAAAAATATAGAGATGAAATAGAAGAATTAGATTTTTAGGCTTAATATCTATGTATTATGTTTGTAAAATGTTGAAGAATTTTAAGTTTCATTGTATGAAGATTGTAGTAAATATATGATGTGGATAATTGATGAATAAAAAATTATTAATATCTCTATATTATTAATTTATTATTACAATTTTAAATTTATAAGAATATATATTTCATACAAAAACATAATACTCATGAATGTGCCAAGAGATTTCAGGTTTAAAAAAAAACTCCTTGGAGTTAGCGGTAGGTAGCCCCCCGTCTATCGTTTTTTCGAACACTGATCACTAGGAATTAAATCATCATAAATTATTGAGTACTTGGCATATACAATTTTGATATGTTGTCTATCTACCATGCCATTACCTATTGGATATGATGAAACATATCAAAATTATACATCCAATAGGTGATTCCACATCAATGGTGGACATATAGGTAGTTACGGTGCACGAACAACATATAAAAAATGTTGAACGAGAATTTATTAAAATTAAAATAGCACAAGTAACCAAAAAATAATGAATTGGAAATAACATAACAAATGACAAATTAATTAAAGATAAGCAATCAATAAATTTACTATTTTGTTCACATGTAAAGTTTAACTCTCATCGTTTCAAATTTTAAAAACATAATCTACCAAGTACCAATCACCTCTATTTAATTTCAAAACTTCCCCTTTTTCCTTTTGCTCCTCGAAATTTAACACAATTCTATAGGATTTTCATCAGGAATCGAGTAATGATTTTATATTGAAGTTGAATATGCCATATTTAAGGGTTTGCATCGTACAATATACTAATTAATCGCCAAAACATGGCCAAATGTGTGAAGCTTCGCAACATCCCGAAGATCTTCACCATTATTCTAACTCATTCAGTGGAGCTTAAATATTCCACGCTGATACACATCTTCGTGCAACAATATTCTTTGATAAAATAAATTTAACAACACACAATAATAGTATTTTTTAAATTTTATTTGCCTAGTATTTGTACTCGTACTCGAAGCATTTGAATTCGCTGGATGCATGAGATAAAAACCTCAACTAAATATTTAGAAAAGCATGAATTGTGTTATACGATAGATTTAGTGAAGATATCACACTTAACGGTGATGATATTTCAGTATTTAGAATAACACAAAAATAATTTTTTCTTTTCAAACTCACACGATTGAATCTTGATAAGTTCGACGCGTCCAAATTAAACACAATAGAAAACTCCCAAATATTGTATTGAAACTCAAATGTCTTCCTTTCTAAAACAGTTCTTGCCTATAAGATACATTTATACAATAAAACTGATCTAAAATAGCTACATGTATTTAAAATATAGTCAAATTGAGCTCATAACTTATACTAACTAACTAAATAATAACTAGTAGAATTTCTTTTGATGTATGTTAAGCCCAAATCTTATATTAGGGATGTAATTTATAATATTTGTGATTATCTAGAATTTTTATCCCTAATTAAGTGCTTATTTGAATTAATTTTATAATGACTGTATATTTGAATAAAAGAGGGAAAAAGCTTAATTTGTGATTAAAGATGATTTTACAAGAATTCGAAGGAAATAAAATACCAATAGAAAGGAAAAAATATTCTTATATTTTATTCCTTGATAATATTGAAGTTTTGGAAGAAAATCTGTGCAGATCTTAATAAAGTTGAAGCCTCACATTTGAAAATAAAACATCTACACTCTACAAATTTTTAACTTGACATAAGCTTAAAAGATTTGGAGGATTGGACCCTTTAAGAAAAAAATAAAAGGCAGCGTACGAAGAGAAGGAAAGGAGAGAGAAAAAGCAGAAATGGAGAGAACAGAAGGGAGGAAGAAGAGAAGGAGAACAAAGAGAAGAGGCAGAGAACTACACGTGAACAACAATGAAAGAGAGCAGAGAGGCAGAAGACTTCACGCAGATAGAAACAGAGAGGAAGAGAGACTTGGAGGAAGACATAAGCAATTCGAGTTTGAGAGAAATAAGGAAGACAACTTCAAATGGGGAATCACGTCAACCATACTGAAATTTTCTTATTCCTTCCTAAATTTTATTCTTATGAATTCAAAAATTGTGTCTTTGCTTTGTTTTAATTTTATAGAATAAATTTCTTTAGACTAAAACCACGATAGGGACAAACAATACTTTGTTTGATATTTGGTTTATTTTCAATATATTATTTTTCATGATTTTAATTATTGATTGATGTTGGTTTAATATTTCTTGTTAATAGTCTAATCAAATATTTACATGTTTGTTGATTAATCACGAATCTGAATATGATTGATTAAATATAGCAACAAAGACGTCATCAACACATGGTTAAATTGATTAGAAATAGTATTCGATTTCAATGTGCGGTTTTAATTGAAAACTGAAATTCCACAAAGATTTAATGCATTTAGATTTAATTAAATTCAATTAGAAATAATTGGACTGTTAGATTTAAATAGGTTTGTTAATTCGAGGAATCATTTAATAAATAAATTGGGGATTTCACCGTGATTGTCAAGATTTAAATAATTAATTAAATTTTAACATGTGTCAACATAGTAGAGTTTGGTAACGCTATGTGTCTTAGTTCTTTATTTGAAGTTGAATCCTTCTTTGATCTTTTAATCCGTCGTTTTTAGTTGCAATTATTTTATTTAATAGTTTAGACTAATAATTCATATATAATATTTTTATTTATTTTTCTAGCTTAAGTTAAGTGATACAAATTCTAGTAATTAAATATTAGTCTCTGTAGGATCGATATTTGGACTCATCATCCATTTACTACAACTCGACCTAGTTCGCTTGCTAGATTTATTCCCAATCGAAATCGTCAGTCAATATAATTCAAATATAAAACTAATTAATAGATAGATAAATATCGAAATAGACATGCGTAAAGTAAAAAAGTACATTTTTACTTTACATTAAAATCGAAGTTATAACCCATAAAAACGAAGTCTTTGTCCGGTCCAAGAAGGCAAAACTGGCTCGAAATTGGACCAATTCTGAAGTAAAACAATGTTTTTTATTTCATCGATTTCGCTAATTAACGAAGCGAATTCTCACATATGACTTCACACATTACATTGATTGTCAAATGGAATGCCTTTTACTTCATTTGGGTCATAAAATAATGAGGTATATTTGTTGTATTAACCAGAACCGGTCCGTTAAGCTCGGAACCGAATTCGGTAAGGGTGAACCGGACCCGAAACCGTGTTCAATTCATATTTTAATGGATTGAACCGATTACTGATCCGATTCTGATTTCGACCCGACCCGTATTCGGATATACGAAACCCGAAAATTTATATATATAAAGCCTTTGGGCCAACGACTGCAATTTACATATATATATGTGTAAACATTTTGGCTGTATCCCACGACTTTGATAAAGTCGGACATGGCCACGAGGAGGAAAAAGCCATGGAACTCCTCAACAAAGATGTAGGGACGATATCGTCTATCCGAGCAAGCAACACGATGTTAATGAGCATGACGACATCCCGAGCAAAGTTTGGGATCACTTCGATATTGAACAACATGGAACGAAAAACTATTTTGCCGTACGTAAAATTTACAAAACGAGATATTCTTTACAAAACGGGTGGTGGTTTCATGGTACCGAAACTTTGAAAAAGCATTTAGTTAAGGTACATAAACTTGACCCTGATACGCTACAACTATTCGGTAGGGGACTAACACAACAATAAATTAATCACTTAATTGGTAAAGTTTTCACAATTACAAAAGAAATTTCTCAAAAAACCATCGTAAAATTTGTTACCAAATTTTTTCAACTTTTTATAATAGCTGAACAAGAAGGTTTTGTTGCATTTAATAGTACTATTCAAGATAGTTTTTACAATATTTCTAAGCACACACTTAAAAAATATTGTTGTGATATTTATAAAGAATATAAAGAAACACTAAAATCGCATATTTCAAATATTTTTTGTAGAGTTAGTTTGATAATTGATATTTGGACTAATTTGAAATATGAATCTTATCTTGTTGTTACATGTCATTGGATTGATGAAACTTAGATTATGCAAAAAATAATTTTAACGGTAGATCATTTAGAATCGTCACACAACACATACAATATAGCTATATATGTTGGAATTTATAAGTTTCAGAGTTTGACAAACAAATCCGTAAAAAACTGAGGAACCAAACTGAACTGACGTAACTGATAGATCGTAACTGAAAGAAAAGTTATTAGACTTAAATGGATTAAGAACTGAAGTTAATAGACTAAAGTTCATATAAGAATAAATAAGTCTCGAAGCTCAGTAAACAAATTGAAGATCAGAATTGAAGACTTCGCAAAACTGAACTGAAATGACCTATCTCAACTGAAGTATTCGAACTGAGAAGACATCAGTTAGAACTGATGTAGTCCAACTGAACTAATTAGTCGACCAGTTTGACTCTTGATAAGTTAGCCACATCATCGGATGCATTTTGAAATACTCAGCAGACAAACACCATAGCAGAACAGATGAAACTGAACAGTTTGATACATCGTACCTCTATCAGAGTAAAGTCGTCTACATGGACTAGAAGACGATTCAGTGGATATTAAACATTAAATGTATTCAATGTGACCATTAGAATCAAATATTATTTATAGCTGATAAGTTCAGTTGAAGAAAGGTTACGAGACAAAACGAAATGCCAATAGAACAACTATCAGTTATCTGTGATTTACTCTCAAGTTTATTCAATTTACAAATGACATAATTTTGCTCTTACTTCATTGTTGTATTTGTAGCATTTAGGCTACTTACCAGAGCTATTCAGTTATCAAATTGATAAGTAAAGAAGATAAGCTAAGAATTTCAAGTTGACATTGTATAAGTCTAACTGAAGTGGGTTATTACAAATCTTTGTAATCAATCATAGTCTTTTAGTGAAATCATATCCTTGAGATAGAAGGGGTGACGTATGATCACTTGAAGACTACGAATATCCATAAAATTATTTGTGTTCATCATTCTATTCATTTCGTTTTCAATACTTTATCCAAACTTATTCAATCTATCTTTCAGTTTATTTTCGCACTACAATCATTATTTAAATGATTAATATCGACACAAAAGATTCTCAATCAGTTCCTTAAAGAACTGATTTATATCCAAAAATAATTATATAAACCGAAGTGTTTATTCAACCCTCTTTCTAAACACATCATCATCCTTAACCGATCCTAACAAATGGTATCAGAGCGGTTAAAATTTTGTCTTGAATATTCCATACGCTCAAACTGCTAACCATATCTTCATTCAACAAGATCCCTATGTTCTCCAGAGAGGCGTTCGATGTTTGAAAAATCAGAATGCAAGCTCATTTAACTGCAGAAGATGTTGACATGTGGTACGTCATAACTGACAAACCCATGAAAATTATGAAACAAACACAGTTGTTGCTCTAACTGACGGAGAGCCTCATTGTATCAAAAACCCATGCGATGAGTGGACCACAGAAGATAAAAGGAAGGCAAGATTGGAAAATGTTGCCAAGGACATTCTGTACAAGACGCTGGATAAAAACACTTTCAGCAAGATCAAAATGTGTAAATCTGCTCAAGAAATTTGGGAGAAGTTGATTTAGTTGTGTTAAGGCAACGAGCAGACTAAAGAGAACAAATTTTCAGTTTTTGTTCAGAAGTTCGAAAATATCAAGATGAAAGCTGGAGAATGAATAAATGACTTCGATGGAAGAGTGAGCTGCATCGTAAATGAACTGAATGCACTAGGAAATGTGCATTCAAACAAAGAGATTGCTCTAAAAGTAATGCGTGGCCTTCCCAAAGAATGAGATGTCAAAATTATGGCCATGAAAGAATCAAAAGACTTGAACAAGATAGAGCTACATGAGTTGTTTGCTAATTTAAAATCCTATGTATTCGAGATGCAAACAAGGGAAGGCGAACCAATAGTCCCTACAGTTACAATTGCCTAAGCGCGATGAAACTGAAGCCAACAGTTTCATTTGAGAAGTCAGCTGAACAACTGAGCAATGATGTAATGTCATTTTTCGTAAGGAAATCCGGAAAATTCATGAGAAGAATCAAGGTTCTTTTAAAAAAACAATCACAGGAATGAATCAAAAGAGGTACCAAATGCATGCTTTAACTGCGGAAAAATTGGTCACTTCATTGCTAATTGTCCAAAACCGGAAAAAGACAACAAGAGATCAGTTTAAAAGGGTAAGAAGCCTTTCGAGCACAGGAGAAGATTCAAGGACGAGAACAATCATCCAGAAGAAAGCACGAAGCCCTAGTGCTGAAGAGAACAAGTCAAAATGGAGTGAAACTGACAACGAAGCATCAGAAACTGAGAGCTCAAGCAGCTCCAGTGTTGGAATTTATAAGTTTTAGAGTTTGACAAACAAATCCGTAAAAGAACTGAAGAACCAAACTGAACTGATGTAACTGAGAGATCGTCACTGAAAGGAGACTTATTGAACTTAAACGGATTAAGAACTGAAGTTAATAGACTAAAGTTCTTATAAGAATAAATAAGTCTCGAAACTCAGTAGACAGATTGAAGATCAGAACTGAAGACAACGCAAAACTGAACTGAAATTAACTATCTCAACTGAAGTATTCAAACTGAGAAGACATCAATTAGAACTGATGAGTCCAGCTAAATTGATCAGTCGACCAGTTTGACTCCTGATCAGTTAGCCATGTCATCAGCTGTATTTTGAAATACTCAGCTGAAAAACATCAAAGCAGAACAGATTAAACAGAACAATCTAATACATCATACCTCTGTCAGAATAAAGTCGTCTACATGGAGTAGAAGATGATTCAAAGGATATTAACCATTAAATACATTCAATGTGACCATTAGAATCAAATACTATTTATAGCTGATAAATTCAATTGATGAAAGGTTACGAAACAAAATGAAATATCAATAGAACAACTGTCAGTTATCTGTTATTTACTCTCAACTTTATTCATTTTACAAAGGAAATAATTTTGCTTTTACTTCATTGTTGTATTTGTAGCATTCATGCTACTTACCTGAGTTATTCAGTTATCAAACTGATAAGTAAAGAAGATAAGCTAAGAGATTCAGTTTAACATTGTATAAGTCCAACTGAAGTGGGTTATTACAAATTTTTGTAATCAATCAAAGTCTTTTAGTGAAATCCTATCTTTGAGATAGAAGGGATGACGTAGGAGCAGTTGAAGACTCCGAACATCCATAAAATTCTGTGTTCATCATTCTATTAATTCTGTTTTTGTTACTCTATCAAAATTTATTCAATCTATTTTTCAGTTTATTTCCGCACTATAATCATTAGTCAACTGATTGATATCGACACAAAATATTTTTGAATCAGTTCCTTAAAGAACTGATTTATATTCAAAAAAGATTACATAAACCGAAGTGTTTATTCAACCCCCTTTTTAAACACATCATCATCCTTAACCGATCCTAACATATGTTTTAAATGTTGTTAAGATTTATGACATACAAGATAAAATAATTTCGATCAAATTAGATAATGCGAGTGTCAATACTCTTACGATTAAAAATCTTAAAAGTTTGCTAAAACCGATTTTAGATGGTAATTTGCATCATATTAGATGTGTATGTCATATTATCAGCTTATGTGTTAAATGTGCATGTGATAAGCATCTGTTCACTGTAATAGAAAAATTCAATGTATGTGAGAAATTATTACGTGAAAGAAGACATGGACATGATTGAGAAACACTAGTCGAATCAAACGGAATTAAATTTTTAAAATTTCCTCTTCCTGTTGAAACTAGATGGAATTTTTTATATCAGTTGCTTCATATTTTATTGCGTTTTCAAGATTAGTTAATCCATATTACAATAATAATGCGGTAGACTTTTTAATGCTGACTGGCGATGATTTGAATATTTTGAGTAAATGTGCTTCTTTGTTAGATATTTTTAAAGAAACAATCGAGAAATTTCTGGCATTAACTACCCTACTTCAACCATATTTCTACATTTGCTTTTCAATATGTTTTTTAAATTTATTGAATATCATGATCTTTCTGTTATGCGCGATTTTGTTTCGAATATGGGAAAAAAATTTTAAAATAGTGGGAGAATATCCCAATTGTGCATGGTTTAACATTACTTTATCTTAGTCAAAATCAAGGAGATTAGATGTGTTTTTTGAATATCATGCTAAATTTCTTCAGATGAATGTTGACGATCAAGAGAAGTCAATAATGCATTCTCTTCAAGAATTGTTTGATTTGTATTCTAGTGAACGATGTGAACCAAGTGCGTAGCCGGAGGAGGGGCCGACAAATAAAAGCAAAAGTGGAGCACTCAACTTCTTTCAAAGTTTGAAACGACAAAAGTTCAAAGGAAAATCGGTGACAACAACAAATTACAACGAAATCTAAATTTATCTAAACCAATATATTGAGACTACAGAGAATTTCGATGTTCTTGATTTGTGAATAGTAAATTATCAACTTTATCCAGTGTTAGCGGCAATTACAAGAGATGTCCTACCGTTCAAAGTTCAAGTGTTGCTTACGAATCAACATTTTCAGTGTGTGGAAGAGTAATTGGTGAACAAAGAACTAATTTAAAGCTAGAAACATTTTGCATGTTAACGTGCCTATGAGATTTGTTTGCAGCCGTAAAAAAGAATAGGACTGCTGAAACAATCGATGAATTTCAAAGCTCAAGTTCCGACGAAAATCCGGAATATTCAAAATATATTTTAATAAATCGTGATTAATTTTAGATATTCAATTGTAAAATCAATGTTTAAACTATTTTATTTTTATGATCAGTTAGTATTGTTTCAACTCAAAATACTAAATAAAAAAAATTTTATTAATAAAAGTAATTTATATTAAAAATAATAATAGTTGGTCACGAACTCGGAACCGGTTCGATCAACGTAATTTTAATTTTACGAAGTTATTGTTGATTATTGTTGTACTAATTTAACAATTTTTTAAAATTTAAATTACCTTTAACTTTATTTTTTTAATAAAGTAGTGAAGTAAAAAGTATTTTTTAATTCACCAAAATTGAAAAAATATAAACATTACCACAATAGCTACAATTAAAAATCGAATTCGCTCAATTCATTTCTCACTTCATGGTATTGAGATTGATTGTAATACTGGTTCTATCCTCCAAAATGGTACACATCCCTAAATAAGAAATGAACAGAAAAGAATCTCCTAAAATACAAGCTAAGCCTCGATTAATAAGTTAATATTTGGATCAGAAAATGGTAGTATGTTCATTAAAGATTTATAGCCCTTCACATTTGAAACCTTCAAAAGATGGTGTTAAGAAGCAATATAATTCACACCTTCTCTGCATAATGCTCAGAGATATAGAGCTAGTGGATCCCCTCATAATGATAAAATTTGGTCTCACACTCCCATCTTCAGAGTTATAATTCAGAACACAAAGTTTATCAAATATACAATCTTATGTAAAGTAGATATTCATTAAAAAACTGCAGGAATCTAACCACATAAACTACACCTGAATACGTAGAAAAATCTACATAGAATTTCGATTCACAAAACAACCATCATAACAGCAGGAAAATAACCCGATGGTTCAAAGATCAATGCTGAATTCATAATGACAGATTTTATCCAAAAGATGAAAAGTTCTTACGTGTAGTTTCTCATATTTGGTTGGAAGAACTTGTGATGTTCAACCATCATCCCAAATAATTCTGCAACATCTTGAACCATGGTACAACATATTGGAGTCTAAACAACTCTTGTTTTAATGTCTAAGTAAAAATGAAGAGAAACTTAAGAGACAACAATAAATGTTCAACACAATCAGATCCGGATATATCAATGTCCGCTAAAACCAATCAACATACGGATGATAACAGATCAGTGATAATTTTCAAAATAAACTAATGGCAAGTTCAATTTTTTTTAAAAAACAAACAGCAAGTCTGCATTCTTTCCACCTTAGCTTTATATAGCAGCACATGACCACAATACTAGATCATACTGTCTACAACAAATTCTTAGTAAGCACACTAATTATGGTTGGTTAATTGGGCAGAGCATCAAATTAATATTAAGCTCTCTTATTGATCAAGTAACCACACCACATATCTTACTGAAATATAAGCTTCCTAAATTGTCAACTGAAGCCATTAATTTTAAGCTGTCTTCAGTAACAGCCTCTCTTTAAGTTTTCCTTAATCTAACTAGTGCACAGTACCTGAAGTGAAGACTTATACAAGACATGATACATGTCATATGAGCAAAGGCAAACAATAAAGGATTTGAATTTGGGAAATGGTTTGTTCTCAATACCATTTGCAAAATAAACAGTATCACTTTAAGAGAGGTATTTGTTTGTTAGACCAAATGTTTATACATACATGTACAACAGAAACCTGAGGTGCCAGCTTACTGAAGGAGTTGAAAGACCCTCCCCAGTTCTGTGTGACTGCTTCAATTCTCAAACACGCCGGAAAATTTAACCATTCTTCCAGCAAGGTCGAGGTCCGGCACCCCAATGCTGCGAACGGCAGACTCGTGGCAGCGGTGGCTAAAACACGCCACAAAAGCTTAGGAAGTGGCTTAAATTTCTCTAAATTAAACTAAAACACAAACAACCTCCAACCATAGAAGTTCAAGTTCACCGTTGAGAAATTATAAATGCAAAATCTTATTTTTATTCAAACTTAGATTAAATGATCCTAACAAAATTAATTGCAAATAATTAATAATTAAAAAGAAATAATTGAACATACACTGTGACTAATGAATTGGGAGGTGAAATTGCACATTATGTGCTTCGGACCCAAGAGATTGTGTTTTCTAGTAATCAAGAATGCAGTGCTAAGAATGATGTCATGATCGTTATGCAATATTAATTATGGGAGGCAATTTTCTTTCTTCCTTTCCTTTTTTTTAAGTCAACTTATTGGGTTTCTGAAAAGGAGTTAAAAACCCAAAGTAATAAGGTCATTCTTTTTCTATATATAAAAAACACCAAGTGCTTTTGTATTAAAATTTAAAACTACCCTCGAATATCTTTTTAAGAATTGCTTGTATTTCATGGGGTTTTTTTTAAAAATAATATATATTTAAAACTTATTTATTAAAATATTACAGATTCTAAAAGTTTGTGAAAATATTACAATCCGGACTTTCAAATCCCGGATTCTAATTTTTTTTTTTTAAAAAAAAATTTCGTGACTTCACGGATTCTGTTGAATCCGTGACAAATTTTCCCGGTCAGAATCCGGGACAGACTGTCCCGGATTCTGAATCCGGGATAGCGTGTCACGGACACCGAGTATTTATCGAATTCTTCACATCCTTCGGCTTAAGTGTTCGTCAGTTTTTTTTTGTTATAAAAGTTCAGTTATTTCATTCTTTTATAAATTGCGTTCGAAGAATTCTTTTAGTATCAGAATTTGTGAGAATTATGTCGAGTCTAAGTCGAATCTCTGTTTTTTCTTTCTACATTGAAGTTTTTTTTGTATATTATTTCTGATAATGTTTGTAATTTATTGCAGATGTTAAATTTCGATAGCTGATATAATTACAAATTCCGTAATATCACATTTGAAAAGGTAATTTTTATAATTTCTTAAATTTATAATTGTATTATTTATGTTGTATTACTGTAATTATAATTTTTCGGTTGCATTATACTATTTTTATAATTTTGTTTTTTTAATATTAATATGATATTATTTTTGTAATTTTGGTCACAAATTGTGATTAAATATATGTACGGCCAATGTTTTTGTAATATATTTTTATGTGAAATAAATTATAAATTTGTGATTGTGATTGAATAAAATTCTTTGATTCATGAATTTTACGTACTATTCAAAATATTTTTTAAAAAATTTAAGATATTACTGGAGAATTTTAGGTTTTATGAAAATTCTCGTCATTACAAATGAAAAATTGTATTGCAGATGTTGTGTTTTATAAGTTTATTTTTTAAAAAATAATATAAAAATTCTCTTAATTAACATAAAGTATATAATAATAATAATAATAATAATAATAATAATAATAAAAAATTAAGTTTTCATGAGTACTAGAAATAGTACGTAAAAATAATAAATAAAAATAATAATAAAAATATAAATTTATCTTGTAAGTAAATTAAGTTTTAAGTTAACATAAAAATAATAATAAAAATTCTCCTGAATTTTCAATGATATATTTTGAATTAATTTACTTAAAAATCTTTTATTTTTTTTAAATAAATTAAGTTTTAAGTTAACATAAATTTTATATTTAGTAAAACAATTTTGAAAAATATAAATTTATCTTGTAAATTTTTCATTTGTTTTTTTATTATGTTTATTTTTCTTTTTAATTTACTTATACTCTTAATTGTTTAAATTTTTAATTTGAAAATTTAATATATTTGAAAATTTTATTTACACATGTTTAAAACTCTTTATTTTAATATAAGACATAACAATTTTTTTATTATTATAAAAACAAAAATTTGTGTTAAGCCATCATCGAGGGAGAGACAACGTGGGATAATAATAATAACAATATTGGGATGAACCTACATTCCAATTACAACACAATAGTGTTCGTCGACAAAGGAGGCAGGCTGGCAGAGATCGCACGACACGCATAAGAAACGAGATGGATCAGTCATCATCGAGGGAGATACAACGTGGGAGGTAAAAGATGTACAATAACGTATTGTACATTATTTTTTAACCATAACATATGAATTTATTAATTTAATTACAAAATTGTGTATTAATTAAAATTTTGTATGTATTTATAATTCTTGTTCATTGCAGGTAGGGTGCATGTGAGAAGATCGAGTTATGGTGCCAAATATTTATGTCTGTGACGTAGATTTTACAATTTAGTATTGTATTGTTATGACAATTCAGTGTTTTCTCTTCGCTTCGTTTTTTTTATGGTAGTTATAATTTTTAGAATCCGTAACTATGTTTTCTTTATAAATTACGTCGATAGTATGATTATTAGAATTTCTAATTTGATTTGAAGGAATTCTGTAGAATATCAAAATTTTAGAGATTTACGTCGAGTCTCGGTAATTCAGAAGTTGATTTGGGAGAATTGTGTTGAGTATCAGAGTTTGGGAGAATTGCGCCGAGTCTTAGTCGAATCTCTATTATTTATTTTTATATTGATTTTTATTTTTTGTATTATATTTCTGATAATTTTTGTAATTTATTGCAGATATTAAACATCGTTCGCTGATTCATTTACAAATTCCGTACAACCACATTTGAAAAGGTAATTTCGATAAGTTTTTATATTTTAGTTGTATTATTTACGTTTTATTAATGTAATTCTAATTTTTTCGGTTGTATTTTAATATTATGTATAATTTTGTTATATTTGTTATTTTTATTATTATTTGATTTTAAAATTACTAATACGAAGATTAATAATAAATTTAAAGTATAATAAATCACAATCAATAAATTCTAAAATTTTAAAAAGTCAATAATACAAAAATTGTATATGAATGTTTAAAAAATATGTTGCAGCAACTACTTGTAATTAAAATAAAAATAAAAAAATTGAAAAATATACAACAATACGATGTAAGTAATTGTGTATATCTAAATAAATAGTTAATGTCGATGGTAACGATGCCCTCCAGTGCCACACGGTGGTCTTCTGATTACTCTACGTCCACGACCTAACATCTGTTCATCATCTCCATGCGTACTTGTTTGGGCTGCAGATGTACTGGTATCGGCAATGTTCCCACCAACCTCATACCCTTCTGTATCAGAATATTGTTCAAATTGTATGGGCGACGTGTTAAATGTAGGGCGACTCTCACTCATACCCGGTCGAAAGTCACTTTGTAAAAATTGCGTAAAACTACCAGCAAATGGAGTGTAGTAACCAGCGTCATACGATGGAAAGCTTGAAACCACTGGCGGAGTAGTGTATGCCATATTTGAAGATGATGGTCCGGGTTCAAACTCATTTCCTGTCCACATCGGTGGATATTGCACATGAGCTGGGCGTGTCTGTGACATAGATGCATACGTTATGTAACATATATTTAATACAGTAAATTATATTTACGTACATATGTAGATAAATTGAACATGTCTTACGATAAATTGTCGGTAGTTTGCATCAACAGGATGGTAGCCCATGATGTTTGGAGGTACCACTGGCGGCGAGAGCACTATTTGTGAAATGCGATGATACCAACCAATATAGTCCACTGTGATGGCGGGTGAACCAGGTATGACATAATCCCCACCAATCACAAAATTATATCTATCATTCCACATTTCTACAAAATCTTTGTGATATGTCGCCCAATCACAGTTGTTCCGGCCTTGTCGCGTCAGTTTATGGAAATTGTCGAAGTTATTAGCATGTGGCGGAATACCCTGACGCATTCCAAACTGTCGGAGACACCGCTCTGGTCTATGCATCTCAACTATATGAAAATTGATCAATGCGCATGCCGACCGACATAGATGAATTCTATTTCCATCAAGAATTCTGCCAACCTCCGGGGATTCAATATCATAAACTGTCCATAGAAACTGAAGCAAATAAAATGAAAAAAAGATTATCAAGTCGATAATATATAATTCAGACTGAATTTGTAAAAAATTTCAAACTCTAAACAACTAATTTATTGATCTACCTGCCCTTCTACCATCCTGTCAAGCATATCTCTCATTATACGGACAGAATGATGGGCCGTATGTGTCCAAGAGAAACCGCGTCTCCACCTGCAATTTATAAAAGTACACAATAGTTTCATTAAAACTAAATAACAAAATAATAATAATAAATGTTAATTATTTCTTATTAGTACCGTGCGCCGTATGGTGGGAATGGTAGACCCTGAAGCACATCTCCAGCATGCTCTGCTGACATAGATAGTTGTTGCGCTCTATCGGGGGAAAGAAGAGTAATTCTAGACCACACCCAAATCTGTAATAACATACAACATAAATAGTCAAATCGTACGAAAAATTAATTACAACAAATATAATGACAGTAGAAGTGTAAAATTACCTGCAATATC
Source organism: Primulina huaijiensis (assembly GCF_012295235.1). Lineage (NCBI taxonomy): Eukaryota > Viridiplantae > Streptophyta > Magnoliopsida > Lamiales > Gesneriaceae > Primulina > Primulina huaijiensis. The sequence goes on from NC_133318.1 coordinate 14,351,430, forward strand.
TGAACAGGGCCACACAAATCAACCTTTAATCCCATTGATGTGTCGCACAACTCTCTATAAAGATATGCCAACACAGCAGAACCCCAGCTAAACGTATTCACTATTTCTATATCCTCAAGAAACTGCAAATACATAAGTTTCACAGCAGCACTTTCCGAGTCCGGNGTTATCCAAAACGTGAATTTGAAAATACTTGTTTGCCCACAAAATTTTGAATAAATAAAAATCAGAGTAAAAAGTTTAACGTGCATAAAATCCTTCATATCAATAGCGGTCCTTGGGTTTGCACTGCACACAGCCCGAGCAAGCTCACTGGTCAGCACGTCCTATATATTCAAAAGCATCAACATCTGCATCGATCAAGTCTAGTGAGCCTAAAGACTCAACACGCATAAACCATGAATAGCAAATAGTAGCTAATAAAATCACATGCATTTGAAATTAACGTGTACGAAATAACAGTTGAACATACATAAACATACATAAACATAGACATGTCATAACTGCATAAACATTTTCATACTTGATCAGACTAAACCACAGTACTGGCTGACATGGATCACCACAACCTTTCGACCGGATGTCCACTCCAACATACATAAATCCCCGGTCATACTTTACCAGGTGGAGAGGTCTCCGGTCATGCTTTACCGCTTTCCAATCCCATAATCATAAATCCCCAGTCATGCTTTATCGGGTGGCCACAAGACAAATCACATACCTCCAAAATAAAATATTTTTGCACGTTGATCATACTTAAAAAACGTCGAGGGCTTCTTTGGAATGCTCTGGACATGCTGCCCCATCCACAGCAGCAAAGATCCAGGAGATCCCAACGAAGCCTGCAACCAAAACATGAGAAAACGTGAAGAACATGCACAAATTTTCACAGCTTGAACGATTTTACGATAAAAATCATATCTCTCATTTTTTATCAGAAAATTATGAATTTGCCATCGAATCGAAGATAACACAGAGTACTTCAAATCATATGTTGAAAATCTTTCCAAAAAAACCAACCTATAAGTCATAGAATTCGAAATAACAGAGGGTGACGGGTTTTGTGGCATAGAAATTTCACAGCTTGTGCGGTTTTACGATAAAAATCATATCTCTCTCATTTCTTATCAAAAAATTACGAATTTGCTATTGAATCGAAGATAACATAGAGTGCTACAAATCATATGTTGAAAAAATTTCCATAAATCAAACTATAAGTCTCAGAATTCGAAACAACATAGGGTGACGGGTTTTGTGACATAGAAATTTCACAGTTTCTGCGGTTTTACAATAAAAATCATATCTCCCTCGTTTTTTATCAGAAAATTACAAACTTGCTATTGAATCGAAGTTAACACAGAGTGCTACAAATCATATGTTGAAAACAGTTCCAGAAATCCAACATATAAGTCGCAGAATTCGATATAACAGAAGGTGACGGGTTTTGTGATACAAAAATTTCACAGCTTGTGCGGTTTTATGATTAAAATCATATCTCCCTCGTTTCTTATCAGAAATAACGAATTTTCTATAAAATCAAAATATTACAGAGTACTACAAATCATATGTTGAAAACGTTCCCAAAAATGGACCTATAAACCGCAGGAATCGAAATGACAGCTAATAGTGGGTTTTGTGACTCAAAATTTTCAGAAATCGTTTAAATCATATCCCATCAAACTTTGCACATAACGAACGAATTTTTATGCACAATATACATCAAAATACATAATGTTGGAACTTGACAAGTTCGCAATCTTGATTTTGATGCTAACAAAACTTATTATTTTGTTTATAATAATCTACCTTAGTGCGCAGACAACTAAAACTGAATTAATCAGTTTACAAAACCATTAACTGAAGCCATCGGAGATGCCAACTGATTGAACCAACTGATTGCCTAGACTAAATCAGTTTAACTGGTTCTTCAAACAAACAGTTCAGTTGATTGTCCAAACTGATAGGTGATTCAGTAGGAAGATCTCAAAAGCCTGGCCAGCCTATGATGTGTCCAACTGACGAAGAACCCAACTAACCAGTTCAACTGAAGGAGTGAAATCAGTTCAACTGACGAGTCAACTGATTTCACTAGCCCAACTGAAGATCAGCCCATCTGACCAGTTCAAAGCTTCAGTCAGAATATTTCAGTTGCAGATCAAGACAAGCTTACAGTAAATTGATTCCAACTGTGCATGAAGGTACAAAGCTATTGTCCAGTCAAAGGACAATAATGGACGTTGCATCAGAGCATTAAAAGACAAAAAGCTCCAGAAGGGCAGTCGTAAAGTCGAAGCACAAAGTCCAAGGAGCCGATAAAAATGCAACAGATACAATAATTGAGTCTCAGTGTACGATCAGCTTTTCCCGCCTATATAAAGAGAAGATCAGTGAAAACTCAAACAAGAGAAATATACGAGAGTGAAAAGAGTTGAGAAGAAAAACAGAAAAGGGCACGCTCAGTTGCATATCAGCTTTCAGAAGCACTTAAAGCCCAGAGAGAATCTTCATCATTGTATCATCTTAGTTTAGAAGCCATTTTTTCTCAGTGTGTGAGAACATTCTTGTTCAGTTCTCACACACACACTCACTCTCAAATCCACTCAAATACCGTCTTGCACAAAGACGTTAAATTTGTGTATGTAGTCTTTGACACATAGACGTTAAAGAAATGTTGGCTGGAAGGTGCTGCATTCAGTTGTAGCTAGGAGTTCAGTTTAGGCAGTAATGTAAGTCTTAGCTGAGTGGTTTTGTACAAAGAGTTGTATAAATCAATGTCTTCTAGTGAAACCTACCCGTGGAGGTAGAAGGGATGACGTAGGAGCAGTTGAAGTCTCCGAACATCCATAAACATATCTTGTGTATTTTACTGATTAACTGCTGTTTTCAAATTGTTTTGATCAGTTAGAGCATCCGTTAGTTCAGTTGTCACCATAATTGAACTGAAGAATGCAAAAACTAATCTGTCTTTCTTCGGTTAGTCAGTTTACATAAGTTAAAATGTTTTCTAATATTTCAGTATTCTTCACGAAGGATTACTTCGAGTTTCTTCCTCTTGGTTTTAAACCAAACTCGATTTAATTCATCGGTGTTAATATTCTTAGAACACGAGCTGTTGCTGCTCATTGAAGAATGTAGTGTTCGAAATTCCTTCGAAGGCACTAGCACACTCGATCCTTCAGTTTGTAATAAAAGACTTTGGTAATTATAAGTGATTTGAAATTACCTTAACATTGCCTAACTGAAACTCTTAGTGAAACTAAAACTGAAGACTTGGACCAGTAGAGTTTCTTGCTCACAACTTATGTGAAGTAGACAGAAGAATTTTGTCCTTGATATGATCAGATAAATAACGAATCAGTGTGTGTGCTTCTTCTTTAATCTGACTTTTTTTGTAATATTTTTGTAAAGAGATTTGGCTTTGTTCGCAGTCGAGAATTGTTGTCTCTGGCTGGTTCAACTGATTTCATATATAGTCTCAATCTTTAATAATAACTCGTACAAAAAAATATTCGTTCAACTATCACTCTGATCTTTAACACTGATCGGTGTGAACAAAAAGCTGTATTACTTTAGGTTTTGGTCTTTAATAACTGATCGATAAGGTCCTTGTAACGATATTGTTTAAAGTGATAGTCTGTCGGTTTGAAATCAAAAGTCCCTAAATCAGTTTGGTAGATTGATTTTTATGCTGGATATCAGTTTGGGCTGCGATCAGTTGGGCTAATGATTTCAGTTTCTGCTCGAATTCGGTTGTGATGTTTTTATCAAACACCAAAACTAAATGTTCTAACAATATCAATGTCAAAACTAATAAATAAAAAAATAGACGTGACACTAATTCATTTGGATAATTAATTTTTACCAAAACAACTTTTTTGAATGTGTCTCACGTCTTTTTTCCTAGTAAATGTAAAAATGAAAGTAAAAATAAGAACATATGTAATTTTAACGTAATTCGGTCCAACCGACCTATATCCACAGGGCTCACCAATCTATCAAACAAATACACTAAATATAAACAATTACATTCATACAATTCAAACATAATTTTGATCCACTTCTAGCAAAAGAAAAACATCATACAATGTGACTATAAACAACCTAATTTTTGTTCATTGGTACATGAATCCTTATCATGAGAATATCTGCTGAAAAGAATCTTGTGATGCCCTTCCTCATTGTATACGTTCTCTTCTCTAAAAGTTTTCAAACCTTTTTCACATATCCTCTTCAAATGCTTTTCATTTTGTATCACTATAAAACCAGTATTAGCCTTTGAAAAACATCTCATGGAAGCTTAAGGAATAAAGATTACATGCCATATTTCGGTGGTGATATATAAAGATCAAATGCAGATTGAATCCGAATTTCTTGTAAAAATAACTTCTCTTATATCAGAAAATTGGAGATTTTTTTAGTGAAAATAGAGATTTGTTTCTCCCTTAACATAAATGTCAATAGATATAGAAGGGAAGAGGTGCCCACTTTCCCTCTAATAAAAGCTGATGCGTCTGTTTAATTCCACATTATGTATGATATTGCAAACCACCCATTCAAAGTTTACATGTCACTAAGGAAAATGTCACTTCAACAATTATGGTTGAAATTAGCTAAAAAAAGATCAAATGTCTAAATAATGTAGAGATATAGGATATAAATCAAATATAACAAAGATATCGGACAAAAAAATTAGACAAAAACTTGTGTGAGACGGTCTCACGGGTCGTATTTGTGAGACGGATCTCTTATTTGGGTCATCCATGAAAAAGTATTACTTTTTATGCTAAGAGTATTACTTTTTGTTGTGAATATGGGTAGGGTTGACCCGTCTCACAGATTAAGATCCGTGAGACGGTCTTCATATGAGACCAACTCAAAAAATTATAAACTTATAAGAGAAATTTATCAATTTTTCCATTTCTTCAAGTGGAACATAATAAAGGTCGGGAGTACATTGTACATTTGCATGCCTATTGTAACGATTCAGCTGCCAAATTTACTTCTCTTCCTTAGGGGCCCAATGCAAATTAAGGGCATTGTTTACTTGATTTCTTGGTTAAACACCTATCTGATTTGTTCTTTTCGATGATATGTATGATCCAAAAGAGGGACACTGGTGGATGCAATTTGGAAACGACTTTGTGTTAAGGTATTGGCCATCTTTCTTGTTTTCGTACTTGGCAGACAGTGCATCCATGATCGAATGGGGCGGCGAGATTGTAAATTCTGAACCCAATGGACAACACACGACAGCTCAAATGGGCAGTGGCCATTTCCCAGAAGAAGGATTTGGAAAATCAAGCTACTTCAGAAACATACATGTAGTGGATAGCTCCAACAATCTTAAATCTCCCAAAGGTCTTGGCACCTTTACTGAACAATCCAACTGTTACGATGTCCAAACCGGGAGTAATGGAGATTGGGGACATTACTTTTATTATGGAGGCCCTGGTAGAAATCTTAATTGCCCGTTAAAAAAGCTAAAAAGTCATAAAAAGGAAAAAAGAAAAAGAAAAAGAAACGAGAAATCTCCCTCGGATTGAAAATCTAAGCTAGTTGGCACTTGTAATGTGTAATTTCCCAGTCCTCTGTCTATGCATAAGCCGGGAAATTCGATCTTACAGATGAGGTAGTTTTGACCAATTCTATATGAAATCCACATAATATATGTAGGTTTTACGTCAAAATCATTTATGGTCAAATCTGAGTTATTCCTTGCAATGGAGGTACTACCTTCCATGTAAGGTCGAAGGCCCTGCATAAACCCTTGATATATTCTCTCTTGCCCTCCATCTATCCAATTTTCTTAGGTTAATTGCTTGGTAAATGTGAGTTTTGCACTTTGTTTTTTCTTTCAAAAATTATCCAGTGGAGGGAGGAACTGGTCAAGTTTCTTGAAAACTGGAAAGAAACAGGCCTGTCTTTGTCATTTTCTCAGTATTTTATTACTATTTTATTATACTCCTCCATGAAGTGTACTTTGTTACTCAACTCAAATTAATGGGTTGTGCTAAAATTTTATCCAACATAAAATAAAAATCATTTATAGAAAAGAGCGTCAAAATCGTCAAAATCGTCAAAATCCAATTTTTGGAAATGATAAATTAGATGTGGGTTTATTTCTCAGATGGTATGGGGACTCTCAATGTGATATGTTCAATTATAAATATGTGATTCCATTTGGATGTGATGTGCATGTGATAGGAAAAACTACTTTATCGAAGCATCACTTTTCTGGAAAGAGCCCTTCAATTACCCCACCACCACACCCCTCAATTATCAATGTCTTTTTCTCACATGATAATATTATGGACATTCTCCCACCACTTCATTATTGTGGAGCATTTAAAGTACTTTTAAGATTAGACATTTGGATTCCTCCATCAACGGAAGTTTGCAAAGTTGATTCCATCTTTTGGGTTCCACTTAAATGTTGTTTAGCTTCCAACTCCAAATTAAACAAAAATAATAGGAATATATCTTGTTAGTTGTTATTTTTGGTAGGCTTAATTTTTGAAATTATTATGACAAGAAAATTTAAAATTTTGGTTTGAAAATTTTTGACATAAAGAGATAATTGAGGGAAATATTTTGTTGTATATATCTTGTGATAGTCGAAGATATTATGAAAATATAGAAATATATTATCTTGATTGACATGAAAAGATATGATGTAAGATTTGAAAAGATAATGTATATCTTGGATATGATGAGGTCTTCTAAAAAAATGAGTGTTCATTCATTTTGAAGATTGTTAAATGTGACCATGTGTGGTCGAGAGAGGCCGTGAGCTTTAAATGTTGTATTATTCTATGAGAGTATCGGTTCTTGTGAACGAATTTTTGTGAAGAAAAATGAAATTGTATTATGTGTTGCGAGATTTGTTGATACACGCTACTGACATTTCCAACTTATTATTCTATTTTGAGAGATTTTCAATTGCTTGTGGTACACATATATTCTGAGTGTAAGGATTGATGGAGTGTTTAGAAAGGAGTTGAATAAACACTCCAAAATTTTTCTTTTCTACTATTGAAAAAGTGAATCAGACCTTTTGTGAGGTCAAAAGCTAATCCCGTTCAAATGATAAAGCGCAGTAGACTATTATAAGTGAGGAAATAGTCCACAACACTTGAGTGAAACAATAAAGCAGTAGATAATACAATAAATCAAGGCTTGTTTCTGGAAGTTCGAAGGACTAGCCCTTCTTCTGTTTCAATAAGGCATCACTAAAAAACTTTGACAAGTACAATCTTGTACAAACCCAATTCAGTAAGACTTATCTTCGCGTACTCAAACTTTTAGTATTACTGTAACAGCCCGACCTTCTATTATGTTATTGTTTATGATGTATTCTATGGTTTGGTGTTTAAGAAATATGATTAATAGATATTTAATATGGTGTGATGGAAGAGATATTGAGGATTGGTTATTGTTTATGGTTATGGTTATGTTTATTTGAAATGGTAAAAGTATAGTTATTGTTTTGATGTTATGTTTATGGTTAGTGTTGCTTATGGAAATGGATTGTTGTGATGGTTTAATGGATAAATTGAGGATGTATTGGGATGCTAATTTTATTGGTATTGAATGGTATTGGAAAATATTGGATTTAAAGTTGTGTTGGGGTGTATTTTGGTGCAGGGGACAGCGCCACAGCGTTGCCTCGCTGCTAGGCGCTGGCCTAGAGCTGTAGCATTGCTGGGCAGCTCCGCGGCGCTGTTGTAAACACGTTTTTGGTGGATTTGAAGGCTTTTAATCCACTTTCTAGACTATTCTTTTCACTTCTAATTTCTTCTTTTTCCTTGGATCGTTCCTAGCTCTTTTCCCTTCAAGATTTACTCTCCTTCATTCTTTACTCCAATTGCAAGGATTATAGTTGATTTTTAGTGTCTCCTATCTTAGACTTCAAGCTACAAGGTAAAAAATTTTATATTCTTGGAGGTGGCAGGGTTTGAAGTAATGAAGGGTTAATTTGAATTATTGTTTCCTTGGATTAATGGTAATGATTTATGGATATTATTGTGATTATTGTTGTAGGAATCATTCAAAGAACATCATAGCAACCAAAGTGATTGTGGGTTGTAAGTAGAAGCTTCCTTTCAAATGTTCACATGATTTATATATGTATCAAGTCATGTTATTGTTAATTAGCTCCTTTCATTGGCATACAATTGATAGGTATATTGTTATATACTCATTGTTCAAAGATTACAATTGAATTGATTGACAAAAGAGCTAGTAATTCTTTGTTCCTACCAAGTGTTTGTTAAAATGTCCCAATTAATTTTCCTATAATTAAAGCCAAAGAATGATAGTATTCATGCATGTCATTAGCCAATCTCATAATTATGAGTATATCTCACAGTTTTGATATATTTATATACCAAAGAGATACTATTCACAGGTCACAGGTCATAGAACTATCATTTCCTTTCCGTTAATTGTGCCATGTTATACCATCTTTATTGCCTTGATTATGTATTGTTCATTGAAGATGGTATTACTCTATTTTCATTGTCATTGCCATAGCCATGTTTCAAGCCAAGCCATGTATATGTACTTGTTATGTATAGCTTTCTACTTAATGAGTTTTATCTCATTTCAGTTAATGTCATGTGATGCAGGTGATAAAAAAGATTGAAGCGGATTGTTCGAGGAAGAAGAAGTCATATGGCTATGGAAAGGAAAAACTTTTGTTTATGTCACTCTTATTTTTGGTGTAGTGAACATGGGAAAATTTTTAATAGACATGTATTATGGTAAATGGAACTAAAGTGTAGTGGCATTTGGATATTTTGTAAATGGTTATGTATCATTAGTAGAAAATGTTTATAATCAAATGTTATATGGTTCATTTTCCTTTTCAATGTTAAGGCTTTCGCGTGTGTCATTTCTTTTAAATGTTATTGTCATGGGAATGGGGTGTTACAATTACAATTCAAAACTTAATAAAATCTGGTTATGGGAAAAACTCTTTCCACATGTTACAAATACTTCACACTTTACGGTTGATGATAAAAGAATGAGTGTAAAAAATAATAAAACAAGTGATATTCTGAATCAGATAAAAACTTTAATCGTGTGCTGGATTTTCAGATATTGAATATATGAAGAGCTTGAGTATGAGAGTGATTGAAAAAATTTTTTTTGATATAGTGATCGATATATCACTTGCTATTCATGAATCGATCGAAAATCCTTATATATCACTTCTTCAACGTGGATAAGAACAACTCTATTGTCAGTTGAGAGTACCTGAATAGATTTTAGACTTATTATTTGTTTTGTACCCAAATATGGTAGCAATAGTAAGTTTCACTAAAGGGAATTTAATTAAGTGTACTACTGATTTAAAACAATTACAATAAATATAAATAATCTCTGAACAAAGCGGTTATAAGAATTGTCATAATCTAACTTGTCATCATAAAAGACAATCAATATGACTATTACTTCTGGTTTCTAATAATAAGGGCTACTGTTTCTTTTGGTTAAGTACCACGGAAATGTAAGCATGCGGAAGTCTTCTATTATTTTATTCTTAGGATGTGTTCTGCTTTTCTTAAGTTATAAAAGAGTTCTGATTTTTCTTAAGTAATTCGAATCACCAATATTAAGATATTCCTAACAATTTTCTCCTTTATGGTGATGAAAAAACCCAGAAGACTAATAAACCAGACAAGAACGAAGATCATCAAATTAGATAACATTACGACTGAAATAAGAGCAATTGTTAGTCAAAATCAGTTAATAAAATAAGGCATAAAAACAAGTTCTGATTCTACTATCTACTCTTCAACAAAATTGATTTCTTAGATCTCATCACTTTCATTCAGATGTATCACTCAGGACCTGTTGCTTGGTTTTGCTCTTTCCCTAGCATCTAGTTCTATTCTTTCCCTAGCATATTCTTCTCCCTTTTTGGTAGTAAAGTGTAAGTTCCAAAATTAAGATGACGTAACCCAACTGCATGCAAATCTAGGAATTATGAAAAATGGCTAATTAATTTATTTTAATTGCTTAATTGATTATGTGACATGCATGATTATAGGTTAAATAGGATTTTTTTTTATCATTCTGCATAAAACTATATTTTTAAATATTATTCAAGATGCGATCGAGGAACGGAGACCGAGGGCTGAAAAACGTAAAATGTTTTTATTAAATAATTATTTAAAATATGGTTGATGGTTTTTCATATTTTTGAAAATAAAGGTTTCGATGTGATTTTATACGCCGAGACGTAATTTTTATTGGTGTAGGTTTTTCAACAAAAACACGAACTTTTTTGGCAACCCGGCTATTAAATTCACGAACTTATTTAAACAAAACTATTTTTTAGTATTTTAATTAAATACTAATGGGCCTAATTATACCCTTAATAGGCCTAAGCCTTATTAGTTGATTTAAGGAGTATTTAAAGTGCAAAACTCACCCCCAAACCCTCATTGTTCACGTCCACACTCAGATTTGCACACTCTCACAATTCTCTCCATCAAAACACAGGACACACACATCTTAGTTTGAAGAGAGGAAGTCGAAGTTTTCAAGGGAACACAAGCCTAGGCCCTCCTCGTCAAAGTTCTTCGCATCGTCAACGTATAATCGTGCGTTTAAAGCACAAAGACACGCCATACATCTCTTTTTCTCGTCTATCACATCGTATTATTGTTTTAAATTATGTGGGTATGAAAAACATTGTATTCTTGTTAATATTTTCGTAATATTGCACATACATGTATTAAAATTATGATTTTTTTTTATCCAAATCATGTTTTATGTTGTTCAAGAGGCTGCCATGATTAGGATATGATCAAGCCTTGTTTCTAAATGAGTTAAGGGTCCTAGAACACCATCCAAAACGCAGCACAACATGAAACAACAAGCTGGAACCAAATCGGGCATAGAATGATCATAGGGCTCGGTTTTCAGGTATAGGTGGGTGGCTTGGTCACGGCTTGGGGCCATGGCTCGGCCAGGGGCTGGTTGAGTCGAGGGAAGAGTCCTAGCCATGCTAGGACTCGAGTTGAGGGGGCAGGTAGGAGTCCTAGCTAGGACTCCTACCCAAGAGGTCCAAGTAGCGTCACATGGGTTCAGTGGCTTGCGTAGGAGACATGGCTCGGTATGGGGACTTCGAGCTGGGCTAGGGTGCGTCCTTAGGGTCCTAGGTGAGGGTAAAATAGGCTGGTTCAAGGGTGGCTCTGTCAGCTAGGGTCCTATGCACCAAAACGTAGAGTCCATGCATTAGTGAAGTTCTCGGTCGTTGCTGGCACCTGCTGGTGTGGCTTCAGTTCAAGCCTGGGGGGCTGGTCCGTGGGTTCCAAGGGTCCAGGAGGGTGTCCTAAGTGATTGGTCAGGGTCTGGTCCAGCATGGCTCGAGGGTGGCTCGAGGAAATCGGGACATGGTTCGTGTGGGACTTTCAAGGGTCAAGTTAGGGTTTTCCCTTGCTAATTAAATCAAAACACGGCTCACGGGGGTTGAGTCGTGGTCCACGAGGGCTAAAATATTATAAATAATCTAAGTTTTAAATATGAGAATTTTATATTAAAGTTTGGGATTTTTCGGGATTAAAACGTCGTAAAACGATTAATTAAAAAGTCTATTATTTAAGTTAAATAAAATTATGGAAAAATTCATTTAAGCTCAAATAATTATTTGGGACCTGTTAAAGTCAATGAAATTAAGAAAAAGTCAAAAACGTAAAATTTTACGTCTAGGGATAAAACTGTAATTTTACACCCGAAAAATTAGTAAATGTCATGGCAGTGCTCTGAATTCTGTTTTATATGCTATTATGATCATTTTAAATGTTTAAGAATTTTTATATGCTAAAATGGTCATGTTAAAGGTTTATGAAATTTTATGATTTATTCATGGAAATTATGACGTAACGATAAAGTTAAAAGACATGTTGCATGCTTGTTTTTAAAAAGAAAAAGGATATTAAATGCATGATTTTTATAAAGTGATGAAAATATGAAACGTTGAAGGAAATGAATGAATTNAAAAAAAAATGTTTATGATCATGATAAAAGGATACATGTTATGAAATGAGGAAAACGAAAATGTTGAGGCTTATGTTATGCATGTCATGAAAATTTTATTTTTACGTAAAAGTATTTTCACTGTTGCTTGTGATTTTTTACGCATTATTTGTTATAAAGATTATGGTGTGTTGAGTCTTTAGACTCACTAGGTGTGATGGATGCAGGTGAGTTTTATGGAGGTTTTGATGGTTGACCTGACTGGACTGAAGATGCACATGACCCGAGGACCAGCGCTTTTACTTTTATGCAATTATGATTTACGTTTATGATTAAGTTAAAGATTTTTAAGATTATTTAGTTATGCTTTTGAGAGATTTTTTAGAGGTTTAATATGGGCTATACTTTTCAAATTTATTGTTTTTTAGGTTTGGTATAACATTTGATGATTTCATGTTTGGACTATTTCCTTTGGATTTTCAAATATTAGTTGTTTGATTTATTATTTTAAAATGATGCAAAATATTTTATAAAAATATTTGTATTTATGGTTAAGGGTTCAGCCGATTTCATAGTTTAAAAAAAAATTCTAGTACTTTTAAAGCAATAAGAATGGCAGACGTTTCAGTTGGTATCAGAGCAAAGGTTTCTGTAAAAGGTTGTGCCACCATCAGCGCCGAAAAAATCAGTCGTCAAGCCTCAATTTGTAAGTTTTACATGCTTTATATGATTCATTAAGATGTTACCTGCATGATGACATGAATAACATGTTTACGATACATGTTACTAGCTTTTTTGAGTATATATGCTTTGCATGCTCAAATTGCTAAATGAATAAAGATATGTCACATGATTAGAAAATTTAGATTTAAATGCATGTTGGTTACGTTAGAATTTGGAAAACGTTCAGATAAAATGCCTCCTAGACGTGCCCTTGTTAATGAGAATCAAGCCGAGAACAGTGTGAACCATCAAGGGAATGCACCACCACCACCACCTCCTCCAAGGGATGCTGCTAGTCGTGCGTTAGAGGGGATGGCTCGTTTCTTCGAGCAACAGTTACAGCAGTAGCAGTTGTAGCAGCAGTTACAGCAGGCACCTAGGCCACAACATGACATATATGATCAGTTCCGGAGGCTAGGGCCGAATGAATTTTCTGGCACCACTGATCCCTTTGCTGCTGAGAGTTGGATTCGTTCACTCGAGGTACACTTTCGTTATCTGAATGTGGTGGATACTGACCGTGTGAGGTGTGCCACTTACCTGTTTAGGGATGAGGCTTCTTTATGGTGTGAAGGAGCCGAGCATGGTGTTAATATTGCTACTATTACATGGGCTCATTTCAAGGAGATATTCTATGAGAAATATTTTACTGCTGATGTTAGAGGGCGACTGAAGAGGGAGTTTATGAGCCTCCGTCAGGGAGACTTGTCTGTTGCTGAGTTTGTGAAGAAATCTGATAGGGGTTGTCACTTTGTACCCCTTATAGGGAAGGATCTTGCGGAGAAGCTTAGACACTTCATGGATGGTCTACGACCTAAATTACGAAATAATGTCATGATGATGGATCCTCTGGATTACGCTACTGCTACTACTTGTGCATTGCAGTCTGAGCAATCTTTGAGGGACATAGAGTTTGAAATGCAACGCAAGAGGCAACAACACCATAATAACAATCAGCCAAACAAGAAACCATATACAGAGGGTCCTCCTAGACCTCAAGGGCCTCAAAAGCCCCAGGGTCAAATCAAAAAGCAAGGACAGCAAAAGCCACCAAATCCTGTAGCACCAAAGCCTGCTGAGAGGCAACCATGCAAGGAGTGCAATCGCTTACATCTTGGCAAATGCCAATGTGGGACATTCAAGTGTTTCTACTACAAGGAGAATGAGCACAAGGCTGCTGATTGCCCGAAAAGGAAAGCACCTACAGTGGGACGAGCTTATGTGATGAATGCTGAAGAAGCCGAGGAGGAGGCAGACACTACGCTTATCACGGGTAACCTAGTCATTTAACATTTTTGTATTGGTCCTATTTGCATGAAATGTTAAATTGGTTATTAGAATTGAATTTGGACCAAGTTTATCCTAGTGGAAATTAGGTTGCATGTTCTACTTAGTTGGACTTAAGATATGATTTTGGGAACCATAGAAATTGGTATTGAATTTTGTGCCTTATTTTAGGTAAAGGATGAAATAAATCCAAATAAAAGTTTTAGAACCAAAATTAAAGAAAAATCATAATTAAGGGTTGTAAGGGGTTTCGAACTTTTGAAGGGTTCTAAGTGCAATTTTAGAAATTTTGAGGACTAAAAATATAATAATCGAAAATTTAGGGACCTAAATGCAATTAACCAAAAGTTAAGGGACCAAAAAGCAATTTCTGAATTCTTAAGGGCCAAAAATGTAATTTTGAAATTTAAGAGACTAAAATATAAATCTTCGAAAATTTAAGGATCAAATTGTAAATAATCGAAAATTTGGATACTAAAATGCAAATTTCGAAAGATTGAAGGGCTAAAATGCAATTTTTCAAGAAATGCTTAAGTTCAACACGCAATATTCACATAACTTTGGGAAATTAACGATAGAAATTCATTAAGCTTCAACACAAAAAGATTTAAAAGACGTTTTCACCGCAGGGAGGATTATCATTCAAAGGGTAGCTACCCATGCACTGCAAGATTCAAGAGCTACACATTCATTCGTATTTGAAACCTTCATCAAAAGACTGAATATTACTCCTCAAGATATGGGTTTGGGTTTCAAAGTTTCTATTTCTTCTGGTGATCAAATGCTCACGTCTAAAATTGTCAAGAATCTGGAGCTTCGTTTATTCAAAGATATGGTTCGGACAAATCTTATTGTGCTTCCTATGCCTTAATTTGATATTATACTTGGGATGAATTGGTTATCAGCGACTGGAGCTTCGATTGATTTTCTTCAGAGAACAATGTCTATTCGACTGCCTAGTGGTAAATCTTTTGTCTTTGAGGCGGCGAGAAACAAGCAAATGTCGTACATTATCTCTTGTCTATGTGCGATGAAGCTTATTAAACATGGATGCCAAGCTTTTCTAGCATGTGTCACTACCTCACATGCTCCCATCAGTCAGAAATTGGAGGATGTGGATATTGTCAGAGATTTTCCTTGCGTCTTTCCCGAAGATGTTTCTAGTGTTCCACCCAATCGTGAAGTAGAATTCTCTATTGAGCTAATTTCGGGCACCGTTCTTATATCTAAAGCACCGTATCGTCTAACACCCGCTGAAATAAAAGAATTAAAAGATCAAATACAAGAATTGCTAGACAAGGGTTTTATTCGCCCTAGTTATTCTCCATGGGGCGCACCGGTATTATTTGTGAAGAAGAAGGATGTTAGTATGCGTCTTTGCATTGATTATCGAGAGCTTAATAGGGTCACTATCAAGAATAAGTATCCACTGCCAAAAATTGAAGATTTATTTGATCAGTTGCAAGGAGCATCGATATTCTCTAAGATTGATCTTCGATCTGGGTACCATCAGTTGAAAGTGAAAGAGTCGGATGTTCACAAGACGTCATTTCGTACTAGATATAGGCACTACGAGTTTATGGTCTTGCCATTCGGTCTGACTAATACGCCAGCGATCTTCATGGATCTCATGAATCGCGTATTTCAGTCGTATCTGGATCAGTTTATTATAGTCTTCATTGATGATATATTGATCTATTCGAAGAATAAAGAGGAGCATAGTCGTCATTTAAGGATAGCACTGCAAGTACTGCAAGACAGAAAGCTTTATGCAAAATTCAGCAAGTGCGAGTTTTGGCTTGATAGAGTGGCTTTCTTAGGCCACATCATTTCTAGTGATGGCGTTGAAGTTGATCCGAGTAAAGTGGAGGCAGTTAAAGAATGGCTAGTACCTAAGAGTGTTATCGAGATTCGCAGTTTCTTGAGACTAGCTGGCTATTATCGCAAGTTTATTCAGGGGTTCTCATCCATAGCGGTGCCTATGACCGCCTTGACAAAGAAGAATGCAAAGTTTGTATGGAGACTCGAATGTCAAGACGATTTTGACAAGTTAAAGCAAGCCTTGATTTCAGCGCCAGTATTATCTATGCCATCGGGGCAAGGGGAGTATGTTCTATATACCGACGCTTCTAAACTTGGTTTGGGCACAGTTCTGATGCAAAATGACCGAGTTATAGTTTATGCGTCAAGACAGTTGAAAATTCACGAGAAAAAATACCATACTCATGATCTCGAGCTTGCAGTAGTAGTTTTTGCATTGAAGATTTGGAGACATTACCTTTATGTGAAGAAGTGCAAAATATTCACCGATCATAAAAGTCTAAAATACTTCTTCACCCAAAAGGAACTGAATATAAGGCAGGTAGATGGCTTGAGTTAGTAAAGGACTACGACTGTGAGATTAAGTTCCAGAAGTTCCAGTTTTGAATGATGATCCTTGGGTTTATGTTGGGGTTGTGAAGGAAATTTTCTTTTTCATGAAAATTAAATGCAGATACAAATTTCGCAAAAGTGTCTTTTAAATCTGCTATGTTTGGGACAATTTGAGTATTGATAGACTATTTTTTGGCGATGAAAGAAACAATGTGTCTTCCAGGTACTTTTTATGTGGAAGAACATAAGTTGCATATATAATTTTCAAATTTTGTTGATTTTGGAAAAATTGTTGTGAAGGTTGTGCAACATTATCATTCTTCCAATTAAAATTTGGATTATTTCTCCAACCATGATTGTAACTTTGAGAGTATTGTTCAAAGTTAGTTTTTTGAAAGTATTTAAAGCATTGACTTGTTCACTGAGATATTTTTTGAAAAAAGGCGAAGTGGGAAAATATTTTGTAGAATGATCATTAGTTTCACAAATATGACACGCAATCTCTTAAACAGATTTTAGTTTACACATATTTCATCTCGAATGCCTCAAATTTTCTTTCCAAAGATGCAAATATAGATTGAAGATCGTGTCCATCCTTGAGAGTATACATACCTCCGCTAGATGTGGGAGATTGAATTTTGTTTGATGATTTAATTGTGCCTACAATGTCCTAATTTTGAGAATTTTTAGCTAATGATTCAAGATACTCAATTGTCTCATTTAGATCTTTATACTCAAATGTTTCATTACACATAAATTAAATTGTTTGCCTATCTTTAGGTGTCTAACCTTCGTAAAATTTAGAAACAATTCTCCAAGTTTTAAAACTATGATGTGGGAAAGGATTAAGAAATTCTTTGTACCAATCCCTGCACTGATAAAAAGTTTCTCTTTGTTTTTAAGTGGAAGTGATGATTTGTATTTTGAAAGAATTTTTTATATGAGATTGAAAAAAAATTCAAATATTGTTGTTGCAATTCATCTCAAGTAATGGATCCTGATCTAAGATTTTGTTGTCAAGTTGTAGCTATATGTTTTAAAGAAAAAGGAAAAAGCTTAAGTCTAATGATATTCATGCTACAATTTAAATCATTATACGTGTTGTACACTTCTACGAACTCTCTTTTAGGCGGCTTGAAGTTAAAATGAGATGTATCAGGAGAACAGACTAGACATAAAGGTGCACTAATTTGTGTAAGATTCACATGATTTTTAAATGTTCTTCGTCTATTATGATCATGTTGGGATTGCGTTTCATCTTCATTTTTCAATTGATTGGTTGCTTCCTCCATGTTTTGTAAGAATAAGGGGTTGTTACGAATTAGTCGACCACTATGTGAACATGACCAAATGCTCATGAAAATGAAAATGAAACAAAAGAAAAAGATAAAAGTTAAAATAAACACTATAAATAAAAGTATATTCAGATAGATTTTACTTTAAATTATGGTTTCTCGGCAACGGCGTAGAAAACTTGCTACAAATTTGATTGTTGCACACCCAATAATATGTTGTCCACAAGTAGTATAACTTCATGAGTTAGAATGTGGTATCCACAAGAAGATAATGAAATTACAAGTTCATTATAATATTTTTTTTTTTACTTTTAATTTTCCGAGACTTAAATGATGATTATTATATGTTCAAATCTTATATTAAATAGTCAAAATTAGATTCACTCTAGATATTTTAATAAAGTTAGTATTAATGAACATGCATGATTGTAATCCACTTGATAAAATGGTTCAAAAACATTAATTAACCCTAATTTATGTTTTATTATATATTATTTCTTTAATAGTAATATTATATATACCACAACTTATAAATGATATAAAATAATTATTGTGTTATATAATTATAAATACCAAATCAAAGTTCTAACTTTAAACGGCTGGTAAAACCGAAAAAATATTTAAATGGTACCAAAAATTTAATATCACAAGATAGTTTATGTATAGTAAATCAACGTTCCCAATTTAAACAGATGGTAAAACCAAGCTAACATTTAAATGATACCAAGAATTTGGTTTAACATATAACAACAAGGCAAAAATTTATGTGAGACGGTCTTACGGGTCGTATTTTGTGAGACAGATCTCTTATTCGGGTCATCTATGAAAAAGTATTACTTTTTATGCCAAGAGTATTATTTTTTATTGTGAATATCGGTATGATTGACCCGTCTCACAGATTCGTGAGACCGTCTCACAAGAGACCTACTCTAACAAATATAAATCAAAATTATCACCTATAAGTAGCGTATAATAATGATTAAATATATTTATATATACATTTATATATATAACTTGAACAATAAATAAAAATTATATATTATTTTATTTTAATTAATTTTTTATCGTACCAAGAGCTTCACATTTTCATCTTCATTTTAGAAACTTAGCTACTAACGAAGAACTTTGAATATGTAATAACATGAAATTTTTATTTAAGTGAAGAAATAAAGAAAAAAATTTATGAATTCAAAATTTTGTTCATCGAACGAAAGATGGCCAAACATCACATTACACATCTATTTATAGGTAAATTTGGAGAAACAAAAATAAATAAAATATTTTTTTTGGAATTAAACTTCATAAATGCCCCAATCATTTATTTCATATTGATCATCATATTTGACAATTTTCTCTTCGGATTTTGAAGTTGCATAAAGAAACAAAAGTGGTAGATAATTGATTTTTCTGCTTTGTGGTAAATTTTGGTGTCATTCTACTAAGTATTTCAGGAGAATTTGTCAAAATATTCAAGCATGGTAAAACTGTTATTCCATTGGAACAAATTTTATTTGTTGTTTAATTTGACTTTAATTGTGATGAGATTTTTTTTCCAATTCTTTTCATCAACATTTTGAAATCAAATTTCTACAAGTTCAAAAATAATCTAAATATCATTTCCGAAGTCAAAGTTATTCTTATTTTTTACCGGACTTGTGAAACATAAAAAAAATTACAGTTACACAACAACATATATTTGTATAAAAATTATTAAAAAGTTTATAAAATTTAGATATTTATAAAGCTTAAACTATTTAAATATTTTAAAATAGGCTTAATAATATACTATTTTTATGTTTATCAGTAGCCTTTATGAACACCGGTCGTTGTTGTTGAGAAACATGATGAGGGCATCCGTTCAATTGGCATCGTGAGATGTGTGCAATCGAGTATACGTTCTGAAATGATGAGTTAACTAATCCCACAGACGACGCCAAGTTGATGTAGCTAAAAAATGATATTACTCGATTATGGAAGATCCGGGTAGTCCGTGGAGATTCGAGTGACTGATTAACACTCGATCAAGTCCAGAGACCGAATTTTTTGGGTTATTACATGCATCGTGAAGGACAGTGAGTGGCTTCAGGTGTGTCTGACGAAAACACTCTCATATTCAAGTTACTAGCTGTCAATAAAAGTACTAAAGAATTAGATCATTTGATTCATAATATAAAACGTACATTAAAAACGAGGTGATTTGATCTATTTACATATTTTCGGAGAATTTTAGGACTTTGACTTCTACGAACCTAGTTGAATTTTTGGACCTTGATAAACCACCTTAATGAATAATAAAAAAGAGAGTGTACAAGATTTAGTGGGCTGGATAATGAGTCCAATCTAATGGGCTAAATAATAATGTAGTCATAGCCATCAATGTTCTTGAACGTTTGAGCAAACAGGAGGTTTACATACCTTATGCGTACACTATATTTTATTGTAAGAAAAATGAGCTAGTTGTATTGTTCAACTTTACATACTGGNTTATTTATTTTTTAAAATACTTGAAATTTGAACTGGATTAGTTTTCGAGTTTGTATGAGATTGTATCCAAGAGATTCGAAACTTCAACTAGGTAAATATATAGATTTCAGATTTTGTTTACATGGATCAAGATGTATACTTCAAAATAAAATATTTACAAGATAAGAAGATTGCGATCAAGAATTTTGAAATTTAAGTACAAGATATATATTTTCAAATTGAAATATTTACTAGATAAGAAGATCGTGATCTTCATCTATTTGCAATCAGAATTCAAATCTCCGAATGGCAATCTATCCTTGTGAAGCCAAATTATTATTATTAAAATTAATTATCAACATTATTGGTTAATTTAAATCTGCAACGAAAAATGGTTTAAAATACTTAAAAATAGACCTCATGGCTTATAAAAATTTTGGCATTACCTTTTCTTAAATATGACATATCAAAAATTTAAAATAGCTATAAAAATAAAATAATTCAAGGATGACGTTGTTGTATTCATAAACAGTCACAGGCAAGTGTCGGCCAGGCACAAATCAATAACTCACAAGCAACTGTTCAAATAAAGACAACAAGGCTCACAATATTATAAGCTAAACCCAAACCCACTACAATAATTCCACATAATCATACAGATGCACGGGACAACTCCTCGATAAATAAAATACGATTTAAAGCTGACAAGGACTCAAAATAATATATATAAACTAACTAGGAGACTCCAACATCTGACAACCGAGAAATCATATCTCACTCACGAGCTCCACGTACAGAACCTCCGCCTGATGCTGCAAAACTATTCAGGTGACCTACTATGGTGCCCAACAGAAGCCACACTAGTCCCTCAGTATAAAATATGTGGTTAGGATTATGGTATGAAACTGTTAAATAAAAAATAATCACAAATAATGCATAAAATATAATAAAATAAAATATGTAATGCATGAACATGACTCGATAACAATATGATAACATGAGCCAATAAACAATACGATAACAACAATAGTGTTGATCGAGCAACACCACTGTTGGAACTTTTCAAGTTCGCAATCTTGATTTTGATGTTAACAAAACTTGTTATTGTGTTTCTAACATATTTACTCAAGTGTGAAATTGTTAACACAAGAAGCAAGCTGAAACTGAATTCTGCACAAACTGAATTTTCTGGCGAGCTTCTGTGTTTTGATTATATCTCTTAGCTGGATGATGCAAATGACAATCTGATAGCTAGACTGATCAGAAAACTCAATTTGAAACAAGTCGTATTTCACGTCAGTTGGGCAAAATCGGATGTTATCATGGTCTAACTGATCAATGAATTACCGAACTGATCACACGAAAACAACAATCAGTTGAGTTTGAGCAGTTGCGGTATTTTGGTCATATCTTTCAAGTCAGTTATTGAAATGAAGCGATTCAGTATGCGTTGGAAAGATAAGACAAAGATCTACAAATCATCTTCAGAAGTCAAAGTATGAATCGAAGCTTAAGATGCTGATAAATGATGATGAAACTACTGGTTCTGCACAAACTGAAATCAGTTAGGCTGATTTCAGCACACCAACTGAAACTGAACAAGACCAACTGAACTAACCGGCTGCTGACCAACTGAACCAGACCAGCTGAAGACTGGTTGAACCAGACCAGTTGAACTGAACTAGCTGGAACTGAACCAGACTAGCTGAAGACCTGTTGAACCAGACCAGTTGAACTGAATCAGACGAACTGAACCAGTTGAACTGAACCGATCCAGCAGCTGACCAACTGAACTGAACTGAACCAGCTGCTGACTAGTTGAACTGAACGACCAGTTGAGTTGACTAGAGTTGACCAGTTGACCAGAGTTGACCAGTCGGGAAAATGCCCAGCAAGACGAATTTGACCGTTACAATTTCAGAAACATTACAAAAACTTTCCAAACGGTCATATTCTTGTGTCTAACGTATATATCATTGTTGGGGCTTATAAATACATCATCTTGAAGATCAAACAAGAGCTTTTGAAGTGGATTCAAAGCATGGGCAGTTAGCATGAAGAATCAGCTAGTTGAGAGCACAAGCCCTTGTGTGAGNCTTCATGCTAACTGCCCATGCTTTGAATCCACTTCAAAAGCTCTTGTTTGATCTTCAAGATGATGTATTTATAAGCCCCAACAATGATATATACGTTAGACACAAGAATATGACCGTTTGGAAAGTTTTTGTAATGTTTCTGAAATTGTAACGGTCAAATTCGTCTTGCTGGGCATTTTCCCGACTGGTCAACTCTGGTCAACTGGTCAACTCTAGTCAACTCAACTGGTCGTTCAGTTCAACTAGTCNGTCATTCAACTTGCATATATTTTAAATGGTTTAAAAAATGTTTAATCGATTTCTACGAAGGATTATTTCGAGTTTCTTCCGCTTGGTTTGAACACCAAACTCGATTTAATTCATCGGTGTTCAATATTTCAAGAACCGAGCTATTGTAGCTCAACGATTGCCCCCCTAATCGATCCTAACAAACACACAGGAGAGTTACATCATCATGTAGCTAAAATGCTTTGTCAAGTAGGCAAGGTATGTCATGTTGTGTCCAATCAAACACTCACGACTCGACCTCCATACAGCTGATGATGATACAATTGGAAGAAACAATAATGAACAGCTATGATGTCAAGATTTCAAGAGCATATCACACAGAAAATGCATCAAGAAATAGACAATCATACTTTCAGTCTTCGGGAAAACTAGGCTCGAAAGTAACCCTCTTATTCCAAAATAAGAACCACTTTTTCCAGAAATACAATACAACAGAACAATGGTTAACAAGAACGATAGGGCTCCACATGTATGTCATAATATCATGTCATGAACTAAAGGCAAAAACTTGTGTGAGACGGTCTCACGGATCGTATTTTGTGAGACGGATCTTTTAGTTGGGTCATCCATGAAAAAATATTACTTTTTATGCTAAGAGAATTAATTTCTATTGTGAATATCGGTAGAGTTGACCCGTCTCACTGATAAAGATTCGTGAGAATGTTTCAAAAGAGACCTACTTAAAACTAAATGCCATAAAATATATCAATAAATGAACATATAATCAATACGACATTTAACAAATTCATACAATCCACATAATCATATTAGAAGCCATAATAACATATAAATATGTTTAAAACATAATTTATATGTTACCGTCATATGTTACAGAACTGTAACTTACCTATACCCTTTTGAACAATAGTAAAATGATTGTTTTAATTTTCTCGACCTAACAATGATAAATTAATTCGAATAATTCTAGAATCCACAAAAAAACTAAAATAATCCAATTTATTTCAAAAAATTACTAGAGTTGAATTTATTTGCTAAAAATTCAACTAAATGACTTAATTATCAAAACTTTGTCCCAATGTTCTCAATATATATTCTACCGAGTCACATAATATTTTCACTAATTCTCTATTTCACAATTTAGATCCATTAATAGACTAAAATCTCCAAAATATTCAACAAGCCATTTAATTCTCAACTTTACAAACAAACCAATTATTTGAATAATTGTTACTCCATAGTTATCACAATAACCTCAATTATCAATGTTCAAAAGATAATTCTCAATATACGCACTAACTAATTCAATATTAAATCATTGGTTGAATAATTAGACCTTAAACACATTCCAACCTTCGAATCTATAACATAAACCCGATATATACATCAATATAACACATTTAAAGAAATCAAAACGAATTAAATCAAAGTGGACAAAATCCCCGAACTCGGCAGCCTAAATACTCGAATAGAACTTGGATTTTCGGACCTGAAAATACGAAGATCGGATTTTCATTTAGTAGATGGCAGTCTGATAAGGCCAAATCTTATAGAGATTTTAGGAATTTTATTTTATAATATTTTGCTTATCTGTAATTATTTCTCTAATTATGTGTTTATCTGAACTAATTTTTATAATATTTGTAGATTTAAATAAAAGAGGAAAAAAGTCTAATTTGGGAGATAAGATGATTTTAGAAAACTTCATAGGAAACAAAATACCAAAAGAAAGGAAATAAATATTTTCATATTTTATTATCTTGAGAATATTGAAGTTTTGAAAAAAAATCTATGCAGATCTTGATAAATAAACTCTCTACAATCTTATCTACAATTTTGGAATTGACATGGGCTTCAAAGAGTTGGAGGATTAGGCCCATGAAGAAATATATAAGGCAGCGTACGTGACCAGCAAGGGAAGGAGGGCGTAAAAAGAGGAAAAAAAAGCAGTGTAGAAGAGGCGTGAGGATAGAGAGAGGCAGAGAAGCAAGGGGGAAGGAGGAGAGAAGAACAGAGAAAAAAAGAGAGAGGAAGAGGAGAGAGACATATAGAAGGGAGCAAAAGTGAAGGGAGGAAGCTGAGAACAAAGGTGAACAGAAGACTACACGGAAGACAACAGCAAAGAGGAAGAGGCAGAAGCATGAAGAATTCCTCAACACACGCCAAAAATCACTGAGAATTCCTCTTATTCCTTCTTTATTTTGTTTTCTTCTATGAAATTAAATCTGAATTTTCATTTCTGTTTGAATTTATGGAATAAATTTCTTTAGACTAAGATTACGATAGGGTCAAACAATACTTTGTTTGATATTTAGTTTATTTTCAATATATTATTTTCTTGATTTTAATTATTGATTGATGTTAGTTTAATATTTTTGTTAATAGCATGATCAACTATTTACATGTTTGTTGATTAATCACGAATCGAAATATGATT
Organism: Primulina huaijiensis; assembly: GCF_012295235.1. Classification (NCBI taxonomy): domain Eukaryota; kingdom Viridiplantae; phylum Streptophyta; class Magnoliopsida; order Lamiales; family Gesneriaceae; genus Primulina; species Primulina huaijiensis. Next base: position 14,376,338 of record NC_133318.1, read on the forward strand.
GGTTAAATATAGCAACAAAGACGTCATCAACGCATGGTTAAACTAACTAGAAATAGTATTCGGTTTCAATGTGCGGTTTTAGGTGAAAACTGAAATTTCACAAAAATTTAATGCATTTAGATCTTAATAAATTCAATTAGAAATAATTGGCCTTTTAGATTTAAATTGGTTTATTAACTCGAGGAATTATTTAATAAATAAAATTGGAGATTTCACCGTGATTGTCAAGAATTAAATAATTAATTGAATTTTAACACGTGTCAACATAGTAGAGTTTGGTACTATTGTGTGTATTAGTTCTTTATTTGAAGTTGAATCTCTCTTGATAGTTGAATTCGTCATTTTTAGTTGCAATTATTTTATTTAATAGTTTAGATTAATAATTTGCATATCATCTTTTTATTTATTTTGTCTAGCTTAAGTTAAGTGATAAAAATTCTAGTAATTAAATGTCAGTCTCTGTGAGATCGATACTTGGACTCATCATCCATTTATTATAACTTGACATAGTCCGCTTGCTAAATTTATTCCCAACCGAAATCGTCGGTCACGATCCCATGGTGGTTGTTCACCAGAGACACTGTCGGAAACTCACCGGAATCACCCTAAACTGGTTAGAAATTAGCTGAAACACAAGGGAAGTGTAGGGCTTCGATTAAGCACTAAAAAAGTCATAAAATACCTAGAAATCGAACCAAAATCTCATCTGAATCGAATCAAGAGCTCTCACACAAATGAGCTGATACATGGTTGGAAACGAGCTGGTTTTTTTCCTTCTCTATTCAAGTCAGAAACAGGACACTGAGCTAGGTAACCGATGTTGTGCTTCTACGCTTCATCTCCAGCAGCTGGTGGCATAGCGTGGCGCGACGTGACGGCTGGAGCTGCTGCTTGGATGGCCTTCGGATTCGGGTTGGGGAATGGGGTTTCTTCTTCCTTTTCTTTTTCCTTCTTTTTTGTAAAAATAGTAGGTGTATGATAATAACATATATTTTTTCCTCGTGTGTTACTTAAATTCAGGTGATCAATTTCAACTTGTTATTTTACACTTTTTTGGAGCATCTTTGAATAAGAGGGCTTTTGTTTTAAAATAATTTATATTTTAATTGTTTCAGTTTTTGAAAATTTCGTTTTAGCGTTAGTTATTCGTTTTTTGTAGTGTTGAAAGTACCCTATGTTTAAGCAATATTAGGATTCAACTGGATATCGAAAGGATTTCCGAACTATGATATGATATAGGTCATTATAAAATGGGATTGTAACCATTGTTAAGATCACACCCTCTTAAAGGATTAAAAATTAGGCACTGAAATCAATAAACCATGAAAATTAGATGAATTTAAGTGCTTATTATGATTTATGTTATGACGTCAAGTTTAAGAAGCATGAAATCCTTTTCGATTCAAGTTATGATACTGTAATGCTCGAGATTTTAGTACTGTAGTCAGACATTGATTAATTGACAAAATTGAGATTTCAGGTATTAAAATAAGACTTGTACTTTACTTTATACTGATATGTATAGTAGAGTAATTCCATTACGTTCCGCATTTGATATTATATTTTAAAAAAAAAAATTTGGACCCTGTTTATTATAATTGATTAATTAGTCCCAATGACGATTAAGAAACATGATTAGCGTACGGGTCCCCACAACAGGTGGTATCAGAGCGATAGATCCTTTAGACTGAAATAGAAGCTAATGAGCGAGGTAGAATGAGTTTTCCTTCCTTGCTTTTGATTGCCAGCATGTTTACTGCTTTTAATACATGTTACTTGAATTATCTGATTTGATATGGTAATATGTTTATTGAGAATACAATAGCAACGATTCTAGATCAGCAGTAAGATGATCGGAGGAGGACTGAAACAGAATGGTTGGTTGGGGTTATTAATCCTTTTGTTAATCATATATGCCTCCTAGAAGATTACCGGAACAGGGCAGTACTTCAAATCCTCCGATGGATGTTACAGCTACTCCGATGGAGACACTATTAAAAAGATTTCAGTCTTTTCATCCGCCGACTCTGAAAGGTACCGAGACTTCAATAGATTGTGAGAGTTGGCTAGACGATATCGAGATGCTGTTTGAGTCCCTAGACTACACTGACGAGCGGAGAGTGAAACTGATAGGGCACCAGTTGCATGATGTTGCCAAGAACTTGTGGATCACGACCAAAAAGGCATTGGAACACCGAGGTACGGCTATTACCTGGAATGTGTTTAGAACTGAATTTTATCAGAGGTTCTTTCCAGTGTCGTACAGGAAAGACAAGGGAGCGGAATTTGCCAATTTGAGACAGGGCCAGCTGAATATTGAGGAATATGTGGACAAATTCTCTTCACTGTTGCGGTTTGCTCCCCACGTAGCTGAACATGATGAGGCCGTTGCGGACCAGTTTATAAATGGCCTGAATCCGGAAATCTTTACTTTGGTAAATACCGGGAGACCGAATAATTTTACTGATGCCTTGAACAGAGCTAAGGGAGCCGAAGCCGGTCTGATGAGACAGAGAAGAGCTTCGTTTGTGCCACAGGCACCGAGACCCCAGATGCCTCCACCATCTCCCCAATTTGAGAGTGGCAGTGGTAGTGGAAAGAAAGAATTTCTGAAAGCTAGGGGGAAGCAATTTAAGAAATCTGGAAGTAGTTCATCCAATTCTAGTGGCTCGAGACCGACCGGTCAGGGCCAGAGTTATACAGGACCCTATTGCAACACTTGTGGAGGGAAGCATTCCACAGAGCAGTGCCGAGAAGTGTTTGGCAGTTGCCGTAGTTGTAGGCAACAGGGACATTTTGCTCGAGTTTGTCCCCAGAGAGATACTCAGAGGTCACAGGGTGCCGAGTCATCTGGATCCGTAGCTCAGACTGGTAAACGACCAGCTGCAGTCCACTCCTTTTAACCAGCACCATCCCAGTCACAGCCGAGGCCAGGAGGAAGCCAGACAGTTAGCTAGCCTCCTAGACAGCAGGCCAGAGTGTTCGCTCTTACTGAGGAGCAGGCTCAGGACGCACCAGACGATGTTGTTGCAGGTAACTGTTTTATTTCTAGTTATCCTGCATATGTATTGATAGATACTGGTGCATCACATACATTCATATCTGAACGATTTGCATTGATGCATTCTTTGCCTATTGAGTCATTATCTGCTGTAGTGTCTGTCTCTTCTCCGTTGGGGACATGTTTGATATCAGTGAAATCTGTGAAACGTTGTATGCTACAGTATGATGGGCATGAGATTGAGTTAGATTGTATTGTGCTTGGGTTATCTGATTTTGATTGTATTATTGGTATCGATATGTTAACCAAGTACAGAGCCACTGTTGATTGTTTTAACAAAATTGTGAGATTCAGACCGGATATGGCTGATGAGTGGAAATTCTACGGTAAGGGTGCTCGATCTAGAATTCCTTTGATATCCGTATTGTCTATGACTCGATTGTTACAGAAAGGAGCAGAGGGGTTCCTTGTCTATTCAGTTGATTTACTGAAATCGAGTCCATCATTGGCGGACCTGCCAGTGGTGTGTGAATTTGCTGATGTCTTCCCAGATGGGATGCTGGGATTGCCTCCGGTTCGAGAGATATATTTCAGCATTGAATTGGTACCAGGTACAGTTCCGATTTCCAAAGCTCCGTACAGAATGGCACCTATTGAATTGAAAGAGTTGAAGGAGCAGTTAGAAGATTTACTGGCCGAGGGATACATTAGACCGAGTGTTTCTCCTTGGGGTGCTCCAGTGCTGTTTGTGAGGTAGAAAGACGGTTCTATGAGACTCTGTATCGACTACCGGCAACTGAATAAAGCAACGGAAAAGAATAAATATCCCTTGCCTCGCATTGATGATTTGTTTGATCAGTTGCAGGGTTCATCTGTATATTCCAAGATCGATTTGAGATCTGGATACCATCAGCTGAGAGTCAGGGATTCTGATATCTCGAAGACAGCATTCAGAACCAGGTATGGACATTATGAGTTTGTTGTCATGCCGTTTGGTTTGACGAATGCACCGGCTGTATTTATGGGATTGATGAACCGTATCTTTCAGAGATATCTTGATGATTTTGTGATTATATTCATCGATGATATTTTGATTTATTCGAAGAATATGATTGAGCATGCTAAACATCTAAGAACTGTTTTGAGAAATTGGCGGGCTGAGAAACTGTATGCTAAACTGTCGAAGTGTGAGTTTTGGTTGAGACAAGTTGTATTTCTAGGGCATATTATATCCGGAGAAGGTATATCAGTTGATCCCAACAAGGTTGAGGCTGTGATTTCTTGGTCGAGACCGACATCAGTGCCAGAGATACGCAGCTTAATGGGTTTGGCAGGATATTATCGACGATTTATTAAAGATTTCTCCAATATTGCTAAACCTATTACGCAGCTGACTCAGAAGAATGCTCCGTTTGTCTGGTCTGAGGAGTGTAAGTCCAGTTTTGTTGAGTTGAAGAAGAGATTGACCAGTGCTCCGGTGTTGACTATCCCGTCAGGTACTGGTGATTTTGTGGTTTATTGTGATGCACCTCACCGAGGATTGGGTTGTATTCTGATGCAGCGAGGGCATGTTATCGCCTATGCCTCAAGACAGTTGAAGCCACACGAGACTCGTTATCCAATTCATGATCTTGAATTGGCAGCTATTGTATTTGCTTTGAAGATATGGCGACATTACCTCTACGGTGAGAAGTTTGAGATTTATTCTGATCACAAGAGTTTAAAATATCTGTTTTCGCAGTCAGAATTGAATATGAGACAAAGAAGATGGCTTGATTTGCTGAAAGACTTTGATTGTGAAATCAAGTACTATCCGGGAAAGTCGAATGCAGCAGCTGATGCACTGAGTCGAAAGGTATGTTCTTTATCCTTATCGACAATAAGTGTTTCCAATTTAATAGAAGATTGCTGTTTGTCTGGATTGATATTTGAGACAGATAGTAGACCATTGAGATTATATGCTGTTCAAGCCGAACCAGAGCTGATTTTGACGATTAAAGCAGCTCAGAAAGTTGATCAGAATGTACAGAACTCGATATCGATGGTCAGAGCAGAGCATCGATCAGAATATCAGGTACGTGATGATGTACTGTATGTGAATAATCGTATTATGGTGCCAGATGTTTCCGAGTTGAGATAACAGATATTGTCAGAAGCGCATAGCAGTCGATTCAGCATTCATCCTGGTGGCAGAAAAATGTATAATGACTTGCAAAGACAGTTCTGGTGGAAACAAATGAAAGCTGATATTGCAAAGTTTGTATCCAGATGTCTGAATTGCCAGCAGGTGAAAGCAGAAAGAAAGAAACCAGGAGGTCTACTGCAGAGTTTGTCTATTCCTGAATGGAAATGGGATCACATTTCCATGGATTTTGTGACGCAGTTACCGAGATCCTCCCGAGGTTGTGATGCGATTTGGGTTGTAATTGACCGATTAACCAAATCCGCATGTTTTATTCCATACAAGATGACATATCGACATGACCAGATGGCTGAGATCTATGTCAGAGAAGTGATCAGATTGCATGGAGTGCCGAAGTCGATTGTTTCAGACCGTGATCCTCGGTTTACTTCGCACTTTTGGCAGAGTTTACAGCAGGCTCTTGGTACGAAGTTGCATCTGAGTACCGCATATCATCCACAGACTGACGGACAGTCAGAGCGGACTATTCAGACATTGGAAGATATGTTGAGAGCTGTAGTGCTTGACTTTAGCACTAGTTGGCAAGATTCATTGCCACTTTGTGAGTTTTCGTACAACAACAGCTATCAGACGAGTATTGAGATGGCACCGTTTGAAGCATTGTACGGAAAGAAGTGCAGATCCCCTCTGTATTGGGATGATATCTCTGAGGTACCTGAGATTGGACCTGATATGATCAGAGATATGACTGAAAAAGTAAAGCTGATTCAGAAGAGAATGAAGACAGCTCAAGATAGACAAGCCAAATATGCCAATGTTCGAAGAAGATCGTTGGTATTTGAGGCTGGAGACCGAGTATTCTTGAAGATTTCACCTTTCAGAGGAGTTGTCAGATTTGGCAAGAAAGGGAAGTTGTCTCCACGTTATGTTGGGCCGTATGAAATTCTCGAGAAGATAGGAGATTGTGCCTATCGACTCGCATTACCGCCTTCTCTATCTGGAATACATGATGTCTTTCATGTATCTATGCTGCGGAAGTATATTTCTGATGCTTCACATATTATTCATCCAGATGAGGCCGAGCTTGACGAAACACTGAGTTACTTCGAAAAGCCAATACAAATTCTCTATCGTAAAGAAAAGCAGCTCAGAACGAAGACTATTCCACTTGTGAAAGTTCAGTGGAGTCGTCATGGCATCGAAGAAGCTATCTGAGAGACTGAGCCAGATATGAGGCAGAGATTCCCAGAGTTATTTCAATGATGTGAGTTTCCTATTTAGCTTCTGTTATACATTTCTTTCTGATATGATTTGATTGCCTGTGATTTCGGGGACGAAATCAGATCTTAGGGAGGGAGAAATGTAATGCCCGAGCTTTTAGTACTGTAGTCAGACATTGATTAATTGACAAAATTGAGATTTCAGGAGTTAAAATAAGACTTGTACTTTACTTTTATACTGATATGTATAGTAGAGTGATTCCATTACGTTCCGCATTTGATATTATATTTTAAAAAAATAAAATAAAATTTGGACCCTGTTTATTATAATTGATTAATTAGTCCCAATGACGATTAAGAAACATGATTAGCGTCCGGGTCCCCACAGATATGTTATGCAAATATTTCTAAAATATATATATGTGTGTGTGTGTGTTATTATGTGTCTCAAACGACCTTCACTTGTTGAGTATTTCATACAATACTAACCGCAAGATAAGGACGAGGAACCAGTTGAAGAAGAGGAACATGAGTATTTTTGGGGGTGGTGACAAATCCCTGATCAATGAAGACCAGTCTTTTATTTTCGTTGTCGTAATAAAAGTATAAAATGCTTCCGCAGTCATATTAGTTTTATTCGCTATTATTTTGGAGATTTAATTTGTAAAGGCAATACAATTTTATGATATTTATGAAATAGACTGGTTTGGTTTATATTATACTACGAGGTTTGTTATTTTAAAATTATGTGATCATTGAACAACGCATAATGTCTCACGCTTCAGTTTTAAGGAGTGACATTTAAGTGATATCAGAGTCGATCTCTTCTAATACGGTGTGGTTCGGGGACGAACTAAGTGGAAGATAGTAAGCATGTGACACCTGGGGCCGAACAGAGCAAGGGTGATCATCGGTTCCATGAGGTTACACAAACAATAAGAGGCTCTTGGCAGGCTTATAAGAGAAGAGAACATCCCGTACCCGAACCATGTTTTGGAAATTGGAACGTCTTAGATGAAGGTTAATTGGGAGAAGAATTGGAAAATATGGATCTCAAAATCAGACACGACCCCCCAGCCCGACACGGTTCAGCCCGAAAAAATCAGGTTTGGGTTTGGGGTTTTCGGGTTTGGGTCAGATTAGATTGGACTTGATAGATGACCCCAAAAAAATGATCGGGTTAGGTTGGGTTCGGGTCGACCCGAAAATTTTTTTTTTTTAAAAAAATATAATTAATAAATATTGCCTACATTTTATATATTTTATATCTAAAAAAATAGTTATTGTATATTTATAACATAAATTTATTTCTTAAATAATTGTTTATTTGATTTAGTAAATATACTTTATTTTTCTACAATTAGACTTTCAAATTTAAATCATATATATGATGGAGATTTTACTATTATGTGTTTAAATTAAAATATTATTAGTTTTTTTAATTTTATTTAAAAAAAATTTAAAAATTCAAAATCGAGTTAATCGGGTTGATCGGGCTTATCGAGGTGGATTCGGGTTCGGGTTCGGGTTCGGGTTGAGAGTATTCGGGTTCGCTCGAGTTCGGGTTGGAAAATTTTTTAATAGTATTATTGCTCAACCCGACTCAACCCACCTCACCCATCTGAATTGACACGCCTATTGGAAAATGAAAAGCTTCCTATTCGAATTGTGGATATGAAGGATCAAGTGTCAAGGCGGAGAACCTGAAACGATTCATTTAATTTACACTAGTTTTTTTCCCCCTAAACCATGCAAAATTAATTCATCATAAATAATATAGCATAAATAATCAAATAAATGAATTTCATAATATCCATAATACTTCATGCGGAATAAGTAAATAAAGCAATAAAAGTCTAAAATTCAACTCAATAAATTCTAACATCCTACCAGTATATAAATAAAAGCAATAATCCATAAAATTGTCAAAAGTATTTAACATATGCGGAATTTATAGGTCCTCGGGTATGCACTGCGCCTCTCGGATGACTAGATAGTTCGCACCTCATGACTCAACGTCGTCATCACCTGCAACCATTCAAACCTAGTGAGTCTAATGACTCAGCAAGCTTTAGCCGAATATAACGAGTACATTAATATACAATTCACATGCGTGGAAATTATGTTTACTAAAAATAGATTGTTTTCATAGAACCTCGAAATCTCCAAAAATATGCAACTTTTGAAACCATGCTTAAGTATGAACTTTTTCCATTTAAAATAGCATTTTTATTTGAAGTCCGATCATCGATAGTAACAACATTCAATCAATTGATCAGTCTATAAACTATAGTACTAGGCCGCCGGGTTCAACGTCCACTTCTTCGACTATCCCTCCGACTATCATAAAAATAACTTCATCGTTCATTTTTTCAACGAATCTATTATCATTGAGATTACCGCCCTCATTTTCGACATTTCACTCCCTTTTCATTGCAAGTTTACCGTTCCTGTTTCAACGAATCCCTTACTACTTTTACATCACGATCAATTCACTGTCCTCAAAAATATTTTCCTTCACTTTATCGATTCATAAAAATATGCATAACTTTTCATATTCCTTAAAACTTCCAAAAACGGCTTATATCACTCGTATACGTCGAGACTGCTAAAAATAGCATAAACATGCAGATACGTTTAAAACTTCTGAAAATAGCATCTATCATACATATACTTTAAAACTTTTAAAATAGCATTTAACATGATATGGATTTGTTTTAGGAAGTTGCAAACCGTCCTGGACTTTCCTCGAACCGACCGTCCACGATTCAACGCTATACGTACCTGGACGACCCCGGACCTTGACTTAACGAAAACTACTCTATTTCAAACCTTCTAAATTTCCAAAAATATTCAGTAGCTTCCTCGAAATTCAATCTTAAGACCTATGCTTCAAAAAAGACTCAATTCGCTTACCGGATGACTCGTTTACCACCGTTTTCGTGTTTTTGATTAAACAAATGACCAAATTACCCTTTCGATTCAAACCAACCTGAGACCAAACCCTTATTAACCTCCAAAGACTCAATGTAAGCTATTAGAAGTCCAAAACCCAAGCCCAAACCGAAACTCGAATCCAAATTTTAACCTAGGCTCAATTTGTCCCTATTTTGACACGTTCGGACAATTTACGACCCCGGACGGACCACGGCTTGAAACAACCCCAAAACAGGCCCTAGAAATCTTCATTAGATCCTAAATAAGACCATGATCAGGTCATTTTGTACAAATACCAGACGCCATAAGCCCTAGACTCCACGCACCAGTAGAACACCACACGCACTCTTGCGCAGCAGCGGATCTTTGCATGCACCAGTAGCTGTTGCAGCCTTTGTCTTGACTCTTGGCTCACACCAGACCCTCACCAGGACCCTAAGGCATGTTTCCAGACCATGGTCCTGTCCTTACACCATCCCCTTAGCCCTAGGAACCATACGTACCAAAACAAGACAACAAGTGCAACTTTTGAAGTCACGGTCACAGCGCTTTACGAGCTTGTCCAAGCCCTGATCGAACACCTCCTAGACCTTCCTAGGACCATAAACCTTCCCTCAAGACCACGGATAGGACCCCACGCAGCCCCTATAGCCAAAGGAGCCCCAAGTCGCGCTCCCTTCCCTCTCGGCCTGCACTCTTGTTGCGTGCAGGGCTATGCAGCCCTTAACCAGCCTCTCTTATGAATCTTACCCTTTAAAACATACTCTAAACATTTAGGTCTACTATAATGACCCGAATTCTTATTTTGAATGAAGTATTAATTAAGAGATAATTAAAGAGTTGTTAATTAAGTATTATTAACGAATTGATGATTTGGGATTAATCTGTTGGATCCACCGAATTTTAAATGGATAACCAGATCTACTTCCGATTACGTTATCTCAAGAAATCCAACCAGACGAATGAGATTTTGACAAGTGACAGATAAGATTGATTCGGATTTCTGAAATAATCCGGATGCAGCCTATAAATGGAAGCCGAATTCTTTAGTTTCCTACACCGCATCCTTCAGAGAGAGAATTCTAGTCTTTTACCTTAGGTTTTCTAGCCAGTTTCTAGGACACTTTGGTGTCGGGAAGTTTCGGAGCTAGTGTCGACTCGAGGAAGGGTCGGTGAGCTGAGATCGAGACATCATCAGCGGGCTGACGACGGACGTAGGTATAATCCTAAAGCCTTTAGGAAGAACTTTATAGCATGTTTGGTAATTCAGAATCTGGTTTGATAGTGATTTCATATTGTTGGTATTGTTTAGGTTAAGAGCTTTCTGTCAGATTGTTTTAGTGATGTACGTGATGTACTGACTGAGATATCCAAGCGTAGTATACACACTTATATGCTGCATATTTATGTGTTGCATTATACATGTTTTACTGCTTTGGCATATTATGTATGGCATATCATGTTGAGCCTGATATCTTTTGAGATATACCTCGTTTGTTGGGGCCGCTCAGCCCTATTCTGTATTGTGGACGATGGGGCATCGAGAGCTACAGTGTCCGACGGGACCCGCGGGCTCTGATGACCTGGACATTGTAGGTCCACGTCTTGATGATGAGTGTGGGAGCCAAAACATGCCTAGGGCAGATCAGAGACTACACACTCAGGCGTCTCTAGACTGAGCATGAGATTCTTGGCTTGATCCTTGATATCCGAGCATATTGAATTTCGCATGCATCATATCAGTTTGTATACTCGTACATTCTCGTATTGGACTATTGTCGCTCACGTCCTTGTTTTCATCTTGGGCACCCCATTCCACGGGGCAGGTCTTAGGTTGGACGGTGCGGATGACCAGGGCAGTGGCTAGAGCAGTTGGGTTTTCGGTGGTGATCCAGTGGAGGTTTTATGTGTGGTTTATCGTTTTCTCGTTCAGAATTATGTTTTCGATATGGTTGTATTAATGTTTAAGACTGCTGTTGTTTGTTCTGTTTCGTTTGGGTTGTAAGATGATTAAGTTATTTGGTTTCCGCTGTTTAATTGTTGTTATTAAGATTTAATGTTGCATGCTTAATAGTCTGTTTAGTAGTGGCTCGGGTAAGGGTGCTACATCTACCCTTGGATCTCTTGGTTTGGATCACTCCTTCAACAATTCTCAAAAACGTCAAGGATTTCTTATTGAAAACATGAGATGCATATGAATAACCGCTCATCTTTATGAACTTTTCACACAAAATCGAATACATGAAATATTATGGATTGAATGGTACATAAATAAAGGTTTGAAAACATTTCTTTGCGTTTAAAACACTCGAAATACGAATACCGAAGCGGTGGATTATTGGTGACAAACGTAGGACGATTTCTATCCATTTTCTACCCTTTTTTCTCATCAAAACCCCACCGAAAATCCACCTTGGGATGCAAGTTAGTTGGGTGATCGTTGTTGAAAGGAAGAAAGAGGAAGAAAATCTAAGAAAGAATGAGAAAAAAAAATCAAAATCTTCCCTTGCCAAGGCTCCCAAGTTTCGGCCATTTCTTGCACCACTTTCATGTAAATTTTTGTGTGTGTAGGTGTGTCTATGTTTAGGGTTTAGGCTTAATTATATTTAAAAAAAACAAAAAACAAAAGGTTTTCTAAATACTTAATTAATGGGCTTAATCAATCATAATTTTTAATTAATAAATTAGGTCCATTAAGATTAATAAAATTATTAGGCCTCAAATTAAAAGATTTAAAAATACATATTTCCAAAAATACCTTATAAATTACATAAAATTCCTTGCTCTCACAAATTAATTTAATTTGACCTTAAAAATGCTAAAATTCTTAAATTATTTAAAATAAATATTTTCTTAACTAAAAATAAAAATTTAACTTTTAAATCTTTAACACCTTAATCGTCTCCACTCCTCCGTCCCCGGCCAACTACTGATATTTGCTTGAAAATCTTTAAATTATGCAATCGATCAAATTTACACAATTAATCATTTAGTCACTCAAAATATATTATTCATACATCCAAAATCATTTAATTAAAATATTTTAGTAATTTAATAATTTTCATACATGCAATCTATGTGGACTGATTTTCGGGAATCACATAACCATTCCATATATCAAGGTCCATTGATACAATACTTCAACTAGATAAATTCATAGATTTCGACTTTTTGTGTACATGGATCCAGATGTATACTTCAAGATAAAATATTTACAAAATAAGGAGATTGTGAGCATGAATTTCGAAATTTGAATACAAGATGAAATATTTACTAGATAAGAAGATTGCGATATTCATCTATCTGCAACCAAAATTAAAATATTAGGATTGCAATCTATCCTAATTTTTGAAATTTAAATTTTAAAATGAAGATGATATGTTTATCTTGATGTCTATTACATCTATAAATAGACACCTATGTCATTCCTCAAAATTTGCACCTCTCAAACACCATAAATTCGAGAATAGCATCCTCAAGGTCTTGAAGCATTTTCGAAGACATTTCAAGACGAAATTCTGTTCCAAATCCCATCTCCACAATTCAGAATATACTATCTTATGCTTTGAATAATATATACAAATTTTTGCCCCATGCAATGGTTCGATTTTTGTATAAAGCATATGTAATAAAACTTCACAAATTCTGGATGAGAATATCATAACTATTGTTCTTCATCTAGAAATTGCTTCCAACGATCTCCAAACCCAATCTTCACCATTCACAATTTAGTTGACTCCCTTTTGAACGTGTTATCCAAATTTAAGCTCGATTTGATAGTTCAATTTTTCACAAACGCTTACGCAAATTTAATAAAATTCGGGTGATCAATTTTCTGCTAGTTATTTTCCACGTTTTTGGAGCATCTTTCTGTAGTGGTTTTATGTTTTAAAATAATTTGTATGTAAATTGTTTCAATTTTCGAAAAGTTTCGAGCCTGAGTTATTCGTTTTGTGTTGTGTTAAAATTACCTTATGTTTTGAATATTCTCAGGATACAACTAGATATGAGAAGGATTTCCGAACTATGATATAATATGGTCCCTTACACGGTGAGATTGTAATCGTTGTTATGGTCACACCACTTTAAAGAATTAAAAATTAGTGACTGAAATCAGTAAACATAAAAATCAGATAAATTTCAGTGCTTATTATGATTTATGTTACGACGTCAAAATTACGAAGTATGAATATGCTTTACGATTCAAGNCACAAAATACTCACCCTTTACATTCACATTAGATAATGACGAAAAACAAGTTGAAGAATAGGAACAAGAGTATTTTTGGGAATGATGATGAATCCCTAATCAATGTAGATCAGTCTTTAATTTCCATTATTTGAATAAAGTTATAAAACGCTTCCACGATCATATTTGTTTTATTCGCTATTATTTTGGAGATTTATAAATACAATAAAATTTTATGATATTTATGAAATAAATTGGTTTAAATTATATTGTACAGCAAGACATGTTATTTGACGATTTTTCGATTTTTGAACAACCTCGATATCTACTCGCTGGGTCTCAGGGAGTGACAATTTCCAAGGTTTTTTTTTAAAAATAATTTAATTTTAAAATTTTTTTTCAAAAATAATGTAAAAAAAAAAAACATTTCCAAAACTACTGCAATCCGCGCTTCGTAACCACGGATGCTGGTCGCGACGGAATATTTTAGCGACGGAATATATATGAAAACCGTCGCTAATTAGCGACGGTTTATTAAACCGTCTCTAAAATGGAATCCGCGATGGTTTATAAACCGTCGCTAATCTTAGCGACGGTTTATTAAACACATCGCTAATTTTAGCGACGGTTTTAAACTGTCGTTTTATTGGAATCAGCGACGGTTTTTGAACCGTCGCTAAATGCCAAGCGTGCACATATACGTCGCGGATTTTCTTGAACTTTCAACGGCTTGCAACTTTGCAGCGTGCAATATACACTGCGGAAAAAGAATTTGCGCGCTGCGAAAAGCCATTTTCGTTGTAGTGAAGATAGAGAAAAAAAACAAACAATAAGCTCATCAAAAAATAAGTTTTTTCAGGAACCTCTACTATTCAACCTAGCTTTTTCAGCGATTCAGGGGTGGCTGACTTTGGTTTGTTTGGTCAGCAGGATTTTAAGGCTCCGTCTTGGTCGAACATACACAGTTTTACAAATTTGCTTAATGTTGGTCCGCAGCATCTTGTACATAACACTCGACCACAGAATGATGTTGAGGAAAATGAACAACATTCAATTGAGATATCCCAGTCTTGATGAATTTCTTGTTTGTTTTTTTCTCTATCTTCACTACAACAAAAATAGCTTTTCGTAGCGCATATTGCACGCTGCAAAATTGCAAGCCGTTGAAAGTTCAATATTATCCGCGGCGCACCAACTTCCCCTTTATTTCGGGAAATTGGCCTTCAGTCCCCAGCCATCGTTTTTTTTTTGTGTTCAGTCTCTGGGTACTTTTTTAGTACCACATTTCCACATGAAGTGTACCACATTTCCACATGAAGTGTACCACAATTTGTATGACATAGTACCACAAGTTTTTGGGTAGGGAGTGAACCCAAAGAAATGTTTTGATTGGGAATTTTTCACCAACTGTGCACGGTATTTCCAATTAACGACGATTTTTAAACCGTCGCTGATTCCAATACAGCAACGGTTTTAATATTCCGTCGCTAAAATTTCTAATTAGCGACGGTTGTATATTCCGTCGCTAAAATATTCCGTCGCTTACGTGGACCAACGTCCGTGCACGGATTGCAGTAGTTTCGGAAATGTGTTTTTTTTTACATTATTTTTGAAAAAAATTTTTAAAATTAAATTATTTTAAAAAAAACCCCAATTTCCAACTTTGATTGCTTACCAACATTAGACACCCTTTTATGAATTTGAACGTAACTGAAAATTTTCATTAACAAGTTTACTTAATACTAGTGCAACTTAATAGATAAAATATTAAAATACCACAATTTCCACTTGGTAACTGAAAGTAAACGTATTAAAACTAATTATATTTGTTCATAATTGAAAAAATCATCCGCACCACACTTTTACATGCATATAATATGTAGATATAGATTGCTATGTTATCACTATATTATTATCATTATTTGAGCAAAAGACAGATAATTGAGGGGAGTGCGGTGGGGGCGAAGGGATCTTTCCAGAAAGGTGATGCACTTATAAAGAAGGTTTTCCCTATCACATGCACACCACATCCAACTGGAATCACATATTTATAATTAAACATATCCCACTGACTTCCCAAACCATCTGAGACAATAAACCCACATCTAATTTCTCATTTTCAACCATTGGAATTGATTTTGACGCCCTTTTTTTTATATAATTTTTGTTTTATGTTGGATAAAATTATGGCACAACCCATTCATATGAGTAGAGTAACAAAGCACGCTCCATGGAGGAGTATAATAACAAAGTACACTCCATGGAGGAGTATAAACAGACGGTAATAAAATACTGAGAAAATGACAAAGACAGGCCTGTTTCTTTCCAGTTTCCAAGAAACTTGACCGATTCCTCCCTCCACTGGAGAATTTTTCGAGGAAGACACGAAGGGTCAAAACTTCCCACCACAAAGCTCACATTTACCAAGCAATTAACCTAAGAAAACTAGATAGATGGGGGGTGGGGGGGGGGGTGTAGAGAATATATCAAGGGCTTATACATAGACTGAAGACAGGGGAGTTACACATTACAAGTGCTAACCAGCTTAGATCTTCAATCCAAGGGTGATTTATCGTTTCTTTTTTGGCTTTTTAAAATTAATCTACTTTTTAGCTTTTTTCAAGGGCAATTAGGATTTCTACCAGGGCCTCCGTAATAAAAGTAATGTCCCCAATCTCCATTACTCCCGGTTTGGACATCGTAACAGTTGGATTGTTCAGTAAAGGTGCCAAGACCTTTGGGAGATTTAAGATTGTTGGAGCTATCCACTACTTGTATGTTTCTGAAATAGCTTGATTTTCCAAAACCTTCTTCCGGGAAATGGCCACTGCCCATTTGAGTTGTCGTGTGTTGTCCATTGGGTTCAGAATTTACAACCTCGCCGCCCCATTCGATCATGGATGCACTGTCTGCCAAGTACGAAAACAAGAAAGATGGCCAATACCCCAACACATAGTCGCTGCCAAATTGCATCCACCAGTGTCCCTCTTTTGGATCCTACATATCATCGAAAAAAACAAGTCAGATAAGTGTTTAATCAAGAAACCAAGTAAACAATGCCCTTAATTTGCATTGCGCCCCTAAAGAATAAAAAAGAACTTGGAATCTAAATTGTTAATATTGGCATGCAACCATAACAAAATAGCAAGATTTTAGGCATTAGGACCATGCGAACGCAGCCGAACTAAAAGTTTGGTACAGATGCAACTCCAAATTTCAAAAGATATTGCAGTCCAAATACCGCAAGATTATCAATGTGAAAAGCACAAATTCAAATTTTGCAGCAAAAGACTTGACAAAGTGGAATACCAAACAAAGTGGCAGGGAGACTGATGGAGGGTGGACCGTGGATGTTATTACCTTCCAAATAAGAATACTTATATCATATTGCGGATTCCGGTAGCCGGAAACAGGAGAGATGCTAGCACCCATTGCTATTTCACTGTTAACTTGAATGAAGCCGGAGCAGAGGAGATTGTAGCAACCCGTGGCTTGGTAGGCATCACTCTGCAAATAGTGGAGATATAAAAATAATCGAGTAAACATTTTTAGCACCGGCTGGTTCTTATTTTAACAGGAAAATAGGAGCGTGAAGGCAAAAGCAACAAGCTTACAGTCCAGTAAGTGAAGAGCCTAGTGTTGTTGTCACCATAAAGATCAGGGCTCACCTGAAATCAAGAAAACAGATCCATCAAACTCCAAAATAAATAACTAAGCTACTCAATTATCAATCTCAATTTTGGTAAAATTAAAATCCATTAGTAATTAGTATACCTGCCAACCAGCTTCAATGCTATTAAGATCTTCGCCAAAAGAACCACCCAAAACCCAAATTTGTGACAAGCTAAACTCATTAGGCTGAAGTATTTGTGGTTCCCAAACATTAATAGTTGCTTTTGCACCAGAATATTTGTCCCCTTCAACATATGCTATTGCATGCTGGTGAACAAGAAAGATGGGTCAAAACAAATTAATATTAATACTTTAGAAAAGAGAAAAACTAAACCAAAGAGGAACAAAAAATATCAGCAAGAATATTAACAAAGTTGTGTAAGATGGAATTTTCCATGGGTAAAAGCTTGTGTTTTCTTTTAATGATCACAAAGAAAATAGAGATAAAGATTTCTTGCTTGTATTCTACATTAATTACCTGATGACCACTTTCATTTATGAGGTCTGGATCTGCAGACCTGGGCTTGGGGACGCTTCTATGCTTTTTCTTTCCAAAACTTTTTACAGAGCTAGCCCTCAAAACATCTTCTTTCTTTGTTCTTCTTATGGGTATGGTGTCCTCGGGACATTTACCATTCATGTGCCACAATTGGGTGATTGAATTTGCTCTTTCCTTTGGCCCTGTTGACATCATCTTGTTCTCATCAAAAAGCCCATCTGGATGGTAACTAGGCCTTGCCTGGAAATAAAAAAAACAGACATCAGGTTAACATGCAATAATAATACACTAGCCCAAAAGAAAGAAACAGGAACATACATTAAAAAAAAAAAAAAAGAGGAAAGGGAA